>NW_008825280.1:191137-226589 GCF_000699105.1 Pygoscelis adeliae
CTCACTCTGAGCTACCAAAGTAAATGAGAGTTTTGTGAAGCTGTATTTGCCACTACCATTTTCTCCCCTTGACAAGTTTGCAGATGATACAAAATCAAGAAGAGTGGCTGCTACACCAGATGGTTGTGCCAACATTCACAGGGACCTTGACAGGTTGGAGAAATGGGCTGACAGGAACCTCATGAAAATTGACAAAGGGAAATGTGAAGTCTTGCACCTGAAGAGGAATAACCCCATGCACCAGTATATGCTGGGGGCAGGCCAACTGGGAAGCAGTTTTGCAGAAACAAACCTGGAGGTCCCAGTGGACAATGACCAAGAGACGTGTCCTTGAGGCAAGGAAGGCGAACAGCATCCAGGGCTGTATTAAGAGCAACATCACCAGCAGGACAAGGAAGGTGACCATTCCCCTCTACTCAGCACTGGTGAGGCCGCACCTGGAGTACTATGGCATGTGCTGGCCTCCCCAGTACAAGAAAGACATGGACATACTGAAGCGACTCCAGTGAAAGGCCACAAAGATGATTAAGGAACTGGAACATCTTCCATATGAGGAGAACCTGAGAGATTCTGATTAAATGTAAGAAAAAACTTTTTTTATTCTGAGGGTGGTCAAACACTGGCACAGATTACCCAGAAAGCTTGTGGAATGTCCATCCTTGGAGATATTAAAAACCTGACTGGACACAGACTTGGGCAACCTGCTTTAGCTGGCTCTGCTTTAAGCAAGGGAATTGGACTAAAGGATCTCCAGGGGTCCTTTCCAACCTCACTGATTCTGTGATGAACCCCAGACCAATACCAATGTCCAACACTGCACTCTGGCAAACCTTCAGCTTTGCAACTCCTGCCCTCAGGAAAGCGTCCTAAGCCCGTGCATTATACAGAGAACTAACACTGCAAAAGGAGCTGCATCCTCTTATCTCTTTGCAAGGGATTTAATGAAACAAACATGTCAGAAGAGAGAAAAATATCTGGAATTGTTAAAGTGTTGTGCAAATACCCTTGCCACTTTTCGAGAGGGAAGAATAGAGGATGACAAGTCCAGTCAGAAGTATTTTTCTTTAAACTGTCTTAGTTTGCACAAAGTAAGGTCATATTTGCACAACAGAATTCACAATATGCATCCAGTATAGAAATAAGCTAGTATACTATGGCATGTAACACTGAACACAGATCCTTTCAATGCTCAGGTGTGCAAAGAGTGTGGAAGCTCTGCATCAGTGATCACAGGTGTCCCATGACTTCATTTTATACATCCAAGGTCACATAGTTTCTTTTGGCACATAGATATATACACATGTAGGCTACACATGCAGGTATATACCAACGTGCCTCCTACCAATTATGACTGAAAGGCCTAGTCTGTCCCCTGGAATGAGGTTCTCCTCCTCAGCGGTCCAGTAAGTTAAATCTACAGGCATTGTCCTAGGACTTTCGATTTATGTTCCAGATACTCTCTCCACCCAGGTATTATACACTTCAAAAAAATCTAAACACCGTGTCTGAGGAGATAAGACCTGTGTTAAAGAGAACCAGAGGGTTGTCATGTGGATCACAAGTGTGGCAAAGGAACACTATAATTAACATTTATTTTAGGCCATTTTATGGGACCTGCAATTCCTACTGCACAAGTGAAAAACCTAATGGCTTGCTCTACCCACAAATGATTCAGTAAGAATTGTGCAGATATGAAGAATAAGACAGCAAGACAGAACCAAGGTACAAATAAATTAGAACTCCAAGCTGACCCTTGGGTCCAAATTAAGATGCACTGCCAGGCTTGCAGAAGGAGTCCGGACTCTGTAATCGCAGGAGCCTGTAAGGAAAGAGCAAGGGCATTGCCAGAGTTTTGTTGGGAAGCCAAGACAAGTGCAAAATGGATATGAGGCAGAAATGAAGACAGTGGGCAGAAAGAACTTCATAAAAGCAGTTGATTCAAAACATGCATTTACACAAACCTAAAAATCAGCTGAAAAAAAACCCACCAGATAGATAGATAGATAGATAGATAGACAGATAGATAAAGGACATTGAAATGGGCAGTGGTTTCATACCTGCAAATTGTTTTTTAGGATAAGCCATCTAATATATGATACAACTGTGACAGTCAGAGTGACATGGCACTAAAACTGCCAAAAGGAATAAATATGCTGGCATCCAGTGTTAAATCAAATACTGATAAGGCTAACTACAGTGCAAAGGCATTTGAAAAGCAGAGCATGGGAACAAAAAGGCCTAACCATTTTCTGCGCAAAGTCTGCAAATCTCACCCTTTGATATTTCTGCATCTTACGTATGCCTCTTACCAAGGAATTCAGCCTTCCAGCAGTCAAAGGTGTTAGTACTGCTTTGGCTGCAGATCACCTAACAATAATACACATGCAAAGCACACAAATGACATTTTGTGTGCTAATGGGAAATGTGGTATTTGGAGACAATGATGAAATTCTAACAGCTGCGGCAGATCGGAGGGTGGAGAGAAAAAAAAAAGAGAGAGAGAAAGGGGATTGAGGGGGGGGGGGGGACTGGAGGACTGGAGCCAAACTAACAGCTGGATCAAAACAGCTTAAGACAAGAGATATCTTTGGAGTTCCCACACCCTTTTCATCCCTCTTATATTTTACCAGTTACAGCGAAAAAAGTAATAGCACATAAATAAATTACCTAGAATTGTTCTCATCAACCCTGTCAGGTCATCATTCATCACATCATGAATCATCTTTATATAAGCATGTAAACACACTGATGATGAGCACTACAGAAAACCCCTTAACAGAAAAATAAATGCAAAGATGACCAGAAAGCCAAGCATCAATCACTGTCACATCCTACACAAAGAGGTCTTGCAGCTACCCAATAGTTAAGAATTCTTGAACAAGAGTCATACAAAAAGAGAAATGAGGGAAAAAAAATTAAATTTCTTCTGCTCTGTATGGGAATGATTGCTACTCAAAGGCTGGTGCCTGCTTATTCACCTTCCAGTAGATGGTGACAGTTTGGTTATGTGATAACCAAACACAAACACAGGAGCACAGAGGCAGGTGGGGGAACCCCAGTAACACCATATGCAGCTATTCCCAGGGCTATCACAGGAGTATGATCATCCCCTCAAAGGCTCTTATGTACACATACACACACCTATGAGCACAAAGGCATAGGGATTCCCAAAAATTCAGTCAGGAAAGCAGACCCCCAGCCCCAGGCTAGGGCTGTCCCAGGAGAGCCATCAGCCCCATTGCCCAGGTGTGACGCCTACCAGATGAGTCAACTGGAGAGGCTCTCAGGGTCACCTTACAGACTAAGGGGGTTACTGCCCAGGAGTATGGGATACATTATGGGATGCAGAGGAAGACCATTTTGGGATTGCACAAGAATTATTACAGGATGTTTAGGGTATTCCTACCTACAAAGGCAGGGGAAGGGAGGGATCAAGGTGATTTAGGGGGGAACAAGCATGTAAAACAGAGGGGCAAGAGGATAAAATGCGCCAGTCATGTAAACGGGTTTGCAGCTTGGAGTGGGACTACAGGTCATAGAGCCCGTGTGTCTGTGGTGCCAGCAACTGCAGTGAGTGTGTAATTGCTAGTAACTATCAAGCCACACTAGCCAGCAACTACTTGCTGGCTAAGCAAGTAGTTAAGCTAAGCAGCTTGGCAGACAGGTATGTGTGTGTCTCTGGAAGTGAGGCAACTGGTGGAATTGGCTTCTGGAGAGATCAGGGTGGTCCTGGCCAACTTCTAGAGAGACTCAGGTCTGGAGGTCAACTGGAAGACCTGTTACTGGATGGACTCTATGTCTAAGGCTAAGTATTGGGGGATCCACAATGCAGGGGGCGCAGGAATGGGGGGCTGTCTGTGTGTGCCTGTGAGCAAGGGGGGCTATACCAACAACAGGAGTGGGGTTGCAGCCTTGAGGACTCATATGTTCACATGCCAGCAACTGGGGAGACTGGGATCCAGGGGCCAGCTACTGAGCAGGCAGTGTCTAAAACCAGGTACTGGAGGGATCCACACTGCGTGTATGTATATATTTTCCACTAACAAACCCATCCGGGTCAGACAGACAGAGGGGAACAGGATGAGGCCATTGGTGCTGTTTGCATTTGTGTGAGTGCTAGGTGTTTCTGTGTTGATCTGTGTGACCAACCATCTATCATACATGCCTGCTTGTGTGTGTGCCCCTTCTGGGAATACATGTCAAGCCTCACTAGCGGTTGCACCTGGAGACACAGAGCTACAGCAGCCACATCTCTATCAGGTTACCAGATCTGTCAGTCCCCTAATAACAACCAGACTTCCTAGATTTCCATACAGAAAGCAGCAGAAAGAAGTCCAAATACACGCACTGCACAGCAAGCAGTGACCATTATGGGTTCACACACTTCCTGCAGTTCTGACAGGGTCAACAAGAAATCACAGGCAAATGGCAAGTTTCTCTTTTTCTGCCTTGTCAAAACAAAAGCCAAAAAACAGCTTGACGAGACAATTCAAATGCTCGTGTCATCTGCAAATTCCAGTGTGTTTCCAGTATTCCAATTTGACAACATATTTAAGTAGGAACAGAAGAAACCATCATCTACTGGTAGGAGGGTAGGAATGTGTAGAAGATGAGAGTCAACTCCGTGGCTACTTCCATAAGATCAAGTGTGCAATACTAGGTAGCGGCGTCAGTGAATGACCACAATTCCTTAGATGCACCAGGACACGTGTCCAGTGTAACCCCCCATTGGCAACTTTACGGTTGTACTGTATGTTTTGAAATGGCAGGTATTTCTTTAAATTTTAGTTTATACTAACAAAGGTAGGGGGGCTAGGAAGGGAGTGGAGATTCTGGTTCTGGTTTCCAGGGCTTGTGAAAAATAAGCTTGAAAGAGTGAACTTTAATGGCAAATAAAACAGATGCAAAATAGCTTTAAAATAAAAATGGATGAGTGGCAGAGAGAAGGGACAAAGCTTTAATGTGCCCCCTACCCCCTTATTTCCCATCTCTGTTTCCCTCACTTCATACTAACACCAATCTTGCTTCCACCATACTGCTATTCTGAATTTCTAGCATAGAGGGACAAATAACCTAAGTAAACAACATATAGAAAAAAAACCCTAACCCCTTTAAAGGCATTCTTCACATGGTGCAAAAGCAAAACAGAGACTGGTTTGGTTTTTTCCTCTGTCCCTTATTTTCACATTATACTTATATGAGCTTTAGAGTGGACCAAGAAACAGCAAAGAAAGTAGGCTTACAGGAGGCCATCCTTAAACACATTAGTGGTAATTATTTTGTGACTTTACATTTACATTTACTTTCTATTGAATTGATTCTACTCATGCATGCTTACAGACTAAGAAAAACAGGCTGCAACTGGAGTAGCAGCAGCCACTTTTGTTCTTTGTTCTGAAAGAACCAGGATTAGAGTAATGCATGCATGTTTTTCATCGCCACTCCTTTTTTTTTATTACATTTAATTACATTTTCAGACTATGCTGTCCTGTCCTATATATATACTTATGCTACATGAACGGACACAACATCCCTTTGTGTTGCTCTGCATCTTGGACACTTGCATGCTCCTGATCAAACAATGAGCTGGCGGGAAAGGGAGCTGATCTTAACTCACTGAAGAAAGAGTTCAGTGAGACATGAAGATATACAGTGGCATTTTTTTTCCAATTTAATGTTGTCAAAATAAGGCTCCAAATGAGCCACTGTCTCACACAATACAGTTTTGTTCAGTGCTTGTTTGTTTTTTTGTGGGGCAATTTTTGCTAACTTCTTATTAATGCAAACTGTACACCAAAATGTCATTATCTTATGTCATTAGATAACAGGAGACAAAAGCAAGAGACACAGGCGGAGGGTACATCTCAGCCGAGCTGGGATATGAAAGGGGAATTCACTGAAATGGACAGACACAGAGATTCCAGCAGTGCAGAGGCAGCAGCTGTTGCACTGACAGTAATCAGACTGGGCTGAGGACCTGAGGAAAAGAAACAATAGAGCAGTGAAAGAACACAAGGCGAAGGAAGACAGAGTCCTTTCTGAATCAGCAGGTTATTACAAGTTTTAGAGGTGGGGGAAATAAAGCAGAGTAATTCTCACAAGAATGTCAGCATCTTATTTGTAGAGACAAAAGCTTGTTCAAAAGCTGTTAAACAAGTAGTGGTGATGATGCATTACATGAAACAAAAGCAGAAAATGTTGAAGTTACTATCTTTTACTCCTTTATTTCATGTGGACACCCTTTTTCTGCATACTGGCTACACAGAGTTATAATAGAAAAATACAATCACTAGTAACTGGCTGCATGAGAGTGAATTTCATTTTGTCACGTTCACTACATCTTACAAGCAGTATCCCATCTAGCAGATAGGAATACTGAAGCAGAGGCTGAGAAAAATACTGTACCAACGTCACCAAGTGGTTTAAAGAACCAGGAACAGATTCCCCCACTCCCCCTGACTATATCCTTTTGCACTGGGTCACGGCTGCCTTATACAGCCAACAAACTCATCAGCCCAGGCTCCTGGTAAAATGCTCTTTGAAGACTGCTGACCATTCTTCTCCCTCTTCCTTCACTTCCAGTTCCTGGAGTTTTCTGATGTAACAGGCGCTTTCAAGACACCCAAGTAAGAATCAGTTGACCACCATCTGGAAGGCAATCAGAAGCTCACTCTAGCACATGAATATGAATCAGAACATGAATCCCACTCCTGTTCTGCAACGGGATAGGAATGCACAGCTGTTACTACATCTCATTTCAGAGAGGCATCAGAAACTTGACATTCATGACCACCACAAGCACATTCTGAAACTCTGCCCTACTCAGGTCTTCACTGGCAACCGGCCAGGCCCTTGGGACCACAGTGCATAAAACGTATCAGATGGCATATTGCCTTTTGTCATTTCTGGGAACTGGATTAAGTACAAGGACTGCTGCAACACCTCATCTCGGTCCCACTGCCCTCCTCCCTCAAATGGCGACGGAGCATTAGTCCGCAGTCTTATAGAGATGTAGCCAACAGATAAAATACATCCCAGCCTGCACTGCATCCCTCTGATTCTAGTGACTCTGAGTTACGGAATATGGGATGACACTCCACAGCAGACAAATAAACGTAGTGCAGCATGTTCACTAAAAAGAAATACCCCTAAACAATAATCCTGTGCTGCCTCACCTTTCAAATCGAGGAGGTGCTGCTTAGCACTTGTGTGTTAGCAAATTCTTGGTAGAAGCTGCAATAACCTAGGTCTTGCACTTATTCTATTATCAAAAACAAGACTATAAAAAAATAGGAAGACAAGCAGTAGCCAGGTAAATAGTGAATAAGCTTTTATTTAGAAGTTATACCTTCAAATGAAGGCATGTGGTTTAACAGTTCAAGTAAGAAACCACAGCATATTGGCTGCAGGAGATTTTAAGCTTCTCCTCTCAGTTGCAACAGGGACTTCACAGGTAGCTACATCAGGTCACTTAAGTGCTACCAATGCTTTGGGATCCCACATCCAGAAGGGGAATGGTAATAAATACCCTTCCTTATAACACACTTGGGGATCTTCAGTTCTACACACCAACAAAGCTTCTGTCCTTCCGCTGTCTAGGAATTAAAGCTCAGTTAGTCTACAGGGAAGAGTGAGGAAACAAGTGGAGAAAATGCAGGGAAAAAATGAAAGGTTTAAGCGCTTTTTCCCTCTCAGCTTTTTGACCACCACATTTGCATTGCCTCTTTTTTTTTTTTTAAGAATGTTTTGGCAGTTCCCTGTTCCAGCTGTAGTGAGCAAGAAGCTGATGCAGCATCTTTGTTGCTGACAAACAGCTGGAAGTTTTGAGCCAATGAAAACAGCAATGTACATGTACACTGTATGTCAGAGAACCAGCCACATAGTGATTGTGGAAATGAGTCCTTTGGCCAGGGGACAGGATTTACATAAGTAAGAGAAACACTGCAGTTTAAATCAAGAGCTCAACAGTATCCCCAGTTGATTGCTGGAGACTATTTTTACTACAGACTTTCTCGACTTCTGCAGCTCCATTCTGCAACTACCCCTTAAGTTATTTCATCTCCACTGAGCCCGAGTTCAGTTCTGGTTTCAGTTCAATAGAATATTCATTTACAAAGCATATCTTGGACCCCTTGGTGTCAACAATTTAATTCTTCTTTTTTTTTTATGCGGAAAGTCTCACACTGTTTGTGCAAGGGTATCTCCTGAAGCTCTGCGCATTGTAACACAGGATTGAGATGCTGGATTGTAGCTGACACACATCAAAGCAACTATGACTGCACCAAGCCACATCACGTCACATAGTCTGAACAGCTACCGTCTCTATTATTACCTCAAGGATCTCCACTTAAAGCTGTATTCTGCAGAGCATATCCAGCCTCCCACGGACCAACAGTCTTCAAGTCACAGCCTTTGCCCACAATACACTTTAACAATGCTTACAGAAACAAAGAAATGCAAGAAGCTGAAAGCAAGGCTAGAGCTCTAATGAGCACTACTGACTGAATGGGCAGAGTACAAAGCTGACCACAAAGCACTACTTTAGCAAGTACTGCCACCAATAGGCCAATGAAGGCTTGGGGTCCTTTGTCTACACTTTAGTTTTGCCAGTATAGACATGCTGCCTGCCTCAATCCCATCCTTAAATTGACATAGATTGGAAATTTATGCTGTGTCATCACATCAGCAAAATTCAACTTGCCACTGCATATCTTTCCACTTAAAGAACTGATTTAAACTGCAGCTCCAACAGGAAGCTTACTGATATACCTCTGCAAAGAAAAAGACTTACAGTATAATAAATAAGCCGCAATACCGAGCTCCCGTATGGCTATTACTGCATATCTGCAGTTCATTTACAGCATTATGCTCTCCCCCCCCCCCCCCCCCCCCTCGCCTTCCCCCTTTTTCCAACTCTTAGCGTTCCACTTTGTCTTCCATGATACTGAATGGCTACCATTCCTGAATTTGAAAGCTCCCACTTCTTGCACACCAGTTTCTGAAACTTAATTCACTTGGTTGGCACAGTTACACTGAAGTAACTTACAGACATTCCACTAAATTACATATTTTCCATTCTGCACAAACCTCCTGTTTTTCATGTTTACCTGTAGAAACCTCAAGTTCTTCTACCACAAAGAGATTCCTTTCTTTCCAATCTCATATCTTCTGAAAAGTTCTGATTTTGAATTTTCTCTCAGCCTGCCTTATACAGTTGAATAATTAGCACCCCCAGCTTCTTTTATCATCCACACAACCTTCAGCATTACTTATCTGTTTTAGAGTTACTTTATCTACCCTGTGAACTTTAAAAATGTGAACTTTAAACATTCAAGAAAGAAATGATGAAGAATGGCAAGACTGCAATCTAATTGTGAAGAAAATCCAAAGAAAGTACTACAAGTGACACGTAACATCTGTAATACAATCTGGGCCATCCACAGAAAAGCTTGCTAACACTCAGCCACCTCTTTTCCCCGACCCAGACATGACAGTATTGGGAAGAAGCTTATTTAATGATTTGCAATTTGTTACTAAGAAAGCTGGTGCCCAGTCAGTGCAGAACCACTCTAAATAAAACCACTGGCAAAAAAAAAAACAACCAAACAGCACTGGGCAGGATAGCCGGCAATCAGCAGATCCAGTGAGCAAGAAACGCACCTCTCCAGCAGAAGTGGGGCCTTTTCATGCCACTGTTAAAAGGATTAAACACATCCCCAGACATTCTGCTTTCCCCAGATATCTGACGGAGCTTGGAAGTATCAGCTGCAGCTCACTGGTCCATCTTCAAACCCACCTGGTTCTTCATGGTGTAACTTTAGTTACTGTTCGTTTTATATTACTAAAGGTAATTGCCATTAATACTGTATAGGCAGAAGTAAGGTAGCAACTACCACACTACCATATTCTGCAAAGGTTTCTTGTTCATTAATTATTGCAGCAAATTATCCAAATTCAAAACTTGATAAATAATTGAGTTTTTAAAAGTCTGATAGCGTAAAAAAACCCCACACCTAACTTAACAGAAAACTACCTGTGTCTTCTCCTTTGCAACTCTTTTATGGTCCTGTTCTCCTTCCCTCCGGCTAAACAGAATATTGAATGAAAGAAGGCAGTACCTGCCATTTTAACCAAAACCAGCACTCCTGCTGATTTCTAACCTTCCCTTGTGAATCTAGTCTTTTGAAGGTCTGTGCATCTTTCCACACAATACCAGAAACAGCTACAATAAGGTTGCCCATCTGGATCACCTATTAAGGAAAGTATTATTATGCTATTACCTACCAGAAGCGTATGCTCTAATGGATGTGCATGGTTAAAAAAAATGAAGAGCAGCTTCAAACTGGAATTAACCATATAAACCACATGATAACTGTGTTCTGATAGACAGAACTCTAAATCCATCCTGAATTATCAATAAGATCAAATTGATAAATGTTCTTCACAATGGAAAAAGCATTATCAAGCAAGAAAAACTTGCCTCCCAAGCTAAGACTTATTCTCAACGAATATCTAGGTTTGATACAATATATATAAGGTGGGGCAAACATTCCCATTATGGGGGAATTTCTATGCAGTTCATTAGAAACAAAACTCACAGACACATAATGAGTTTTTACAAAAATGCACGGAAGGTACCCCCGTTACATAAATGTACTACAGAAAGTAAACATTATAAATATTTTTTAGGACTCACTGTGCAAAATGCCTGATTAAATATTGCTGGTGATTTTGTAGCAGTTATCAAGATTTTATTTGATTTTTTAAAACAAGTTTCAAGGAAAGTTTCAAGATACTGGGCATACAGAGTAAGTAAAACAATTTAATTAATTTTATAAAAGGCTGATTTAATTAACTTGTCCTGAGGCCTCTTCTTCCCACAAACTCGCCCTGGTGCTTGTATTTGCTCTCTAATCCAACTGAGCTTGTATTCTGTGACTCAGAAGTGCTTTTTTTTAATCTGCTTAACACTTACATCACTATTTTGTTACACCTGAAGTGGAAAAGCCTGCAAGCGTTCACAGTCTTCTGGTCTTACTTAGACAAGCTACTACAGCCCTAGCTATAGACAACAAATCCTTTTTCTTGCATACTGTATTATGATGCAAAGTAAAGGCTACCTCCTAGGAAATTCTGCATTTAGCTTTGGAATAAATTCTGAAGGAAAGTACAGAGACCTTTTTTTAGCACCTTGTGCTATGCTAATTGTGAGCTGAGACAACCTCCAGCTCCAAGGTGCTCCCTCCTGAAAGTATGGCAGTTAGAAAGGGTCCTGATAGATCAACAGATAGCAAATAAAAGGACGAGAATTAATTAATGGGTTCACTCCAGGAACTGTCAAGACACTGATCAAATATAAGTAGTAAAGGCGGGCATCTTCTTACCGCCTGTGAAGCTTACAAAACAATGGCTGCAGGTTTAACATTTCCCATGCAGATGTCTATGTTACTGCTGGTCCTGAAGAGCTCATTAACAGCAGTCACTAAATGCAGGCCGTTAAAATAGGGAACACATCCATCTTAAATCTCTAATAAAGGAACACAAATAACAGAATTGTCCCTAACCTGCTTTCCCCAGGTTTCCACCCACAATAAACAGAAAGTCAAGACTTCCACAGAGCTGTTTTCCTTTACCCTTGAAGTTTACCTCCCATCTATAACTGTTCTCAAACTCTTAGGGGCTTGCCTAGCTGGATAAGAGATTGCTAAATGAGCTAGCTATCTGATTTGAAGCACAAGACTTCTGGACTCTTTCCTTCTAATGTTGGGGCGATAGAGGGTTTAAATCTGTACAAATCAGGGTGCCACAGTTCTGCACAATTAAAGAAAGAGATGCCCAGCGGGCAGAGGAGAGGAAAGAACAGGAATAAGACAAGGTATGCTTTGGGTTCAGTTTACATCCGCCCCAGGTAAAAAATGTACAGATCACTGGAAAGCAGAGGAAAAAGTGTCTACACTGGATCAGCTATTCCCCTACATGCTCTTTACTCTTGACAACCAGGCACCCAAAAATTTAAAAAATCCCACTTAGAAGTTAGATAACGAGTTTCTGCCTCATCAAAAGTCCAAATCATCATGCTGCCAAGAACGTGCCTTTTTGTTAAGCCTTTTTGTTAAGACAATACAGATGACTGTATTGTCAGTCTTCATGACTGCATTGAAATCTCACAATTTCTCCTAAAGGCTCAGCTCATGCAGTCCTGCAATGGCATAGGTTCAGATAAGTTTTTTCAAGTGTATTTCTATTTCGGATTCCAGAAATCATTGTTTCAAAGCCCACTCTGTGAGCTCAAACATCAACAGAAAATAATGCCCATTGATCTCACCACAGAAACAAAAAGAATCTCTAATTTTAAGCTGTTCCATCACATCATGGAGGGTTGACTTATACTATAAAAAATAAGTAGCACAGAGTATTAAAGAACCTTTCAATCTTCAAACCAAAGACATTCTACATAAGAAAACCTATTCTCTAGAAGATATGTTGAAAAGTAATATAAAGCGTGTCTAAATTACTGTCCAGACAAAACCTATTTCCTTACCAACTTTCCAACCTATATCTCAAATACATGCAGCCTCATACTGTGGTCAGGGGACAGACTGATGAAACTGTATATCCCAGGTCATTAGAATTACTGTGGCTAGAAGCTGCACTGGATTTCTTAATGAGCTGAAATCAGACTGTTAAAGAATTATAACTGAAGCCACAGATGCTCTGTTATGCTCTGACAGCCGGTACTCTCTCTCTTTCAAAAATGTTGGGACTTGATGGAAAATTTTTCTATTAGCTTTAGTATCTCTGATCTGTACCTCCCTGCAAATATGCTATGAAGCTGCAACCTATACAAATTATAGATACCACCACTTACTGCTACTCATCTTGTCCCAGTAAAAAGCCAGATGGAGGATTAAGCAAAAACCAAACAAAAGATAAGAACAGCTGAGAGTGAGATTATTCCCAGCAATATGCAATTTAGGTGAAGCCTTCGGGTTCCTGGCAAACTGCCCATGAGAATGTTGCTTGAGCCAACTTGAATACTTCTGATGTATAGATGTTTACAGAAAGACATCAGTTATGGAGTGCTGCAGGGTCAAATTAATGGGACTAAACAATTTAAACAAGAGAAGAAAAAAACAGCACTGGACTTAGGATTTTATAAATGCTGTGAGTTTTCCTAGCTATGGCCGAGTTATCCATGACCCTAAAAATAGTTTGAACTGTTAAGTATTTATTGATTCCCAAGTCATTCAATCAGCCTAATTCTTGGTTAAAATAAATAAATAAATCAGAAATTTTAAAACTGTGGAAATGAAGCAGTTTTGATTTCTTTTTGATAGCCTCAGAAGGGTAATTCTGAAGTAGGTAGTCAGTTTACAGAAAAGGGGGGGAGGGGGAAAAACCCCACACAAAACAGCATCTGTTGTACTTGTAAAAGTGAATTGACATTTTCTTTTTTGTTCTCTTTTTTTTCCCCCTCTCTCATTTCTTTTTCCTCCCTTCCTCTCCAATGGCCACTTTGCTGAGAGGCTCAGAGAACCTACAATCTGTATGCAAAGACAAAAAGAAAAAAAAGTATGTGCAGCTCGTGAGAGTCTCTGGCTAGATCTGAGCACAGTTCAGTTTCAATAGTTTCTACAGGAACACTGTAGGGTGTTAATCTCATCTTTTGCATGTTAAGTTTTTCTGTATTTTAGTAAGGCTTTTGACACTGTCCCTCACAGCATCCTTCTGGACAAGCGGTCCAGCTGTGAGATGAGCAAGTTCAGGGTGCGCTGGGTGAAGAACTGGCTGAAGGGCAGGGCTCAAAGGGTTGTAGTGAATGGGGCTACACCTGGCTGGTGACCAGTCACCAGCCGTGTCCCTCAGGGCTCAATTCTAGGGCCAGTTCTGTTCAATATATTTATCAATGATCTAGATGCAGGAGTTGAATGCACCATTAGCAAGTTCGCGGAGTACCAGCCTGGGAGGTGTTGTTGACTCTCTGGAGGGACAAGAGGCCTTGCAGAGGGATCTGAATAGATTGGAGCATTGGGCAAGCATCCATGGCATGAAATTTAACAAGAACAAATGCCAGATTCTGCACCTAGGACAGAGTAACGCCAGGCACAAGTATAGATTGGGAGAGGAGTGGCTGGAGAGCAGCCCCACAGAAAGGGACCTGGGGGTGCTGGTCGACAGCAGGCTCAATACGAGTCAGCAGTGTGCCCTGGCAGCCAAGAGGGCAAACCGCATCCTGGGGTGCATCAAACACAGCGTAACCAGCCGGTCAAAAGAGGTGAGTGTCCCTCTGTATTCAGCATTGGTGCGGCCTCACCTTGAGTACTGTGTGCAGTTCTGGGCCCCACAGTTTAAGAAGGATGTGAAGGTCCTTGAATGTGTCCAGAGGAGGGCAGCAAAGCTGGTGGAAGGGCTGGAAGGCATGTCCTGTGAGGAGTGGCTAAGGACTCTGGGTTTGTCTAGTTTGGAGAGAAGGAGGCTGAGGGGCGACCTCACTGCTCTCTACATCTTCCTGAGGAGGGGAAGGGGAGAGGGAGGTGCTGATCTCTTCTCCCTGGGATCCAGTGACAGGATGCGTGGGAATGGTTCAAAGCTGCGTCAGAGAAGGTTCAGACTTGACATCAGGAAACATTTCTTTATCGAGAGGGTGGCCAGACACTCGTACAGGCGTCCTAGAGAGGTGGACAATGCCCCATGCCTGCCAGTGTTTAAGAGGCACTTGGACAATGCCCTTAGTAATATACTTTAACTTTTGGTGAGCCCTGAAGTGATCAGGCAGTTGGACTAGATGATCATTGTAGGTCCCTTCCAGCTGGAACTATTCTATTCTATTCTGTTCTATGTTTCTTTTTTAACTTTCGTCTGTTAAGTTTCTTCCAAAACTTCTGAAATCCCAAGTCCCTGGCCAGTTAGAATTTATATAGTATAAAGCTGTACTATCCCCCTTTTTAGATCCTTACCACACCATTAGCTAGAACTTCTTATAGGCTGTTAGGTCCAGAGTAATTTTCAGATCAACCAGTCCTGTAAGAGTGCTATGAGAACAATATATTGGGTACTTAAGCAAAACCAAAGTAAGAATTTGCCAGAAACAGGTGCCAACTAGAGGCTATAGCCAACAGAACTATTTTTCACTTGCATCTCATTGTACTGCATTGCTTGTCATTGTTGGCCCCAATCACATCTTGCCACAGTGATGCATGAACTTGTCACCTCAAAATTAGACTGCTGTGACCTACATGGTGTGATGCCGTCCAGGCCCTGCATCTGGCAAGGAATGCTGAGGCTCATTTATGAGGTGGCATGGGGCCACTTGAGCACATCAGGCTCATGTTTCAAGGATCTGTCCTTGTAAGTTTATTAAATCCAAGGTTCTGATTTTAATCATTACAGCCAAATTGCTTCAGAGAGAATTATCCAAGAGACTGAGCCCTGCTGACAACTGCTGATGTAACAACTTGGCCTTGGAGATAAATGAAAAGAAACTACCAAAGGGGGTTCTCAAAGACAGGTTCTTGATTTGGTTTGTTCATATCCACTGAGAGTTTAGCAGTCTAAATTCATTTGGACACAGAAAGACATTCTTTCTCACTCCTCCCAACCTTTCCCAAACTCTAGCAAGAGGATGGGTTGAAGATTAGGGCTGACTGACTTATAAACAGTCCTTTT
This sequence comes from Pygoscelis adeliae, assembly GCF_000699105.1. Taxonomy (NCBI): domain Eukaryota; kingdom Metazoa; phylum Chordata; class Aves; order Sphenisciformes; family Spheniscidae; genus Pygoscelis; species Pygoscelis adeliae. Next base: position 206,804 of record NW_008825280.1, read on the forward strand.
TTATCTGCATTTCATTTGTCAATAAAGGACCTATACCACAAAATATGCTCTTACAGACTTTCAATAAACACAACCTTGCTGTTAAAAAAAAAAAAAAAAACAAAAAAACAAACACCAAACAGAAAACAAACAAAACCTTTTTAACAAAAACCCTTTACCCATGAAGATATTCTGGCCATCTCACCTGACCACTGAAGCAACTGAGAGCACAGGATTTCACTTAGTAGTTCCTCTCTGACAATCAGCACTTCTAGTTCAGTTTTTTGGAAAAGTATTTTGGAAAGACTTGCCAATTTTGCTTTAGTTACTTTCAGTTAAGGATGTTCAAATCCATTTTGAACCAGTAAAATCACCAGAAATTCATGAAATCACTAAAGGAATCATTAGCACGGGAATCACACACTACCCATCCCTATAATCACATAACTATCTATGTATCTCTTGGTTTATACGTAAGAACATGATGGCCCCTTTCAACATAAGCAGTTTACATCTCCAGTTAAAAAAGGGAGATACCAGTGCCAATCCTGCTCTGTTCCTCTAAAAACATGTAATGTAAGTGTATTATCAAAATGCAATAACCTACCTCTTGAAATATCTTCAAACGCTTCTACACTCAAAGCTTCTAAGACCATCTTTTTAGAAACCACTGAAAACTATTTTCATTATTAAAAAACTGAATTATTTTCTTCTCATCCAAAACAATTTCCCACCGTTTCCCTTCATTTTTATAACCTGCAGTTAAAAAATATCCCAGCTATTTCTTAAAGTTTAAGCTATTTCCTACAACTAAGAAGACATGCAGGTCAAATTTTAAGCAATCGAATAGATTTAGCAGATTTAGCTTCATACAGAAGGAAGTAGCTATAGGATTACTTTAGGAACAGAGTCACCTAGTATAGATGTGCTGATCCACAGCATCCTATCTCACCGAGAAACAGGTAATACCTGAGTCGTTTAGATACCAGCATTGCTACTACTGATTTCCCACATTGTTACATATGGGAAATACACTAAGCAACCATAACAGAGTTCATCTGTGAAAAGTTCATGCACTGTATGACTCATGTCAAAAAGCAGCCTTCTTGCAAACACATTTCTTTTGGGTTTTTTGTTCTGGTTTTTTTTAAATACGGTTTACAATCATTGTATATGACCCAGAATAAAAATCACTATGACACGGTTGGTTGTGGGAAGCTGTAACTAATCACAAATCAAAGCTGATTGAAAATAAAATGCTTGTAGTTTTGCCTCATTCTTAGAGAATGACCTTATCGTGCAACAAATAAACCTATTGTGCACTACACCCTTTTCCCCCAAAAATCCTCTATAAAAATGAAATGTAATATTATGCCACTTGGCAATGTATCAGGGTTTATTGCCTGCAAAAGGACAGCTAAAGGCTGTACCAGATGCTTCTTTATCAGAAAACTAAGAGAAACTGGAGCAAGACAGAGGAGGGTTTTGTTATTGCTAATGCTTCCATGTTTGTTCTCAGGAGCTTGACACCCTTAGGGAGGAAGAGACCATTACATTAGTTCTTCACAGACTTAACTAACTTACAAGGGGAATTTAAGCTATTTGGATCACCAGCCAAACCAACGCAGTGGTGCTGTTACAGATAGCAGTCCAATTCATTTTATACTGAAAGAAGCACAGGGGCAAATAAGCGGTACCTAGTTGCTGCTGCAAAACTCTTCCACTGGGAGAGTGTTTCTCAACTCCCAATCTTCCAGAGATAGTGGGATTATGAAGGAAAGTTCACATATTTCACTCCTATGATTTCCTCATACACAACCATGCCGCACTGTACAACAGAGGAAAAATAGCTATTGCTCCGCTCTCCCCATCCCACCCAGACAGACTGCAGTGGAGTACAGGAAGATATCCGACGTCTTCCTCCCACTGCACAGAGAAGAGATTTGAGGTGGAAGAGAACAAGACTCATGGCCTACCACAGGACTTTTTCACCAGCTTGATTTGTTTCACTCCTTCTGACTGCCCTGGTCTAGCCTACTTTATGCCACGTGGCACAGTGGTGTGCTGGTAAGCAAAGCTCAAACAAGATCAAAATAAAAGCCGATGGTATAGGAGAGGTAAATGGTAATGAACGGTAGCACAATTTTCTACGTCAAAAACATCAAAGCTTTATATTTTTGGAAAAGGACTGTTTCCTTTAAATTCTCACACACTAGAGGAAGCTGTAATGGACTATCAAAATCTAAACTTCTCTAAGAACTCTTCTCCTGAGAGCACAAAGTAACTGCTGCCAGGACATTGCATAACCAGGCAAAAAACGAAGCAAGCTACTAAAAGAGGCTAGTCTCCCAATTGCTCGTATTTTAAATAGGAAAGGAGCAAGGGGAAAATACCGAAGCAAAGCTTATTTAGCTACTAGTACCTTTAAATATGAAACCTTAATATTAAAATATAGAAAGTGCCTACTACAAAGTGATTTCTTTTACAAGAGCCACAACTGAAGAAGGATGGCCTATTAAGCAGTCAAGCTCAAATGCAATCTACTCTCAAATATCATCAGAATAGTAGTCTCATTCCACCAGGTCTATTCCCTACATACAGCCACAGTTTCATCTATTAAAGATAATGATAAAAATAGCCAATGAAGGTTTATCGCTCCTTTTTGTCCTATGAAGGCAATGCAGTTCAGAGAGAGGGAGCAGAAGTTTACCCTTGACTGTAAGTCATCAAAATCATTTACAGCTGGTTTAATTTCTGCACATCTACAAACAATGAGATTGCATAGTGACAATTCAGGGCATAATCACAACCCAACAATTAAGCCTCACAGGAAGAAAATTTGGCCCTCGGCAACTTCTCTTCTATTGGTTATAAATAAAGCCTACTATAATCTCTCAATTTGCAAGGCTGGCAGTTAGGAACAAAATAAAAATGCTACGGTTTTGCTCACTTTAATTGGTTGCTTCTTGTGATCCAGAACCAATAAGAGAAAGAAAAGTGCTCTACCAGTGCGTTTTTTTAGAATCACTTCTATGGAAATCCAGCTCTTACTAAAGTAGTACTGTGGCACTGTACAAAAAGCCAAGCAGCCCTGCACTTTGCAGAACCCCATATGAAAAAATTAAGCAAGCATCAACCATTTTCAAAATCTGTCCTTTCAATCAGCACAGGCTGGTGAGAATGCTTATGTTATGTCCAAAACTGCCAAAGAATTGTCAGAGATAATAGTCTCTGCAACATAAAAAGGAAATGATGGGAGAAACCAAGCAAAGGCACAAAAACTACAGCACTTTCAGGATATCACAACAAAAAGAGATAAAGCCATTCCATTCCCAGTGACTCCAACTCAGGCCTTTTTCTCCTCAAACCTGAGAAAACTGCAATCCATAGTTTTGCATCAGTGTCCGCATCACAAGCCAAACCACACAGTCCACTGTCTGAAACCAGTCTTTTTTTTCTTTTTTCCCCAAAATAATAAATTATACTTTTTTTTCTCTTAATGCTTGTGCCTATAGCTTAGGTATTTTAATTCTTCTCACCACCTCTGAAAGCTAAAGAAAAGCTTTTGATAAAAATAGACAAGATTTTCTTATAACTACACAATTTCAAAAGCTTAGCTTGAAAAAGAAAACACTATGTCCCTACTGTCAGTACAAAATTACTAGGGTGCAATATGTCCCTGAGAGAGGCACGGGTTACTTTTCAGATCACATAATTTGTGGAGAGGGAAACAAATCATCTGACACCAAGTCAAGGAAAAATCAGATTAATCTCCTACAAGAGACAAAGAGTTGCTTTCTTAAAGGCTTACTGATATTATTTTGTTACTGTTCCAAACACCATTCAGAGTTCAAGTGCAAATAAACATTTGATCACTCAGCTGCTGTTCAACACTTGCAGTAAGTGTAATGGATTCAAAACAGGAAAAGAGGAAAAAAAAAACAAAAAGATACATAAGCAGCCAACTCACAAGACAGAATAGATTCTTACTTTACAGCCAGAACAGATGAATATCACATCTTTGACAATACACCCTTGAAGCAACTTATAAAGAATACCATGTTTCACTGTGTATTTCACCACACTTTCTTAATAAAAAATGAAATGTCTCCAATTTTAGGTTTAAGCCAAGAAGAACTCCTGTGGCAATTTTCACATGAGCTCTGAAAATAATAATTTTTAACTGTTTTGACCTTTCCTTTCTAAAGTCTTCATATTGGATTATGTTTTCTGATTCTTGATAGGGTAGGATAACCTCTGGAAGGACAGGAGTTGCCATTTTGAAGCTCTGCTAGGGTAAAAAGATGACTTTGAAGCAAAGCATAGAACAAAGAAAGATCGACTAAAGTGTTCTGGAATTTAATTTAAAATTATGTACCAACAAAAACTACAAAATTAATCGGAAGTGCTATAAAATAAACTTTTACTTTCTTGAGAAAAATTAACAGTAGAGATCTTTAATACATTCCCATCTCTGGCATCTCTCTCCTTGTTTCTGAAACAAGGTGGTTCAGAACACCCATCTAATCATACAGACAGCAGTATGTCTTCATAGCTACGAAAATGTGAAACTATTCTCCCTCCTTGACTGCTGATCAGTCTAACTGCATGATAGAGCTATAAAAGCACATAGAAAGCTAGAAAGTTAAAAGCAAGATTTTTAGTTTTTAAAAGGACAAAGAAATAAAGCAAATTAATTGCTAAAAATAAACATCCTATAATAGGCGGTTAACAAAACTCCTTTCTTCTGGTAAAAAAAAATGAAAGCTGTTCTCCTAAAGTTGGTTTTCTGAAAGAACTGAAATGTTTCAACTGCCCTCTAGTGTTAAAATTAATGCAAAGGGTAGCCAAGAGGAAGACTAAAAAGATACTTGAGTTAAGAAATTAATTATTATGGTATCTTGTTAACCACTGTAAAGCTAAAAATTAAAAAGTAGATTTTTAGAAGAGCAGTGGGCCAATTTTGTCTTTAAAATGAACGTTTTCAAACATCTTTGTAAGGTGCAATTCTGCCCCACAGCAGCTGGCTACATGAAATTATGGGAGGTTTTTTACTCAACTTCAGCCCTGTATTTCTATGAAAACTGAAAACAGTGCCCAGGGAAAAGTTCTGCTTGAAGCTAAAAAGGAAATTATTAGAATTTTAAAAGAGAAAAAAAATCAATCATCTATTTCCATAGCCCAAGCTGTAAGATAAGCATACATTAAAACTAAAGGAGAACTACTAGCTTTTATAATTCACTTTACGTAAAATAGGCTGTTTATATATAAGCACAGCTGGAAAATTCTCCTTTTTGTCCTCAGGCCCCACATATGAATTTTAACTTGAGTTTAACTAGCACACAGAACAAGGAAAGCTCAGAGAGAAACCTTCTCTGAAGGGCATAAAGTCCTTTACCAGCAAATTAAATGAAATCCTGAGCACCAATAACAAAAGAAAGAATAAAGTAAATATGCCAAAAAGTGAGACTTCCCTAAGAATATTAAGTACTGATAGAAGAAAGAGAAATGTTCAAGCAGATAAGCTCTCAAGATAAGCTATCTAATGGGCTAAAAGAGGAAAATACAGATCAAGGATTTAATGACTAGGAAAAAAAATCACCACCACATCTGGATTGCTACATCAAATTCAGCCAGGGTTACTACTGAAGGAGTCAGGGCCCAGTCTAAAGCTGGATATAATGCACATAGTTCAATGGAAATCGGCAGATCCATTATTCATGATGGGTTTGTTGTATGAAATACAGAACTTTACTCTGAGCCAGTGCTGACCAAGTTTGCTGCAGAACTAGTGACAGTGTAATTGCACCAGGACAGTGCTGTTCCCGATCTAATTAATCCCACTGAGAGATACGGGTTATTAGCTCAGTTGTAACACTGTAATAACACATCTACTCCGCTTTCAGGACTTAGAATCTCCACGTGATACTATAGGTGCACGACTTCAGTCAGCAATAGCCGAGGATTTTCTGAACACAGTGTCTGATATTACATGTGTACTACTGCCTTTGCAAGATCAGGGATTGTATTTACTACAGCCTACCAGCAGGCCTGTCACATCACTAAAGCCTGTGTTACACCTAGTCCAGGCCTGCAGTCTCAGGAAAGACAGTAGACTGGTTTGGAACTACTCTTAAACCAAGGAAGGAGAGGCTGGCAGGTCTTTGACAGCAACCTCTTCAAAGCACAAGCACAGTCTGTTCTACTACTCAGGAAAATAAGTATACATATAGGAGACTGGCTTGGCTAAACAAATAACATAGGACTGAGCTCTAATGCAAACAGGACGTTCGCAAAAGATAGAAATGAGGGCAGATTACAGAGGAGGAATACAGAAGCCCTGCCTGTGTAGAGTGCTGCTAGGAAAGCCAAAGCTCACCTAAATTTGCAACTGGCAAGGGACATCAAGGGCAACAAGAAAAGCTACATTAGCAGCAAAAGAGTAGATGAAGTAAACATAGGCCTGCTGGGGGGCAGATGATAGAGTGTCAGCAGATACAGATAAGGCTGAGGTTCCTAATGTCTTCTTTGCCTCAGCTTTCACGAGAAGGGTCTCTGGCCCCTATGTCTAGAGACAGGGTTCAAGGAGGATAAGGACTATCAGTAGCAGAAGAGAATCGAGTCAAGGATCCCTTAAAAAATCTCCACCCATAGAAGTCCCTGAGACGAGATAGGATGCATTCTAGGGTGCTGAAAGAATCAGTCAATGTAATAGCGAGACTGCTCACTATCACATTTGAAAGCTTGTAGAGACCATGGTAGGTCTCCTGCAAGTGGAGAAAGGCAAATACTTAACCTGTCTTCAAAGAGGGAGAAACCACAATCCAGGCAACTACAGGCTGGTCAGCCTCACTTTGGTATCTGGGAAAAATCACAGAATCACGGAGGTTGGAAGAGGGCTCTTGAGATCATCTAGTCCAGCCCCCTGCTCACGCAGCATCAGCTACAACAGGTTGCCCAGGATTGTGTCCAGTTGTGTTTTAAGTATCTCCCAAGATGGTGACTCCGCAACCTCTCTGGGCAACCCATTCCAGTGTTTGACCACGCCCACAGTAAAAAAACCTTTTTTTTCTTGTGTTCAGATGGAAGTTTGTGTTTTAATTTGTGTCCATTGCCTCGTCCTGTCAGTGGGCAGTACTGAGAAGAGGCTGGCTCCCTCTTCTTCATTCTCCCCCATTCAGGTATTTATACACATTGATAAGATTTTTCCCTGTTGAGCCTTCTCTTCTCCAGGCTGAACAGTCCCAGCTCTCTCCGCCTCTCCTCATATGAAAGATGCTCCAGTCCCTTAATCATTTTTGTGGACTTTTGCTGGACTACCTCCAATAGTTCATACCTTTCCCTTTGCTGAGGAGCCCACAACTGGACACAGTACTTCAGATGTGGCTTACCAGGGCTGAGCAGAGAGGAAGGATCACCTTCCTTGACCTGCTGGAAATGCTCTTCCTAATGCAGTCCTGAATGCTGTTGGCTGCCCTTGCCACAGGGGTGCATTGCTAGCTTATGGTCAGCTTGTCATCAACCAGGACCTCAAGGTCCTTCTCTGCAGAGCTGCTTTCCAGATGGTCAGCCCACAGTGTGTACTGGTGCGTGAAGCAGGTATTCTTGGAACACATTTCTGAGCATATGAAGATGTTGTTGGTAAGTTGGAACAGTCAACACAGATTTACCAGTGATAAATCATGCCTGACCAACTTGATTGCCTTATATGATAAAACAACTGCATTTGTGAACAATGGGAGAGCACTGGATATCATTTACCTCAGCAAGTCTTTTAACAGTCTCTCACAGTACTCTTGTTGTCCAAGTTATGACATTACAGTCTGCATGGGTGGACAACTAGATAGATAAAAAACTGGTTGGAAGGTTAGGCTCAAACAATAGTGGTTGAAGTGTCTTACTCTACGCTGGAGGCCAGTAATAAGTAGAGTACCACATAGGTCTATCTTGAGGCTTGTCCTGTTTAACATCTTTATCGATGACCTGCAGAAGGCAACACAGTACCATCTCATCAAGTTTGTAGATGACAGCAAACTAGGGCCGCAGTCAATATGCTCCAGGGCAGGGCTACCATTTTGAGGGACCTAGACAGGCCAGAGAACAGGCCATCAGGAAAGGACTTCTGCTGAAAAGGATTTGTGGCTCCTGGTGGACACTAGGCTAAACAGGAGTCAGAATTACGCTGTGACAACAATGAAGGCTAAAAGCTTACTGGACTGTATCCAGAGGAGCATATACAGTGGATAATGGAAGTGATTATTCTCCTTTACTCAACACTGTACTAAATCCATTTTTGGGCCCTCCAGTACAAGAAAGATGTCAATAAACTTGAGCGAGTCCCGCCAAAGGCCACCAAGATGCACAGGGAGCTAGAGCACTGGAGCTGTGAGGAAAAGCTGAGGAAACTGGGCTTGTTTAGCCTGTGAAGGCTTTGGGAGAACAGAATAGCAGACTTCAAATTCCTAAGAGAAGGTTACTGAGAACACAGAGCCAGGCTCTTTACCAAGGTATACGGCTGGAGAACAAGAGACAATAAATTGAAGTTGCCACAGGACATAAAAAAATCACTGCTATGAATTACTGGAACAGGTGTCCGAGAGGTTGTGGAATCTACATCCATGTAGATTTTCATGACCCACCTGGACAAAGTCTGAGCAACCTAGTCTGAAGTCAGCATTGATCTTGCTTTGAGGAGGAGCTGGGCTAGATGATCCCTGGAGGTCACTTCCAACCTGAATGATTCTGCAAGTGACCTCACCTTATAACCTTAACCACAAGGGAGTTAGGGGTATCATAGATTCAATACCCTCTCTGATAGTAACATCATAAACATCAATATTTATTTATTTTTGGGTGCTCACCACTCTGAAGCAACTGCATTTATGAATGCTTTTAAAATGGTATTTGAAATGGCATTAACATCTGGCAAATGCCTATACCAGGGTTTCCTGGTCTGCATTCACAAGGAGTGCTGCCATATGTTTGTAGCATTGAGGAATGTTTGGGCTGCTCACCCATAGCTTACATGCTTAGTTAGCAGCATTTGTTTCAAGAAAATTTAAATCAGTGTCCCCTCTCCCTCCATATGCTTCCTTCAGTACAAACATACTGATATGGATACAAAGATGCCTAAGGTCGTATAGACACAAGGCTTTTAATCAGGCTGGAAGCACGTCTTTGGAAAGTTTCCATGATGCAGATGGTCGCCCTTGGCCTGTGTATCACCTCTATAGTGCCATTCTTACCGTATCTGCTCCATAAGAACCATCATTAGCATGAAGGCTGCCAGTTGTAGAATAGTGTCAAGTATCTGACCACAATAGTCAATGATGAGACCCACATTTAATGTCATTAATCTAGATTAAAACTTGATGTCAATCATGAGTAGACTTGCTGACACAAACTCTGAGAGCACCAATAACCCAGCAGGGCCAAACCAAATCACCGCCTGGTATGCAGCATCTGATGTAATACTTGGCTTCAAGTTGCTCCCATGACTCTCAGTTACACATACAGAAACAGTCATCCACATTACACAGCTACTTTTGTTCAGCAGTTTTGTGAAATCCGTCAAAAAATTCTATGCTGTTCACACCAGTATCAGCAGTAGGCATTACATCACAGTAAGCACCCTGGATCTCTGAAGCACAGTTAAATATTTAGGAGGACAAAAGATAAACACAGTTTTAAAACAGAGTATGATGTTTATAAACATTTCATAGGAATGTCGAAGTCTCTAAAGTAGAGGAGACCAGAGTTCATCATCAAGTACAAAAGTTTCAAAATCACTTTGCTCGGCTACATAATTTCATGGCACTGCTGCTGCTTTATGCACATTCTCAGCATGATCATATAATTCTGCTGCATAGGCATGCTCAGATACCACAACCAGCACATGTAGCACCCTTCGGGAATCCCTGAGTTAGTACAGTACCTAGTCTGGCATCCATCCCCTTTTACAAAACAACTCATCTAACCCAAAGGCCATTTCCCATCATCTTTTTTGACTGTCCCACAGCTGTGGGCAGACTAATTCCCCAGGGGCCTGCAGCCTGTTTCCTTTCTCGCTTTTTCCTGACACTCCCATAATGCACTCCCATTGCATGACAGAAGTTACTGAAATGGGGAGAAAATGCCTCTATTTTTGCTGAATAATAAACATGCATCCAATCTCATGCAACAATCTTCCCGTCACATGGTGACACACTCATGTGCTATGTTCTTACAGTACCAGAAGTTCACTGGTCCCTTGACAGGAAGTTTGTGGGCACCATGGTCAGATCAGAGCAGACACGATGATGCAGAGCCTGCTGGTGCTTCACTTAAGAAAATATTAGATCATGTACAGTCTTGAAACACTGAGTGCTATATTCTCACAGGAAGGGACAAGAATCTCATAGCAGTCAGGAAAGAGAGAAATTGTTCCCACTTGAAAATGCCTAATTGACCTTAATAGGTGGAGAATAGACTTAAGAGCTGAAACCAAACATGTAATATCCCTCTCCAAGTAGGATTTCTTGAGTATTATATTCAGGTATTCATTAGCTAACTGTATCCCCAAACTGTTTTAAATGCACTGAACTCACAGCCCACCATCAACCTTGATGATAACTTCTACAATCTATGATAATGATATGCTGTATGAAAGGAAGTACACAATTTTCTTCCATTGTTTTTCCCATCTTTGAGTTTCAGTGAACCTCTCCTTCTTGTATGCGACAGAAAGCAATCAAAAGCTTTATTTTAAGAATCTTGGAAGACTACCAAATTAAAAGATAGGAGAGCATATATAATAATATTATATATTTTCAATTTTAAGTACTTACTTCATATGTTCATTCTGAGTGGGTATCCATAGAATTATGATAATGCAAATAAAAGTGCATAAGGTGAATTAACAGATGTTATTCTGAAACAAGGGTACACAAATATAATCTACAGCTTTCTGTAAATTGAATGCAGAGAACAAGAAGTGGACGAAGTCACTAAGCAGTTTCAGTATTTTGACCTATAAAAATATTGAAGATTAGTCTTTTTCTCTCTCTTTACACACCTTCCCTTAAAAGAGAAAATTTCCATGCCCATACTACTTTATTTCTTTCCACATACTGCTACTATCTTCTCATTCATCTAAGGTTCATCAGCCTCATTTAATATATTTCAAATTGGGTAGCTGTGGATGCTATAACAAACAGGAATTTGTCTGAGCTTGGCTGGATTCCCTCAACTGCACCCTCATCCACCAGTTGTAGATGACTGGTACTAGCCAACTGTAAACCACTGTTCCTGAACAAATAACAATTGTCAAAAAAAAAAAAAAACAAACGACAACGTAGAGTTTAATCTGTGTATTGTTCTGTGCTGCTATCAAAGGAAGCACTCGCATGAAAATACAAAAGCAGGAAACATTAAAAAAGTACATTCCTTGGCACCAGCTCTTTGCCGGTTTAAGTCTTCATTGCATAGTGCATCGTACCAATAAATAAAAGATGCACTGTGGGCAGCTTTAAAGCAAAAACAAACAAAACCAAACCAAAACAAAACCCAAACCAAACAAACAACCACCCCCCCCCAAAAAAACCCAAACCAAACAACAAGCAGACTGAAGACTAAAGCAGCAAACATTTGTGACTTGTAAAAAATCTTAACAAAGGTCAATGTTGTCCCCAAGATTTTTATTTCAGCCATTAGCTTTGAAAGCCAGACATATACAAATGTCAGTAAATGCCAAAGGTGATAAATAGTACTCTCATACAGCGATACTCACTGGCTTTCCACAAATTCTCTCTTTTTTTTAATTAACAAGTTTATAATAATAAATTACAAGGAAAGATACCAGTTTTGCTAGCATACTAATTTTCTTATTCAAAACTGCAAAATATCAATATTCAAGTCATTCTTGGAGTACTCTTCCCATCTTGCATGTCTCTGGAATGACCCAAACAGCACCAAGTATCATAGGTGTGGCTGGACAAAGAGCCCACTTGACAGTTTTTCTGTGTGAGGTCTCCCATATAAAAATCAGCTCTTAGCACATCTTTACTTTCTAGTAGGTGAATAGGACTTAGAATCACAAGCCACAAGAAAAAAAACAGGTTTAATAATGCATATTTTAAGCAATGTTGCTCACAATGCTTTAAGTTTAAATTGTATAGCAACCATTAAAAAATTAACATCAAAACAGTGAACAAAACATACACGTCACAACATGCAGCCTTCACTAACTTCTTCCGCATTGTTTCTATATTTGTTTTAATATGTACAAGGCATGTAAGAAAAGAGTAGAAAGTGCTGTCAGAGAAGCATATAACACTTAAACATAAATTAGATACATAAACACTATGTAGGCTAAAAATAAATCCCTGGCAGCAATATAAACTTTTAGACATTATCTTTTTAAAAGTATGCTTATAAAAAAGCAAATACATTTTAAAATCAAAACCACTTTAAAAAAAGTGACATCTGAAGCTACCTAGTTTTCTGTTTTCACCTTAAATTGCACAAACACTTTAAAAAGATTACAAAAATTAATACGACAGAAATATATATGTCATGATATGAGTTTTGCCCAGTAACTGGTATTAACATACTTATTAATTTCAGCAGTGTTGTATGACAAGTCCATCACCCTTCAGCTTGTTTAGGCTGAGAACAATCCAAAACAACTACAGTGTTAACACTGTGTGTGAATGCTCATGTCAGAGACAGAGCCTCTGCAAAGTCTGATTGTGCTTTAAGCTTACGTTCTACCCAAATTAAAACTAACTTTTCTGTAAGGATGAGTTCGTGCTTTTGCAACTGCTCCCCACAAATCTGTGTCATTTGTCCTGCTCAGAGTCACAAGCACCAAATTCTGTTTCTGTTCTTAGCCATGCACGGTTCACTCTCCATGCCCACAGCGTCTCCCGTCATTCTTACCACTGCCAGCAATGTACAGTCAAGCCTGATTTAATGCTCGTCTCTGGAACAGAAGGTAAAAATAAACACACAAAGACAAACCAAACACTAGCAACCTTGGGTTCAAATTTTATCCATCTTGCATAGCACCAAATAGGCCAGCTCAAAATGGTTGCTGCTTAACCTCCTCCTACTCCATGTGACAGGCTTTTGTCAGTGGGTATGTCTTCCAGTTTCCATCTAACTTTATTGCCTGGCTTTGTACTGAACACATTATCAAAATTCAAATAGATTTTATCAACTGTCAATTCAATCAAATAATTGAATCAGGTAAGGGTCTGGGATTTGCTTGATGCGGCCCACTTAGAAAGAGAAGTTTCCTGGTGAGTTACTTTGGGGAATCTCTCCATGAGCCTCTGAAACCCACTACTGAGAGCAAATTAGAAGAAATAGAATAGGCTTCTCATCTCTCCCATTCTGAGCTCTATATAGCACTAGTGCATTTATGCCATACTTTTCCCATTAATAGTACTGCTTTGTGTCCTCTGGCCTCAGATGTTGTGCACCAAATCCTAGCCAACTGACCATTTGTTTCTTAATACCCCATTTTCCTTCTTAAACATTCCTGCAGTGAGAACTTTAAAACAGGAAATATTCTACGATACTAGGTCAATTAATCTCCGTGTCAGCCTGAGGGCAGTAGAGGCAGGCAGTGAAGGAATTGGCAGGATGGAAAAGATAAAACAGCTGAGCAGCATAGTTTAGTCAAGAACAAGCACAGGGCTGAGTACGAGCTAACAGTCTCCCGGTACTGCAATGGTAGGAACACAAAGGGGACAAGTGATTAATCAGCTTGATAGAAGGGAAAGAACTAGGATTAATGGCTATTCTTGTTACCTACATATATCCCCAACTTTTTTCAAAAGCAGTGAACTGTCAGCCCAAGCAATGGGCTTGGCAAAAGCCTTGGCAATGACTTCTACAATCCATAACGATACACTATACAAAAAGTATAGAGTATGTCAGGAAAATACTTCTGTGCTTCTGCTTGGGGGAAACCTAGCTGCCTGAGGGGCACCCAGCTGCCCTGAAAATCTGCAGCAAATGAACCAAAGTGCCAGGAAACACATTATTAGGAAGCAGTTTGATATTGGCTCTACAGATGGCTGGAAAGTTTAATGTTTTCCCCTCACTGCCATCTCTAACCTCTGTGATACTACAAATGCTTCTGCTGACTGACAGAGGTATCCCTTTGAAAATGATGGGGAGGAGACCAGGGCTACTGGCAAGGAAAGTAGCACAGCTCCTGAAATCCCACCTACGTCCACATGAAACTACAGATACATGACCTGATTTCTCTCCTACACTGAAGGAAATTGTTCAGGAATTATAAGCGCAATAATAGAGAAGGGGAAGGGGAAGGGGAAGGGGAAGGGGATCCACTGATAATGAAAGTTCTGGTACTCTAATAAGTTCATTTCCTTGGTTCCTTAAGACAAATACACCTAACCATACATAGCCTCTTGAGCGGAGCAGCATGAGCATGATGTGCAGAGCAGACATGAGCAGCTGTGTCAAGAATTTAAATACAGCAGCTAAAAAGTCAGAGTTCAAAGTGGGTTTGAATTGACTGTAGTCTCCAGTAGAAAATGCTTATGGTCTGATAATAGAAAGACTGAAAACTACTGCTTTAAGAAATTGAATTTAGTTCACAGCTGTCTAATAGGCTAGCATATGAACATATACACATCACTATTAAAAATTAGGCCTTTCCATTTCATCATAGAGATGCAGACAATACGCTGCATGCAACAAAACACGTACCATGGACCAGCTCAGACCAGAGAGAAGCACCCCCCAGTTGCTTTTGGAGGCAGCCATGCTCAAGAACTGCTGTATGGAAGGCAGCCAGGGACTGCAGCTCTGCAGAAGCTCAGTGACAAGCAATAGGGACAACAAGCTAAGGAGGAGCAGAAAATGGCGCTCCATCAGTGATCACATTCCTCCATGCATTCTCTCACATGACAAATGAGTAAGAGACAGCCTCACCTTATCATTCATAAGGAGATTTCATTATACATGTCACTAAAGACTCAAGTGAAAATTTTTCTCCGTATTAAAAAACTTAAATAAAAATCTGCCTGTGGGAGAGGGCCGCAAATCTGATATTCCAAGGGACCAGAAGTAATAAGAAAACATGTTTTCTTGGTGACAGTGGTAGCACCAAAGAGAACCTCTTAAGTTAATTAATGATGGGGGCAAATATTCCAGGTTCAAGCAACCTGAGAAGAGCCAACGATCAACTCTGAACAATATCTCTAGGACAAATCATTTTCCTTTCCCCATAACTAATTTATCTTTTGCCAGTGGGGTGCTCTCATACATGGAGATTTAAGTTTATGGCACATTAAAGCTTAGCTGTATCATATTACTTAGTAACTTACTGGACAGGATCATTTACAATTCTGCCTTGAGGCCTCAGAATCCAGTTTAAAACAGAGACCCTGTAAACGAAATTACCCTGACCTGGCCAAAGGCCAACCCCAAGGCTGCTGCCCAGAGGAACTTTCTTTTCCTCATGCTACCTCAGCAGGACTTCTAACAATGTTCCTGAAGACCTGATCTAACATTATCCATTTAATTGGACAAGCTATTCTTACAACAAAGAACAGAGGCCGATGCCAAGAAGTCACTCAAATCAGACACGAACAAGGTGTTGGCCCAACTGTGGGCCCAGCACATTACACACATTTTATAAATATGCGCCTTTGACACAACCGGGTCATCCAGTTATTTCTGTAACTGTAAGACAGCCAAATAAGTTAACTAGATCTTTTCTCATCCTTCTCTTTCTCACTTTGCTTGTCTGATCTCATTTTGGATTAAAATTTACAGCCTATATTTGTACAGTACTTCCCAGGCCCTCCTCTCTGTGCCTCATTCTGCTGGGCACAGTACGAAGAATTTGGGAGCAATAACCCTGCTCACAGTCCAAAACAAACTAGACAAATGAAAAACAGACTTGCCCCAATAAGGTATCCAGGGTCACCCTAGAAGATCCCACAGTCCACCATATGGGTAAAGCACAGTGCCAACTTGCCCCATACAACAGCACCTCAAACATTTAAAACCCATTATTCAATACATCCTATATGTTAAAATGTCCATCTTATTTAAAATGCCTGCATGCCAAAAACATACCATCACAAAGCATCTCACACACCCTTTTTGATTCCCTTACACAACAGTGAGAACAATTAGGGCTTACAGTGCTTTAGGAACATTTAAAAAAAAAAATCACAGTAAGTGGTAGTTTTAAGATATAACTGAAGACCGTCTCCACTAACCATCTAGGTCTGACTTCTCTGCTGAGCAGGTTCCTACAATAGCTTTTGCAATACACTGCATTTAATTTTGAGTGATGAGTAGGAGTATTTCACTCAACTTCAACACCACACACTAGCAAGGCATTCAATCATTTTATTTTAACAACAAATGTATTGTTCAGATACTAGAAATTCAAGTCTGGCAAGCTTTTTAATATGCATAAGTATGTTTCATAGAAAGTAAAAAGCACGTTTCTCATTCTGCTCAGCATGACAAAGTCCTATCTTCTTAGCAGAAATGGACACCTTTGAAAAGAAAATCCTTGAATTACATAAAGGGTATCTGAAATCCCATAGCTAGCACTGATCAGCAAGGTAAAGAAAGTGACATAATTTCTAGACCTCCATTAGAGATGGGATACTAATTTTTCAATCTGCTGTGAAACTGAGTTCAGTAATGTAATGGAAAGGGGAGAAAATTGCATGTTACCATGCGTGCAAGAAAAATGTTTGAAATATCCTATTTATCTTCTCTCTCTGAGGGATGTGGATTCTTTTTTACTCCTTGATGATGTGATTCACAGATCAGCATTCTGGGAATCAAGCCTATGTCCATTTACCAGTGTAATATGATCATTTAGCATAATTAGCATATGATATTTCAACACTGCCATGGACTTGGACCAGATTTGAAATGTAAATATTTGCCAAACAGTACATCCTAGTGCCCAGTGCTACATAATGGTGTAACTTAAGACACTCACTTGATGTGCTTTCTCTTCTGGGGGCAGAGTTAAGGCTGCTGTGGGGATTCTCACTTTCATAACATAAGGCAGTTTAAACATTATAGATAATATTACATTAATTTCTGCAGTATCAAATTTTAAAGGGGTGGAAACAAGATGAAAGTGCTCACAATACAGCAATCATTTCAAGTGGCACAAGGATGAACACAAAGAAAAATCCTGGAACAAATAACAACCATTTCAAGCTTCCCCAGCTATCTTTTCCCTGGTGTACTCCATCACCCAAGAGCCGAGCCCAGCTTTCCTAGGACACAGGAATCAACAAAGCGCCACTCAGTATGATTCAGAGCATGGCACACATGCAAAAAGTAATCAAAAAAATCATTGCAAGATACAAACACACAGCAGCCTTACAGGAGAGACGTTTTATGGCTAAGCCGAGGCTTTTTATAACTGTCTTAAATTCTACAGCATGAAAATTCATAGGTTCTTTATCTTACATACTGTAACATTTTGTCTCATCTACTACAAATACAGATGTTACCTATATCAATGCCTAACACCCCCCAACTATCTCTTCATTCTTTTTCTTGCAACAGAAGTATCCAGAAGCTGTTCATGTCCAATAACAAATGTACAGATTTTAAGCTAGTTGTACACCTCTTATTAATAAATCTTATTATTTTTTCTCTCAGAAATATACAGGTCCTACAAGTTAAATTCTCCACAGCAGTTACACAACAGAACTACTGCCTTGACATTGAGAAATCCCTCTCAGTATATTTCTCAGTTCTCTCTTATATAAACAGTATCCCAAGGTCAATGCATCTTTGCCATATCCCCAAGACTGAGTCATTGTGTGGCATCACCTGTAATGATGATTTACACAAGAGTAAAGGAAAGATTCGGCATTTCTTTTTCTTAGCCTCACTGTCCTGGTTTTAGCTGGGATAGAGTTAATTTTCTTCCTAGTAGCTGGTACAGTGCTGTGTTTCAGATTTAGTATGAGAATAATGTTGATAACACACCGATGTTTTAGTTGTTGCTGAGCAGTGCTTACACTAGTCAAGGACTTTTCAGCTTCCCATGCTCTACTGACTGAGAAGGCTGCAGGTGCACAAGAAGCTGAGAGGGGGCACAGCCAGGACAGCGGACCCAAACTGGCCAAAGGGATATTCCACACCATGTAACGTCATGCTCAGTACATAAACTGGGGGAAAGCTGGCCGGGGGGCTGCTGCTCGGGGATTGGCTGGGCATCGGTCGACGGGTGGTGAGCAATTGCATTGTGCATCACTTGCTTTGTATATTATTATTACTATTATTATTAGGATTTTATTTTATTTCAATTATTGCTCTCCGTTCCCCCCCCCCCCCCCCCCGGGGGGGGGGGAGGGGGGCAGGGAGGAGTGAGCAAGCGGCTGTGTGGTGATCAGTTGCCAACTGAGGTTAAACTATGACACTCACCTAACATGTTCTTTGCCTTTTACAATTGCAGGCAGATTTTTTTTCCTTCAGAGACCATAATCTCTCGTCACTCATCCCAAAATGTACAACAGTAGATGTTCTTTGCCTGCAGTTGCCTTCACAAGTTTTACACAAGCAGCACAGAAGTATGCAAGAGTCCTTGGCAAGCCAAGTGCATGAGTGGAACTCTGCTGTTCCCATTGCTAGGCCCTACCAACCTGCACTCCTTGCAGCCTTTGGCAGAACACATGGCATTCAGCAGAAAGGTGGCTCTCACCTTTCCTTTCCCTGAAGGGCCAGAAGTTGCTTCCTCTACTATGTCAGAAACACAATGAAAGGTAGGAAGTGCCACATTTTCCACTCACTTCTTAGCCAAGGCTAAATCCCTGAAGAATGTAGGTAGTGTAAAAACACTAAGCAGTAGGCCCGCAGCTGTACTAGGACACCAAAAGCGAGGGTAACAGTGGGTCCCTCCAAGATCAGTCTATTTTTCCAAGCCTGTTTATAAAATTACGCTTGCACAAAAGGACAAAACTTATATGGACTTAATGAAAGTGCTATCAGTGGGAACCCAGTTGGGTTCTTCCCTGCTTCCTTTCCCTTCAAATGTCAGACAGATAAGAAAACAGAGGAAGAAGAATATTTGCATGTAATGAAGAGAATTACTGTCCTCTGTTACATTTCCTCGGGTACCTACAGCAGCACTTGGAGACAACCCCAACAACAACCACATTTCTCTGGACTCTCTCAGCATTTGTGGCAAGAAAATAACAGATCACAAGAAGGTTTCATAAGGGCTCAGTGTTGGCCCAACTCATCTCCCCTTAGTGTCAATGCGAGCAGCATTAAAGATCAGATTGACTGACTCTGAGTATCCTTCACAGAGATCTTACTTACTTGATGTAACTGGATGTACACCAATGGAAAAGTCACAGATCAAACCTGGAGAGATGAAGAAGACGAAAGTGAACTTTGTTGCCTTTTGGACCCACCTCCCATCACAAACATAATTACCTCAAGAGGACAGAAAGGAGGGATTGAGGGGAAAAGAAAAAAAAACAGGAAAAGTTATGTCAAATCCCACCTCCTTCTGAACAAAAGGAGTAAGTCTAAACACTGGTCACTAGGGCATAATATACTGATTTCATCTGGACTCAAATTTAAATAATGACAATAGGCAAAATATTAAAACAGACTCACAGAAACTAAAGAGAAAACAGAGATTAAGGGGAAAAGCAAAACTTGTATGTCAAATCAGAAATACTAGTCAGGAAAATACAATGCTTCTTCCCCTTTGCATTTAGGTCCCCTATCATCACCAAGACACCTGATGACCTGTTTACAGCAGCAAGGACAGAAATTAAGCAAGACC
>NW_008825280.1:226611-236478 GCF_000699105.1 Pygoscelis adeliae
TTTCTGACTCATCTTTGCTTCTAGTACAAGAAACCACTGCTGGAGTGAAAATCACACAAAACCAAACAACATAAAGCACTCCACTTTCTCCAATTCATACCGGTACTTTCTGGGCTGTAACAGCACCACCCCAATGTTTGAAGGGTGCTGTAAAAATAGCAACCTGAGAAGAGTGAGACCAGGACTTCCTCCAACCACATGGAAAAAAGACACAGAACAGTACCATCTCCAATGTTTAAAACCCCATAAAAATTATTGCAGCTGCAGACAAAAAGTACAGGCTGATTATTAAAAAAAAAGTGATTATTCACCAAACTTGGTCAACATAAATGTTTCCATTATTCCACTGTTGTTGTTGGTTTTTAAATGAATGCTTTCCCTCAGCCTGCCTCACTGCATCATGTACGATTCTGAAACACTGTTTCCAGAGTCTAGAAGTCACAAAAAGTACTCAAGCATATCTATGAGAAAATAATTAATTTCTAAATGTTTTCAGATTTTCAATATAAGGCATTTTTCAAAGGTGGATAAGAAAACCCGATTTAAAGAACAGTATTTTCAAAACTATTGCCCCTTTCAGAACAGTAAACATGGAGCTAATTAGTTGCCTTCACCTTCAATCTTTTCACATTCAGTTTTAAGAATTAATTTACCTCAAATTAACCATTGCCTTTGTTGCCAACAGAAGGTCTTGTTGATTTCACAGTTCACAGTCTATTTACTATACCTGCTGGAGCACATGGACACCTCAACATATCATACACATCCATTCTACACATCTTCCATAAAGTGAACTAATACTATATGAACCCTAGGCTCATCATTGATGTCAGGCTCTATGTCAAGCACATGCAGGCAACCAAACCAACCCTAGAGACACAAGAGGCAACTTTATTTCAGCAACTGAATTAATCATATTGAAGTCAAATGTGACTTAGTAAAAAATAAAAATATTAAAAAAAAAATCAGGGATTAAACGCACTCAGTTTCCTACAGTTCCACTGCATAGATGTTGGCTAGTTAGTCAAACTGATGCCACACACAGTATGCTGTCAACTACTTATAAAGATTAACTTCATTCACCACTGATGTAAGCCTGTTATGAATACAGCATGATCTGTAGCAAAGGCAGAAATGGTCTGAGAGGAGTCCTTCAAGTCATGTAATCCAGTGCCAGGTAGTGGTCCTCGCCACATGACAGGTATGCTGCTTGGCTTGATGTAAGCCAGGTCTACACAGTAAAATTAAGAAAGGAAAATCAAACGCTTGCAAGAAAACTGTTAGAGGAAAGAGGTGTTGCTGTTGACTAAGGCAAATGTTGATAGCAAACTCAAAGAAACAAGAATCAGACCAGAACTGGTGAGACGAAAATTCACAGGCAGATGCAACTGAAGAGCTCAGTTCATGCCCTCCAAGATTCACTACAGGGCTCAGGTAGGTAGAAGGTTGTTGCAACAAATGATGATGCAAGGAACAGACATCCTGCAAATCCTTCAGAAACTTCCATCTTTCACCATGTAGTCTACACGAGTGGGGAACTGTACTCAACAGCCAGGCAATCTGTCCAATCCACTGTTCACAGCAGAAGGAGTTCAGGAGACAGGGCTGCCTTCCAAACCAGAAGTCCTATAACATGAGGGCTAGGAAAACCTAGAAAAATATGTAGATCTTTTCTCTTCTAGAAAGCTCAATGATAGGTAGGTACTTATCTCCTGATAACCGTTAGGTACATCACCACACTTGGTCCTCTAAAATAAAGCATACTTGTCTTTCAGTTCCTCAAATCATGTCCCAAGGGCAAGCAAAATCTGTTTGCTTTTGTAAATGGATGCCTTGGACTAATGCCATCAGCACCAGATAAATACCTACTTGGGCTTTCACTTACAGTTTCGAGTATGCTGTGGAGATATTTTGTACCTGAAGCATGGGATGAGTGTATTTTATTAATAAAATTAAAACGTACATCTCTAACACTTTTAGATCTTCGAAACAGTAACAGGGCTGTCTAGTGATCCAAGCAGAAACAGCCTGATAGCTACCTTCATCTATTGACTTCAGAAGAACATGGAGCAAAGAACATAACCTCTTAAGAGTAAAGGAGAGGGATGCCTTAGCAGCTCCAGAAAAGACAAGTGCCTTAAGAAGATTTTGAAAAGTGACTTTCAAGTTTAAAAAACAGAGGAATTAAATACTATTTGCTAAAGCAGGAAGAAAGGTTGAGATTCCTGCACGAAGCAACATTTGTCTTTAAGGCTCTTTAAAAAGCAGTTCAGAAAAAACTTGAACTAGCTTTGTTTCCCCTGTTGTGGTTTAATATAAAAACAGCGAGGAAGAAATGGACTACAGACAGCAAAACAGAATGTGTGGTTCTCTTACCACAGAATGAACTTCCTCTGCTCTTCAAAGAGGAATTGATGGAGAATAGAATGAAAAGGAAGAGTTGAAGATGGAGACTACATAGCTGGGAAAACCAAGCTACGATAAGACACAAGCAGGACTTCTTGCTTTCATAAAAGAAAGCAAGACATCATAGAGATTGCTTGGGGGTCCCTGGACAGTAGGAAACTTCAACTGGTAGAGTAAGAAAAGGAAAGCCTAAGAGCAAAAAAGAGAAAGAACCTAATGAAGGTGAATTTTTCAGGGAAAACTCACTGCTTTAAAAAAGATGTCTTGAGAAATTATTTAAAGAAAAATAGAATGAAAAGGGGAGAGTTTCTTGTATAACTCTTGGGAGATATTTTGTGGTGACCATCCCACCAGGAAAGGGTGGGACAACATGGAACTTGGAAAACTGAAAGCCACGCAAATGAATTTACATTGGTGTGGAAACTTAAAGACTCTCTGTCTGTTCTCATTTCCTCCTCCTGGTTCTTCCTGGAAGACCCCTTCTCTGCTTCACAGTCCTTTTCACTTTGCCTTCTGTACTTGGAATAGAGAACACTTCCAAAAAGCTCCTGTTCACAATGAAGTCTCTTCCTCTCTTTCATATCCCTCTACAGATCACTGGTCCCAGCTTTTACCATGGTTTTCTTATCCTAATCTACAGCCACATTCACCTGAAATACTGTCCTGGGTCTTCCCTGTTACCCACCCGAAACAGGAGAAGCTTGATAGTGTAGGACCCAGCCCCTCTTCCATGCCAAGTGGTTGTGAGGGGAATAAGTTGGAAATTTTTCTAGAGCTGCAGTTCTTCCCCCTTGCACTTCATCTTTTATGGCACCAAATAGCTCAGCAATAGGTGTCTACACAATTTATATGCTGCTCATAGCAGCTTCTGCTGCTACCAATAGTGTCCCAGGTACTATGAAATACAAAAGTCTTGCCTGTCCTGCCACTTTCTCCATTGCTGGGAAACAGGTCAGCAAGAGTCTTTTTAACTCTCAGAGCCACTGCTAACTTGGCAAAATTTTGTGAGACAGCACAGCAGCACAGGAGAGATCCAAATGCTCTGCTGTATGAAAGAGAATCACTTTAAACTATTTATATTTGGAAGGTTTCCTTCACAGGCTTTTAAGCCAAACATTTAGTTTTTTATTTTACAAGGAGACAGGCTCCTGTCTGCTTGTTAGTACACGTCTCTTCTATTGCTAGAGCCATTATCCCATTCCCCTGATGGTATTTTGTCCATGTGTATATAAATACATATAAACAATCTTCTGCACACTGTCCTCAAGTGGAAACAACATGCTAGACATTCTTAGAACGTTGCTTTCGATCCTTCCTAACTTCAGCTGCACTTTCTTCAAACGAAGCAAAGCAACAACCTTCATTCACAGAAGGTTACAGTCAACACAAAATGCAATGCAAAGCTGATTTTGGGATAAGTACGTATTTGAGAAATCAAAGAACTGTTCAAAATAAACCTAGTTGAACATCCTGGGCAGAACCACCTTACACTGAACTGTACGCAGAGTTACGTGTAAAAAACAGCAGTAGACACAGAGAAAGGAAAACATGTTTTCAAAAGCATTCTTGAATTATTCAACCTTTAGAAATGAACAAATCCAAACAGAAAGTCTCCTTGCCTGTGCTCAACATGAGTTTTGAGTATGGCTGCAATCACCATAAAAAGCGTTTGTCAACATACTGCCATAAGGCACTTTTGAGGAGACAGCATTCACTACCAAACTGCAAAAGACTAGGAACTTGGGTTAGTAACACTAGAGTATGCAATGCTGTCTCTTAGGCTTTGCCCCTCTATAGCAATATTCATTTGGAAATTAGTAACAATTACCTAGAGGTTATAGAGAACAGTGCAACCCCTGAATACAGATTAAACTACCAATCAGAAAGTACTACTCATCAGGCTTTGTCACAGCATTTTCTTTCCTACAAGTCCTTCCCACCAGTGTCCTAAACCCAGGATTCCTTCAACTTCAAGCCCTGCCTCCCTCAATCCTTCAGGTCAAATGACTTTAGTTAGGAGTCGCCTTTGAAGGACACCAAATACAGGAGAACTCACAGAGCCCTCTGCTCTCTAGGATTTGAGTTGATCCCTGTTCCCTAGGACAGTCAAAAGATTTTGAGCTAAGTCTCCTTCAAACCTGCTGGGTGTGACATTCAGCTCTCTGTTCAGTGTACCACCTCATCCTTCCTTTTTAGACCTTCCTCCCTGGGGAGGGCTGCAGACTTCCTCTCCCTTAGCCTACTGCCTTCTCAAGACTCCTGCATTCTCACTTACTCCCCCCTGAGCTCCTTCTCCACTCTAGCCCTGCCTCCTCCCCAGACATGCCACATGAGGATAATACAGTTCTTGCGGTCCTATGCCTGCATGAGGTTGATATACTCCATCATATCCTTATTATGAGTATACACAGACCAGTCCAAGCAATCATAAATCAGTGAAGACTGTCCACAGCAAAGGCAGCTCTACTTTAACAATATCAGTGGAGAAACTAAAGCTCAGTTCACCCAGTTCAGCTGATTCTAGAGACATGCAGTGACTTGGCCTCAGAAATATAGTTGGCTTTTCACTAGTTAATGCAGTTTGTTTCCTTTTTTGCATTTGTAGCAGGGATCATGGAAATAAACACCCTAGCTATTAGTCACTTCCACCTTCAGAAATATCAGGCGTTAGATGACAAGAGTTTGCATTAGAAAGGACAACTCTGACAGCAAAAGGAAAAAGTGCTTTCAAAAGAACTTAAATAAGAAAAATTTTCCTGTTATGCCTTTTGAAACAAAGATTAATGCAAACTTCAAATCTTTTAAACTGATGTTATTACTTCAGTGTTATCATAATATCACAACAGCATATTCACATCACTGCAAAGAAATGCTAAGCTTAATTAATACTTTTGCCCACTTAAAGGCTTATTGGAGCATATGTTTATGATTTAGTCTGCCTCACCTCCCTGGAGCTATCCCCAGAACATGCCTATCTGTTTTATACTCTTGATTCTAAAAGCTTTTCAACAATAGGATTTTTTCACCCCTCCTCAACAGGCAGTTTAACAGCCTAATACATCTCACTGCCGTCAAAATACAGTTCATTACCTACTGGGGATCCCGCATTTCCTATCTGTTCTTTCTTCTGTGTGAAGCACGGAGGTCAGATGCCTCCTGTTTTACTGTGTTTGCAGTCAAGGCAAAAGCAGCAGGGCTCTGCCCAAGGATCATGCCTTATTCTACAAACTCTAGCCCTCAGGGTTTATTTTTGACAGCAATGAATGCAAGTGCTTGGAATATCAGAAGAAACAGTTTAACAGATCCTGAAGAGGCAGTGCTTTCAAGAGCAGGCCGAGAAGGAAAGGTGAAGTAGGCATTGAAAGACAGCTGAAGCACAGTACTGTCTAACTGTGGCAATAGACATCTCACAGAGACACACGACTTTCTCAGAAACACCTGTGCAACGAGGAAAGTATCTAACATCTTTCACTGGAGAGCAATGTCCTGCCTCATTACAAACCCACCACAGAAGGTATGTCACTGAACCAGAGGAAGTGACCCACAAGACCAATTTGATGTTTTTTTCCCAGGAAAGATAGCACTGACATTCAGCAATGCAAGTTTCATCTGAGAGAGGCTACAAGGAGCAGCAGAAACAGTCTCTGGAAGTCAGCTTTAGGAGACCAGAAGAGACGCAGAGGAAGGACAGAGTGCACTAGTGACAGCTCTTTTGTCTCCAACAGAGCATCTTGTTACACATGAGCAAAATATACAAAAGTTTGTATCTTCCCAGTGAGCACTTCTCCTCAAAATTAAATTCTAGCATGCATTGTACTGAGTGAAGAGAAGGCAGTTCCTCAGCACATCCCTACTTTACAATTTCACTGCCACGTAGAGATGAAAAAAGACCTATTTCTGATCCACTCACGTTCTCTGGGTATTGCTAAGCTGGCCCTACCAGAATTGACTCAACCCCAAGGTCCTTTAACAACCATGCCACAAACAGGGGAAGTGCTCTGCTGATCCTGACATGTTTATTCTATTTTCTACAGAGTCAAAGAAGGTAATCCTCAGGTAAGAACTCTTCCCTGATCATACACTGTCTTTCCCCAAGCTCAGCACCACGTTGTACTGTGATCATACTTCCTACATGAATTTTGAAAGAACACGGCTTGACCTATTCCAGAAAGCATCTTTAAGTGATGTTACACTAAAAAGGCACTTTGTATATTGAGAATCATTAAAGGAAAGCAAGTTCTCAAATGGAAAGTATCTTCAGCCCCCCTGCCCACATACACACACACCTTTCCAGCATAAGCCCTTAGCATTGTGAGGAAAAATTTTAATTTGTTAAAATTCCTTTACTAAGTATCTTAGCAACAAATCAGCATCCTAAAACCTTTCTCCATTTCTTCATCTGTGGTGCTTACAAGTATTGCCACAGTTTTACACACCTCCTTCCTTCTCAGACCAAATGGCTGCTTGATCTTAGGACCAGAGAATTCATGTTGGAGCAGACCTGAGGAAGTGATCTAGCTCCACTCCTGCTCTACTCTACATAGGGTCAGCTATGAGGTCACGACAGGACTTTATCAACTTCGGTCTTGAAGACCTGTGAGGACAGACATTGCACAACCCTATTTGTTGTCCCCCATCCAACCACCACATACCAATATGAAGAGCCCAGCTCTGCCTTCTTGATAACCTCCTCGTAAGTACTGGAAGGTTACTATAGGTCCCATCAAAGCCTTCTCTTCTCCAAGCTGAAAAAGCCCAGTTCCCTCAGCATATGCTCCTCATACTGTATGAGGGCCTTGAGTGCATTGAAAGGCCTTTAAAGGCCCTGATCAGCCTCACCTGGTGCCTCCACCCCCACTCTCTGCCCATGGCCCAAGGGGCTCCATTTAAGCTCTGCCTTTGGCCTTCAGTCCCTGCCCAAGCTATGTTGTAGGTGTGCCTGTCTCCAGTCATGGCTATGTATGGTCATGGACCCTGTTGATCCAGACCCTGACCCATGGTGTGACTTCTTCACTCGACTTCAGACCTGCCACATCACTATAGACTTGCTCAGTGATAACTGGACTGTGTCTGATCCTAATTACCATCACTGGGCCTGATCCTGCCCTGCTGATTCACATCTCAACTTGATCTTGGACCTGCTTTATCACCACAAACCTGCCTGGTGATCTGGACTCTTGCTTGGCACTGGCTGCCTCACTTGGTACCATGGGACAGGGTCCTGGCTGGTGGGGCACCTGCCTTGCCAGCTGGGTTACCGCACTCGGCTCCCAGCTCCCCATCCCTTACCAAGGACCTGCTGATCTACGACATGTGCTCCATCCCCTGATGGTCCTCGTGGCCCTCCACCGGACTAGCTCAGTTTATTCATACTTTCTTGTCTCTGAGGGCAGAAAACTGGATGCAGTGTTCCAGACTCTGTCTAACAAATGCTAAGTACAGGGAGATAATCGCTTCCTTTGCTATACTGGCTGCAGTCTTATTAATATAGCCCTGCATATTGTCGGATGCCTTTGCTTCCAGGGCACGCCGCTGGCTCATGCCCAGCTTCTTCAAAGCGTTCTCATCTCTTTTTATGCATCAATAAATGTGACATTCTTGCAATGTAGAAAACTAATGGGGCATCAGTCACTTGCAAATAGCACAATACTGAAACATGACAGAAGTGAAAAACTGAGATGGGTTTTCAATTGTCAAACCCAAGTGCAACAGGAATGTTAATATACTGCTTCTAAAACAGTCTCTTCTGATCAAGGCCACACCAACTCCATACCAGCTCTCACAGAGTAATACTGAGACAAAATCTTGGATTCTCTAGCGCAAACTTCACTAGTTTTACATGTGCCACAAATGTGAAAGTAACTCCTCCAACCAGTGCTGCAGCCTCAAGTGTTGTTTTGCTATTTCATTTTGTGCTTGTTCAAATGTTTCACTTTTTTAATTGCAGTGTTTCAGTTTGTGTATTTGGGGAGGGAGGGGTTAAATACTAAAAATACACAGTTGTGTTGGAAATATCCTCATGGACAGGCTGAGGTTTGGCATGCTTTGGAAGAAAATAACTTAAAATAGCAAGGAAAGCAAAGACTGTGAGATATGCATCTCTGATGGCTATTTTCTGTTAAAATAACCAGAATAACTACGATAACACTGACATTCCCAGTTAACCCTCTACCCTCCTCAAGAGAGATGAACAGGATCATTCTAACCTCAGAGCTTTGTCTGAATAATGCAAATGATGCTGCATTAGTTATATTCTGACCCCAAGGTCTTCTCATGCAGCTTTATTCATGAGAATTATTTTTAAAGAAAGCGTAGATGCCCAGAACCAAATTTGTCATAAGTTCCACAGCCACATTATAGAAAAGGCCTTGTCTGTAGGATTTGAAATTCAAACAGCACAGGTTTAAAAACATGAAAGGGAAAGATCTGGAGGCAGAAGCTACATTAGCTCCACCAGTTTTTATTCTTGGAGCTCAGAAAAAATGCAAAATGGAAGCCAAGGGCATAGAACTATGAGGACGGATTTTTTCCCTTGGTGTTACCAACCACATGCACATCACATTGATAATTTATCTTTTGATATTTTTTAAATTATTGAGTGCTAACTATGGTCCCATATTCTATGCTGATATAACTCATATGAATGCATCTCTCCAGTGGCTATTACCCTGTGCCATTATACGCTCTGGCTATAAAGAACGTCATCTATCAACTTAACAAACAAACCATTAAAACTACCTGTGGCACCTGTTACTAAGAACTTTGCTACAGTAGTATGTTAAGTTTTGGCATCCACAGGTGATGTTTAGGCCCATCTAGGAGTAACAGCACAAACAAGCCACACGATTTGACTCTCATGGCTGTTCTGGAGAATATCCAACTTTTCCCCAGTCAAATCCCAGATGACTTACCCCAAAGTCTGAAAATAAGTTCAGTGCAGTCAGGTAGGAAAATCAGATGCCCCCATTCCTAGCCCTGTGCTTCAAACCACAAAACCATGCAGAGTAAAAGCATAGAAAAAAAGAGTTCATAAAAGGATTAAGTAAAGAAATGCAGCTTTATTCACCCCTGTAGTCTAGTTTTTCCCCCAACACAGCATCCCCATACCACAGGTCCTCCTCCCTGCCCATCTGAAATCTCCGGAGCTGAAGGCCTTTCTGAGAGAGGCAGAGCTCACAGACCTCCCACCTCCCATCAGGAGCACGGTGACAGGCGGATATCCAAGATTCAGCGAGAAAAGTTTCCAAAAGCTTGAACAGGAAAAGGCAAAGCGGGAGTCAAGTTTTACATAAGAAGGGGGAAGGCAGGAACTGCTGGCACCACCTCTGCGGGCGGCTGCCCAGGAGAGCTGTCAGCCCACCGGCCAGCCGTGGGCTTGCTCCACCACCGCCCCCCAGACCGCAGCCTCCCCCCTGCTACCCGGGCTTCCCTCCCACAGCCTCACGCGTGCTGAAGCCCCGC
>NW_008825280.1:237393-286264 GCF_000699105.1 Pygoscelis adeliae
CCCCGGAGCTGCGTCGGGTGGACGCCAGGGCCCTCCCCCGCCTGCACCCTCCCGGAGCTGGGGCCTGCGCCGAGGCTGGGGGCACCTACCGCCTTGCCCCCTCAGCTGCCTCCCCTGCCCTGTGGGGCCTGCGGTTGAACGTCTGCTCTGGGTTCTGTGTAGGCAGGGGCAGTAGCCACGCTAAGCTGTGAGCCAGCAGGCTGGGATGAATGTAACCCACTGACGCCTAGACCGCTGCTGCAAATGGCAAACCCGTGGCTAAGCTGCTCGTTGGTCCCAAGCCCATGACTGCCAATATATTGCTGTGGCTTCTAGCACAGAGGGTAAGCTTGTCTGAGTGCTCGTCTGAGCTCTCTGCTCTGGCGGCAGGAGGCAGCAGTCTGCACGGCTCATTATCTGTGATGCTCTGTGAGAGAAGGCCATGAGGGAGATCCTCTGAGATCCTACTGAAAGTCCCCACCTGCCTTCCCCTGGGTGACAGTGGAAGTGCAACAAAAAGTTAATGGAGCCAACTTCAAACACTGTCTCCAGCAGAGAGTCTTAACACAGTTGGGCAAGGTTCTGGTGCGGACCACTAAGCGAAGTGTTGTGTGAGGGGGAAGTGGCCTAGAATTGGGGCAGAGATACCTACAGAAATAGACCAGTGCGGTTATGGAGATGGGCCTGCTGGGGGGAACTGTATTTTACAGTGTGTGAAGAGCAACTCAAGGCTCTTCCGTAAACATTTCTGCAGAAGAAAGATGTGTTTCACATTCCTATGTCCCCTGTGTATTCTCATTTCCTTCTCTGGTGCTGCTGTTGTCACACTTCTCAATTCAAGGGCATGTTCACATCAAATATATTCTCTCATACCTTCCATTCTGTCCTATATGGATTTTTATAAACTGCTCAGTTCAACAGACTCTAAGCATCCTGGTGGTAGTGCTGCCAACAACACAACTGTCACCTGGCACATGTCTATTCCTCTCTCCCCCAGAAGAAAAGTGTGCAGCTGAGTTCTGTTCTTCACTTACTTATGTACAAAAGTACACAAATGTTGCTGTGTGTTTAGCTTAAAGCAAGCAATGAAGGAAATCTGTCTTGCAATGCAGCAGGAGGTAAAGAGATCTGTGGAGAGAATTTCATTTGGTTCTTTGGTTCTAGGCTCCAAAAAAGGTCCATCTCCTGGATGCTGTAGCTCTAATGCAGTAACTCCCATTGTACCTGAGGACTGAAGGATCTTCATTCCAGAATTGTTGTCAATCTTTAAATAACTCAGGCTCAAACTTTGGAGATAAAGAACCACTTCCTCAAAGATGAGCAGCACAGGAATCCAGTAGACAATGAGGACAAGTTTGACAGTTTTAGTGGTGGTGGTGGGGTTTGTTTGTTTGTTTGTTTGTTTTAACAGAGACAGCATGATCTTGTGTTCTTTACCTGTTGGCCTAAGCACAAGCAGCTTTATACCCAGGTATATGGGATTTCTGTAGTTCAAGTCAAAGTGAAAGATTAATAGATGAAACCAAGTCATCATTTGGAGTATACCTTGGAAAGAAGGTAAAAAATGCTTGGAAAGAAGATAAGAACTATATGGGAGCTTTGTATGAACTTGACGATCACTTAGGGAAGAACTTGAGGATCACTCTGAAACTGGGGACTGGAGTGGATGATACTGCAGATGCACTTTCTACGAAGGAGACTGCACTAGGCTGCAGGTCTCTTCTCAATATACTAGTAAGCTTCGGAAAGTAATCTCATTAGGCTTTTGTTTCAGATTCAACTAGCTGTCTTCTGCATGTGACCAAATCTCACATGAGGGCACTCTGATGTTGTCCACACAATGAGGAACAGAAAGAGTTGCACCTCATCAGCAGTATACTTGAATCTACGGCATCTGACCAGCAAACCTAAAGGCTACATACAGCTTTTGAAAACAGCTTTGAGTAGCTGCATTTGAGGCATCTAGAAATGAACACACAGCTTTCCATTGTGATTCACTGGGTATACCCCCTCTACTGTAACAGACAGACTGCTTTGGGTCCCAGCCACCAATTTCAGATTAAATAATAGCATGGCAACGGTACTGAGTACAGTGGGGAAATTAGGGAGGTTGAAAATGAAAGTGAGTGCTTCTCTTTTTGGCAGAAAGAGATCATCCATCTAGACTCTCTAGCTTTGTTATATTCAGGTTCTTCCCATCATTATTTCTATATTGCCCATTTGAAGGAGGTGAGGGGGATGCTTTTCTTTAATGATGCACTGCTTATTTTCCTCAGGATGAGCACCGGTACTTTGAGGCTCATTTAAGAGGCCAAAAATGGTACAGATCACAGATCTGGAGTCTTGACTAGTTCCTGAATCAGCATGTTAAATTACCCAAATGCAGGCAAAACATGGCTACCAGTGTAGTAGATCTGGATCTGGTGTACAAGAGGAGGATTGTCCAAAAAAGCAGACCTTTGCAAGGTGTGGGACACACCATGATGGGAGGGGAAGCTCCTCTTGGGGCCTTGAATGCACTAATAGGCCTCAGGTGCCCTGACTAGCTTTACCTGGGGTTTCCATCTGTGCACCCCCTGCTCATTAGCCCAGGAGCTTTACCTATGCTCAGGTCTGGGCACTCTAGTCATTGTCTGAACTATGTTGTAGGTCTGCCTGTGTCTAGTCCTGGATTGACTTCAGCCCTGACTCATTATGTGGCCTTTGTCTGATGGTGACTGGACTGTCAGTGGAACCTTTTGCAACCCTTGCTCTGCTTAGATGCTATGGGACTATACCCCAGTCTGTGAGGTTACTGACAGAGCTGTGGTCAACCTAAGCTTCTAGCTAGCCGTCCCTTGTAGAGTAGCCCTGCTCTTGCTGTTCCATTACAAGCATGCCAGTTGTGTGCTGCCTTGCTACTTGGTTTTAATGTAGACTGTGCTAGTAGGATTGGTGAAGCAGCATAACTCCCTGGCAGCTTCTTGGAGGCTCAGCACATGTTCTCTCTGCCTCTGCTACAGCTTTAGAGCAAGTTTGAGTGTGTTCTCACCTGTCTGAATAAGTTCTTATTCTTTGCTGTCACCACTCAAGTTCTTCAACTCCTTCATCTGGTCCAAGATGTCAAAGAACCAAGGAAAAATGAGCTGGATAATGGGGAAGAAAAAGTCACCGGAAAACCATTGCACCAAAGGCTAAAGCATGTATGTAATAGTCAAGGAAATAATGATCCTTGGGTCTAGATACTGAAGTAGAAAGAGATTTAAATTCAATCCCTACCTCTGCCTCTAGACCTACCTACATGTTTTCTTTGTTGGCAATGTCAGCTTAAGAAGTTCCCGCCCCCTCATCACAGATAAATGAATGAATTCAAATGAACTTGTCTTACCTGAAGTGTTTCTTTTGGCTTTGAAGTGAAGATGAAGGGAGGGCTCCTGTCTTACCTAGTTCTGTGTTGCTCAGACCCATGGTCTGTTGTGTCTTATCTCAGAAGACTATCTTTAAGTGGAATCATTTCAGTAATCAAGTTTGACATGATTCCACAAGCAGATGTAGCTGCACAATTGAGGGCTGATAAACTGAAGCATGTGGGTTAGAAAAGAAAGGAGCCACAGTTGAATGGAAACTTTTGGGCTGCTTTCTTCTAAAGAAAGCATGGATATTTAGATCCCTGTTTTGTCGCTTTATCTTCTAATGCCTCAGTGTTGTGGCTGTAAAGTCATCAGGGGAATCAGCTTTTGCTGTTTTGTCCTTTGATTTCACAGCAAGTTCTTATAGGCTAAGGTTAATATTTCTAGTATTTCTGCCCCAACAGAAATTACACTTGTAAGACACTCTGATATCCTGATATTTATTGTTGGTTGTTTAGAGTTCAATTTAGCCTTTCCTCTTGAAACTAGGTTAGCTCTTTCTTAACATATGCTGCTTTTTGGTGTTTGCTTTTCTTTATTTTCAGCAAAATTGCAGCTGGCTCTTAGTTCTGAGGTAGTCTGGTTTCTTCTAGTGAAATTCCAAGAAAGGAAGCACTGGGGACAGAGATCTACAGTCCTTTCAGTCTTTGAAGTATTTTTGCATGGATCTCACCGTGCCTGCAAGGGGACAGAAGCCTTTTAGTCCAGATCAAAATTCCCAGTACTGCTTTTGACTCACAACTTTATTAAATCTTCTTCATCTGGTAGCCTCCATAAAGGTGAGTTCTCCCAGACACGTGAATTTTCTGTTGGTTTCTCCACTGAGTTTGAAAGGTAGGTAGATATCTCTTGCTGACCCTGGTTATTGACACCGAGGAGCTGTGAACTCCAAGAGCAGGAGTAGAAAGGAACAGTGCCAGAGAAGAGGCTTTCATTGCTACTAAGTGAAAAAAAAGACCTGCATGAGTTTCCCTGAATCAACTGTCCTAAGATTTCATCTGTTCTTCAGCCTCTTGGCTTGTATTCCTTGCTTTGATAACATCTCAAAACTGTGCTAATGTGGTTTTATTCATGATGAGCTGATGGACTAAATAGACTTCTAGGGCTCATCTCCTTTAGGGACTACTCCATGGGGCCTGCTGTACCGATGTAAACCTGCAGTGGATGCATGCAAGGCACCAGGCTCATGTTTGCAGAAGAGTACTAATACACATCACAAGCAATTTTCCGTCGCTGGGGACTAAACACTGCCCTTTCTCTGTACAGGCTTCCATTTCAAAACATATTTATTGTCTGTGTTGGCCAAAAATACTTTTCCTGGGAGTCAGTCTTTTTTCTCATTAGTAAGATTTTGTTTGATTTGTTGTCTGCTCCACACATGGTTCAGAGATGAGGAAGGAAATTGCATAGGGCTGAAATAGGCAAGTGCATGCATCGGTAATGGACTGTAGCCAGTTGGTGCCGTTCATACCTACGTGGCCGACTGTGGGGGCTGGCTGGTTTGCAGAGAAGTAGTTAATTTGGTCCTGGGTCATTTGGTCACCTTGCTGTGGCTAGCAATGACACCTGATGGGCAAGAGCGGGAGTATGCTTGCATGACTTTTTTATGTGTAGCACAGAACAGCAGGCATTTCCAGACGCTCTGCTTTCTAGGTGTTTAAAGTACTTGGCTTGTCTTTCTCCAAGCTTGACTGATTCTGGTTACCAGCTATACAGATCTTATGGAAAGCTGTTGGCATCTGTGTTCTGCATTGCTGTTTGGAAGTCAGTTCTTGAAGGCATTTTTTTGTCTTGGAGAGAGTAGCCACAGCAGGAACTTTGTGTGTTGGAAGAAGGTATAGATTTTGCTTAATAGGTACAAAAAGTGCTTCTGTCCTTTACTAGCCACTTTTGGCTCCTGCACAGAGAAGGTTAACAGCACTAGCCCTGCACAGTCCTTAAAAGCAGCCTCTGAGAGTGCAGGGTCTGCAAGATTGGAGGGGAAATACTTCATTATATATAAAAAATAAACGGAACCCTTTTCCCATAACTAAACCATCTTTTCAAGCTCTGACTTCATGGCATCATCTTTGCTATCCTCCTTACCCACATCCTTTCCTCCCCATGCTTCAAAGTACAGGTTATGACCTAGACACAGGCCATGAGCAGCAAAGTGCAGTGTGCATGGCAGAGGCAGTATCATGTCAGCTGCTCCACAGTAATGTCTGATGAAGACTCATCCCTGTGAGGGACCTCCTACATGCAAATAGAAACCTGCACTTGGACAGTTACAGCAGATCAACAGGCATGCAATAGCTTAATGAGGAAATATGTCAATTAGTCCCCCTTCCACATCAAATTGATTGTCCAGGCCCACTGGAACTCCAGCGGTGCAGGGCTATGTGTTGTAAGGCTAGTCCTGGTGCAGCTTGTGCTTACCTGAGCACAACAATTGGAGGTCCCTACTGACTGAAAGCTAGCCAACATTATTCCAATCTACAAGAAGGGCGTAAGGGAAGACCCAGGAAACTACAGACCTGTTAGTCTAACCTCAGAACCTGGAAAAATTATGGAGAAGATCAGACTGGGTGCTATTGAAAGGCATTTAAAGAACAATGCAATCATCAGGCACAGTCAGCGTGGATTCACAAAGGGAAAGTCCTGTCTAACTAATTTGATGTCCTTCTATGATAAAGTCACCCACCTAGTGGGTGAAGGGAAGGTGGTGGATGTAGTTTTTCTGTATTTTAGTAAGGCTTTTGATACTGTCCCTCACAGCATCCTTCTGGACAAGCGGTCCAGCTGTGAGATGAGCAAGTTCAGGGTGCGCTGGGTGAAGAACTGGCTGAAGGGCAGGGCTCAAAGGGTTGTAGTGAATGGGGCTACACCTGGCTGGTGACCAGTCACCAGCCGTGTCCCTCAGGGCTCAATTCTAGGGCCAGTTCTGTTCAATATATTTATCAATGATCTAGATGCAGGAGTTGAATGCACCATTAGCAAGTTCACTGAGTATACCAACCTGGGAGGTGCCGTTGACTCTCTGGAGGGACAAGAGGCCTTGCAGAGGGATCTGGATAGATTGGAGCATTGGGCAAGCATCCATGGCATGAAATTTAACAAGAACAAATGCCAGATTCTGCACCTAGGACAGAGTAACGCCAGGCACAAGTATAGATTGGGAGAGGAGTGGCTGGAGAGCAGCCCCACAGAAAGGGACCTGGGGGTGCTGGTCGACAGCAGGCTCAATACGAGTCAGCAGTGTGCCCTGGCAGCCAAGAGGGCAAACCGCATCCTGGGGTGCATCAAACACAGCGTAACCAGCCGGTCAAAAGAGGTGAGTGTCCCTCTGTATTCAGCATTGGTGCGGCCTCACCTTGAGTACTGTGTGCAGTTCTGGGCCCCACAGTTTAAGAAGGATGTGAAGGTCCTTGAATGTGTCCAGAGGAGGGCAGCAAAGCTGGTGGAAGGGCTGGAAGGCATGTCCTGTGAGGAGTGGCTAAGGACTCTGGGTTTGTCTAGTTTGGAGAGAAGGAAGCTGAGGGGCGACCTCACTGCTCTCTACATCTTCCTGAGGAGGGGAAGGGGAGAGGGAGGTGCTGATCTCTTCTCCCTGGGATCCAGTGCCAGGATGCGTGGGAATGGTTCAAAGCTGTGTCAGGGGAGGTTCAGACTTGACATTAGGAAGCATTTCTTTACTGAGAGGGTGGTCAGACACTCGTACAGGCTTCCTAGAGAGGTGGTCGATGCCCCATGCCTGCCAGTGTTTAAGAGGCAATGGACAATGCCCTTAATAATATACTTTAACTTTTGGTGAGCCCTGAAGTGGTCAGGCAGTTGGACTAGATGATCATTGTAGGTCCCTTCCAACTGGAACTATTATATTCTGTTCTGGTCTATTGTAAAATTGTACCTGTATACGAAGTACATTCAGTAGGGCTTTGCAAATAGCCTATATTCTGGTCTTCTGTTTGAAATCTCTGTTGAAATGGAAATCCTCAGGATTCCTCACATGCTAGGCCAAATAAAACACCTTTTGTAGGGCCTGGCATCACCTCTTCCACTGACAGTGAAATCTTCATCCTCCAGTGTATGTCTCTATTTCACTGAGTGGGTAGCACCGTGAGACTTTAATCTGAGTCTCATGTTCATCTCTGTCACTGAAGTTTTGTATTTGTGCATCTGTCCTTCGACAATTAGTTCCAACATGCTGTCCAATGTTGGGTCATGTTCTGACTATGTACCTCTCTGGCACTGATTATCTTTCTGATAATTTACGTTTAATTTGCCATCTTTCTCTTGTTCTTTTAAGGACATATTAAATTATGTTGCAAATCGTTCTTAATATTTATTCTCCCAGTTCAAACCTAGTGTTTCAATGGTGTTCAGGTTGCTCAAATTGTCTATACATACTCA
The DNA here is from genome assembly GCF_000699105.1 of Pygoscelis adeliae. Classification (NCBI taxonomy): domain Eukaryota; kingdom Metazoa; phylum Chordata; class Aves; order Sphenisciformes; family Spheniscidae; genus Pygoscelis; species Pygoscelis adeliae. The sequence continues at coordinate 245,154 of NW_008825280.1, forward strand.
GTTTGCAAAAATCTCCTTTAGTGCTATCTGCAGATTAATTTACCCTGCTGCTTTCTTCCTCCTCCAGACCACTGATGATGTTAAAAGAGAATGGCTGTATACTAATCTTTTTCAGTACACACCTTCCCCTCAGTTAACACAGTCATCCATCATCTTTGTTAAAGGTCTTTTTAATCATTTGCTTTTCATCTAACTGCTGACAGCCACACCAATGTGAACTCATGCTTCAGATAAAAATTTTTAGGGGGTCCCATATCAAAATGTTACTTGACCATAATAAACTTGTCTAACTCACTTCTTTTATAAGTTAAATTTTAATAGTTCATTCTTTACCGTTTCTTGAATATTCCTTGTGAGGAATCAATTCCCCCAGCTGCAACACAGAGTCAGAAAAGATTGTATTGAATCCTAAGGTCATAAACTAAGTATTACAAACCTAGAGGCAGCATTGTAGGCTTGTGTAAGTTTTACACAGGCTTTGGAAAACAGTTCAGAGACAGAAACTCCGTACTATTAGCCAGCAACAAGGCAGAGGAATACTGAAGATTTAAGTCATTGAGGAAAACACTGCATGTTTCTCTACACTTAGGAGCTAGCAAAGAACAACTGCTCTCAATACCAGCTTCAAAATAAAACCATGATGATTCCAAGGCATCAGCAGATTCCTCCTTGGAAGTACTGCATGGAGTGGCTGAAGCTACCATTATCTAGCTAGAAGTTCAGTGTTTACCAGAACTTGTTTAAAGCTGGGTAAGAGAAAGCACAGCTAGTGAAACACACAAGGAAGCTCGTGAAAACAATCAAGAAGAGCTAGTGAAAAATTAGATTGTTGAAACAAGCATCTAAAGCAGCAGATTGCCCAAAGCATCTTGCGGGGAAAAACTGAGGAGCCCGAGAACCCCTGGGAAGTGAAAGAGCTGAGAGTTGATGTGAAAGATGCCAGTGCTTTCTCTGAGCATAATGAAGAGTTTGGAGGAGGTAACTGAGTACACTACCAGATTATGTTTTAAAAAGAATGTGTTCCAGTAAGGGAATCTTCCTTCCTTTCCTCCCTCCCTCCCTCCCTCCCCACCCCCACCCAATCTAATATACCAAGTAGAAGTGATGCTGATGGTACATTGGAAGGTGGCTGGCTGAGCATTTTTCATGAATTTCAGTGAGAGGATGGGGAATATTCAACAATACTTGTGAAAAAGCCCAGTCGAGTCTTAGACCTTCAAGTATTCAAAGGATTAATCTGAGTCCATAAAACATGGGAATAACATTCTCTAGGAGTGGAAGATTTAAACTTTGAAGGGAGTTGAGATTTAAATGTGCAGGAAACAAAATCGTCAATCTCTGAGAAGACTCTTGGAGTACCTTGTAAATAAGTAAAACTTACAACTTCAAATACAGAAATGAAATATCTTAAAGGACAGGAAGATGGTTAGGAAGCTGGAGGAGATACACAAGTAAGTCTGCCTCTACATGTGCTGTGGGAAGAGTTGTACAGTATCTTCATGGAATCCACAGAGCCCTTTAACCAGCAGACTGACAGCTGTAGAAGTGAGTACCAACAAGCTCATGAGTTCTTGAAAGAAGTCAGATTTCATCTGTGTGTGGCTGAAGTCCTTACCTTCTGGCATTCAGACAAACCCTTGATTTCTATGGTATCTCAGATTCTTCAGGTACCCATGAGTACTTTTCTCTGTGCCAAAAATGCAAGGATGGAAACGTCTGAAATAAGTGTGAGAGGCATTTCCTAAGGTGATGTGATGCATTGTGGAAAGAGGAGATGTAACACCATATATCCAAACCTGTGCCACAGGACTGTGCCTGGCCACCCAATAAATTGCCTGTTCAGTGGCTGCCAGAGAGCACCATGCAACCGACCTCTTCCCTCAGAGTAACATGAATGGCTGGATCTTCCCCCCGATCAGCAGCATTGTGGAGACTAAGATTATTGCCTCTTGGTGACTCTTGAGTAAACCACCTCAGTTTACAAGTAAAGCAGAGAGACTGTGTTTGATTGCCTTGGAAACATGGAAAGCTAACCTCTTTTCACTGTTCTCTCTCATCCTTTTCCTGCGATTTGCTGGCCAAATGGCATTGTTTGCAATACATGTGCGCCTCACTGTCTGCAACTAACAGGTGGAACAATTTGGTCTCGGTAAACAATTATTTTGCTGGGGCACAAGAAAAGAGCAGACTCTAGCTCCCTGAGCAGTGCTAACTGCGCAGGGAGAACAGAAGCAAAAGCAGCAAGAATTACTTTAGTCAGTCAAGTCAGCAGACCTGATACATGGAGGAAATCTGCTGGGCAAGACCACATGATTTAACATACCCAATTTTCTAAGCATAACTTCATTTGAAAGGCAAAAGAAAGGTTGCTCTCTCACTATCATGCACAGAAGAGAGGGAAACAGTATCCAGCCTCTAACAGGAGGAAGGTTGAAGGAGCCTGTGACTGCTAAGGTGGACAGCTGGACAGGCAGATACGTAGGTTATATATGCAATCTCTATACACATGCATGTGCCCACACTTGTCTAACTGACATCTATATAAATGTATGGTAAGCATGTCTGTGCATGTGTTGACCTACAAATGAATGTATATGAGTGCACACACTCAGACCAGATGTAGCATGAACATTTTCAACCTGTTCATATGTGGTCAAACTTGTGGAAGCTGCTGCCATTGCCCTATCTGTATGCTCAGGTGCATACCACTCCTTTTATGTGTATGATCAAACCCTGTGTGTGCTCTGTGGGAAATACATTCCAGAGGATGCTGTTTATGGTGAAACCCTTAAGCAGTTATTTGCCTGTTTCTTTGACTCCAAGTCTTTTCCCCATTTGCAGAAACCTGAAGATACAAATTTATTTGACCCTGTCAATCACAAAACAGTTCAGAGGTGCTTTTCTGAAAATACACAATATCTGCAGTTTATTTTTCAGTTTGGTATGAGGGGGCAGGGGTTGTTCAAGCACGGGCTTTTTTCTTAGACATGCATCCCATGGACGACTCAGGGCAGAGAGTCTCTAGTCCTTCACCAGCCGGTAGATGTGATGCTGGGCACCGTGGTCACTAGTTGACACCTCAAAAACATATGCTATGCACAGCAAGGTCTCCTGTGTGTCCCTGTTTGTCACAACCTAGACAGAAAAGGAGAAGAAGCTGAGATGGCAACCGCTGTTTCTCTGCTTACATATTCCAACACATTTAACATAGAGCAAAAAGTCAGTAACAGGCAAAGAACAGAGAAGCACAGGAATGATACACAGCTCGGCCACCCCAGCCCCCAGTTTATGTGCCCACACACCCAAGCAAAGCACTTTCACACCATCAGGACTACAATGCAGTGAAGAGACAGGGAGGTGAGCAGAGTCCGCTGTGGAGAAAAGAAAGCTGTGACCAAGCAGTGACCACATAAGTGGAAGCAGGTCCACTAGGTCTTCTACTCCCCACCCCCTGGTGTTGCAGGTTTCAGCAGAGAGAAGGTGTTCCACAGAAAATCTCTTTTTGCTCTGTTTGTTGGGTATAGAAAGGCCACCTCCTGTGGCACATCCACTCCTGCTCACGTATGTGTTGATATATCACAGCCACGAACAGTTCTTTCCCTCCACCTGCTCCTGCTTGTCAGTGGTAGACACAGACCATAAGGATTATAAAGTATAACTCATTTTACAGGAGACTTATAGGTTTGACTCTGTTACACCTCCCATTCCATACACTGTAGATCTCAGGAGGATGGCTGCTACACTCATACATTCTTACAAGAAGCTCCTTTTTTTCCGTTTCTTTTTCTATGGTCCCTCAGGAACCTTAGCTTCTCTGCAATGTGACTCAGTGTCAGCAACATGGTGATGGAACAGTGTTGTCCCAGTTTCAGAAGCATGCACTACCTACACTACATGGCAGAGACAAGCAAAATGTTGCACCCAGAGCTGCTAGCTCAGCTTCCCTCTCTCTGTCACTGCACAACTTTACACATTCTTGTCGTCTGAGTTTGTGCCATAGCTAAAGCTTCAAGCAGTTCTCTCCTGCTGGAGGAGATGATACATTTTTATCAGCAGTAGCACCAACTCAAGTGCAGAAGAAAAACATACCAGCTGGAGGCTTGAACTGTACCAAAGCCCAACCGTTCTTGTGAAAACAGAAAGAAAATAGCTTTTTTCAAATTTGCTTATTAATTTTAGCAGCCTGACTTTAGTCTATTCTGTTTTCTTGTCTTACTTCATGTTTGGGTTTGCAGCTGAACTAACCCTTCTCCTTTCTTCTGCAGGCTCTTGTGAGTTGTACACATCCAGGTGTGGTAAGGCACCAGAGCCTCTTCTGAAAAATGGGCTCTGAAATCTTGGAGGGCTAGATCCAGAGCAATGTGCAAAGCAAAATAAATCATGCTTGTGGGATTAGGGGTATCATGAAAGGGTCTAGAAAAAAGATAATTAGGCTTGCCTCGGAAGTTGGTAGTGGGGACTGAGGACTAGCAGCATGCCTTGCCTTAAGCATCACCATTTTTCAGCTCCCCAGTGGGTAGTGTGGGGTGGAAAATGCTCAGCCTGCTGCTCAGGGAGCAGGACTGCAAGGCAATATATAAAAGGCTGTGCCAGCACCCACGTGAGAGGCCTCTCTGTGGCAGGAGGTAAGGATAGGACATGAGTTTACTCAAAACATAAAGCCCCAGAGGAAATATAACTGTATGACAACTTTTATAAAGTGTTTATAAATTTATAAAATTTATAGCAAGCACTGGCCTGACTGAGGAATGAAACATGCAGAAAGCAGTTACAGTGTCCCTTAGTATGGATTACAGCACAGGCCTTCCATCTTTCTGTTCCTGCCCCCTTCATGCTTTTGCTCATCTAAAAAAACCTCTTTGCATTTATACTCCTCTTTTCTTCCAGATGCTGAAGATCTTAGTACAAACATGAAAGAGTAAAACCTCCTAATGCCCCGTGAGGTATATTATTAACCTTGTGTGAGGTTAATAGTGTGAGGACATTATTAACCTTGTTTTATAGCTGAGGTACCTGAGCCACAGAGCAGTGAAATGAGTTGCCTGAAGTCCCACAAGATCTCCAGAGGATGGAATGAAGACCACTTGATTTCCATTCTTTCATACAGCCTCTAGCATCTCTTCCACTTACCCAACCTCAGGTTCTCTGGGCGAAGATCTGTGACGCATCTTGTAGAGGCGAGCACAGAACTCAGTCCATTAGGAAAATCCACCTTTTAAGCTGTCTCTGCACTCTTCCCAAATTTAGGCTGCATCCGAGCCTGGAAAGGCTCCTGGTATAACACAGACACTAGTGCAAATCTAGTTGCTGTAGCCTTATAGTACTGCCCTACCTAGAGGTTGCAGTGGTTCATGAAGGTGCCACAGAGCTTTCCCCAACATGCCCCTTCCTTTATGTGCCTCCATATTCTTTCCAGGTTCAGAATGGTCCTGAGGAAACAATTTATTTTTTTTTTCCCCTACCTGGTCAGTGAAGAACTCTTCGCATGACAAAATTATATAGCCACTTGACAGTGCTCTTGTTTTTTTTTTCACCTTGCAAAAAGGGCCAGGGCACAGAAAGGACCTCACCGTTCGTCCAAAAGTGGAATGAGCATTTCCTTCACTGACTTTTGCATCTTTCTCCTTCCATTATCTCTCTGCCTCATGAGTTCTCCCTTTATCTTTCTTTTTCTCTCTTACTCAGGTTTCTCAAATTCTTCTGCTGCTTCTCTGCATGAGTTACTATCTCTAGAGCTCCATAAATGATCTTGAGGTGCAATACGCGTGAGAGATACTAAGTTCAATTAGATGCTGAGCTGTAAAAGGAAATCTGCTTTGACTCACAACAGTGAACTCCTGCATGGGGCTTACATGTTTCCAAGCTCCAACGAAAACAGTTGAAAGTCCCACCTGTAAGATAGTAAAGTTCTCCAGCACACTGTTCATCATATACTTCTCAGGAAGGTGCTTGAGTTTATGAATGAAGTTTATCATGTATTCGCAGAGAGGGGAACGGTGAATGCGATAGGAATAGTGTCCATTTTCATAGCGTGCATACTCTGTCTGCAATGTAAAACACAAAAGGGGCATATGGGGCTAATGTCACATTAGTAGCATTAATCACATAAAGAGACTCAGAAAAATTACAATGGCATTTTGGAGTCATTTTACTAACAGTAATGAGCTGATTAATCATTCCTCTACAGTACTTCGCACCAAGGTCAGTCTCCTTGAGCCCTCTAATTTCTTTGGATTGATTTCTTTTTTCTTTAGAACAGTGGGTTCCAGTTTACAAGCAGCAAACTGCCAAGGAGCTGTGAAAGGTAACTAAGAGGAGCAGACCAATTGTCAGCTATACTATAGTCTGCATCTCTACTGGAAAAATATTAGGCATGGGTAAACTGAAAAAGTTAAAAACTACTGCTTTAGCAAAACCAGGAAGCTCCTAGTAAAGATGGTAATCGTATGCTCAGGATGCTTCACAGCTGGAAAGGACTAAAGCCTTCTGGTACCTGTGAAAGAGAACATAGAACATCTCTGCTCCCCCTTAGGTGAGGGTCTGGCCAATGTTACACAGAGGGATTTTTTTTGTTCACATTCACATCTTAGCTCCTGTGTATTTCATCTTCCTTTGAACAGAAGCTGAGCTTGGATTCTATCATTTCACAGCAGACCCTTAAATGCCCATTACCTCCTTTCACCCCAAGAGCTTGGTCTCCTTTCCTGTGCACCATGACACCTTTCTTTGGCCTATCAATCCCATCATGCAAATACATAACCAGACTTCAGGCATGTCTATCATATGATTTGAGACGGGTCTTAGGGAAGGATGTAGCTTGAACTGACTGCTGACACGGAAACACCTGGTGTTCTGCACACAGCTGCTCCTCCTGCATCTAAAGGCTCCTTGAGAAAGAGAGCGGCAAAAAGCAGGTCAGAGCAGCTCTCTTAGCAGCTGAATGGGGCATCAGAAAGAATTCCTTCAGTGCCAGATATATGCATAATTATGCAGCTCCACTGTTGCTCAAGCTGAAGTGTACAAACACTAAGATAAGCCTCACAAAATCATAAGACTATAGTCTGTAAATTATTACAGTCTATTAATTAATGGCTATAGTCTATAAATTATCCGTTTAAAAACACTGATGAGAGTGAGGTGTTGCCTATTTTTTTCACCTTTGTGGACTACAAAACAAGGGTCCAGGTTTCCTAGCTTTTCTTTGCTCCCCCAAAAAACCCAGAGAATCACGAGAGCTGAGAGTCTTACATATTCACGTCTTCAGAAACTGAGATTTAAGGAAAAAATAGCAAACACTACCAGACCTTCGATGAAGTCCTGAGACAAGGCCATGTTGCAGGCTGGAGCAATGTTACACCTGCATGTCTCAGAAATAATAATCTATGGCATTCATCTTCCTGACAACAAGCATGGGATATATTTTGCCTTGAGATATATGCAGGATGCAAATACTTGAAGTGACAGAACAGCAGCCAGAGAGAACCTTGCACCCAGGTGTCTGCTCCCTACCTCCACTTTCTCCACCACCTGCTTTCCAAAGGAACAGACTTTGGTGGAACAGGTAATGACCATGTTTTCTGGGCTCTCATATTGGCTGGAAACGCCATAGAAAGATCTGGATTCATCTTCAATATTGGTGTTCAAATCAGCCTGCCAAAAAAAAAAGGCAAGAAAAATAGGTGGTTATCAATAGATGGTTGTGGTGTTTTTTCACCATTACCTAAAGGGGTCTTGCGTAGCCAAGATTGTAAGGTATTGGAGTGTCCAAAGCTCCTTAAGCAGATCAATGTGCATCAAGCAAGCAGGGGAAATCTGAAAAGTATGCACTAAAATCCAGTTCCCGCTTCAGAAAATGGTGATGGGGATGTGCATACACATTGGGGAAGTCTGGTGGAATATCCTCTTAACATTAAAAACATATGACACAGACCCTTGCCTTAGCTGATATTTACCATAACTGAACAGTGCCAAGACAGCATGGAGGTACTCACAAAGCATGTGGAGAGCAGACAGGAGGGCACTGTAAAGACAGAGCAATGCAACAGACAGGCTAGGCTGGGCTGCCTCACTAAGGAGGAAAAATAAGAGTACAGCAACTGTAATAAAGCTTTTCCACTCTGGATATGCAGGAAAGAGGAAAGAGACAGAGCAGAGAGAAGGAATCTTAGGACACTTAGGCTCAGGTACTATGATATGAAGAATGTAAGTAGACAGGATGCAACATAAGGAATGTAGGTTGCTGACAGATCCAGCCCAGTTCCACCTGAATACAAACCCATCTCCATTAGCAGCCACAGTTTTCAAATGTGGGTGCCTAAGGTTGGCCAACTGAAGCCTCATGTTGGGACCCAACTCCTAAAATTCCTGGTTGTCTGAAGCTTCCACCAGGGGTCATTCAAACCACACTTATGAAAAGAAGAGGCGGTTCCCTTAAGCTCTGAAAACACAAAGGGTGTGTGGGAATGCCCAGCTCAGCTTCCTCCCTTTCAAAACTAGAAGGGTAGAGCTGCTCTGTACTCCACAAGCCCAGGTGCTAGCTTACGTCAGCAGAAAAGCAATGGTCAGTTCCCATAGGCTACTTCAGACTATTCTATTTTTCCTGCTGATCTGAGGGAAACAGGAAACTGAAGAAAGTGTATTCCTGCTACAGTGGATACAATGTGAATAGGACTGCATTAGATGGCATTCTAGCATAGTTTTCTTAGCTGATGTCAGTAAAGGTTTTTTATTCGAGATCTAGAGCAGCACTTAGGACAAGCAACGCTAGCCTTGGAACTGGACCACCTCAATAATGAATCCTCCTTTTCTTTGCCGTACGAAATACCTGTCTCTTCTCTGCCATGAGATAATACTGTTAGCTTATTTCTCTTAAGTAGCAATTTCACAAGAGGTTTAAGCCAATCTAGAAAGTGCCAGTCCAGCCTTCTCCCCATCTGTAGCCACACAAGCTTGCTGCTACCTCTGTGCCACCAATAGCAATTGTACGACTCTGTGGTTAGCCAGATGAGAGAGCTGATCCCAGCCAAAACAAATTTTGTTGTGGTTTTGGTGGATTAGTTTTCAGTCAGACAAGAAAGCTCACTTGGATCCTCACAAAGCTGCAAGTGCTGGAAGAGGTGAGAACACAGACAAAAGTTGAGGGCACAAAAGGCTGCCTGTTTTGATAGCAACAGGCTATCAGGTTGGCTTGAGCCTCTTGGGAAACTGCACCTCAAAGTTGTAGTTTGGTAACACCAGGCTGGTCCTGACACCAAGAGAGAGCAGTCTCACTGTCCCAGAGCAGTTTGTGCCTCCCCATTCCTCCTGTACTAACACAAATGCTTCTGTAGCTGTATTACGAGACTCACTGAGGAATTGCTCAGCTAGTTCTCAGTGGGATCAGTTCCCTGACCTGATTCAGAAGCACTTGTGTGCGTTCAGACAAAGAACATGTGTTGGGAGGATGGGCAGCAATAGGGAAAGCAGAAGGCAGGACTGTTTCTTCTAGTGAATGCTGGGTTTGAGTAACTACAGCAGTAACTAGTAACCTACTAGAAGCCACACTTTGTTGTCATTCCTTTCAAGTTAAAAGTTTTGCCCCTAGACAGTCGGGCTGGGCCATATCTGTACCACAACACTCACCAGCAGCTCCCATCACACAGAGTTATTGTCACAGAAGAATTCATCATTTTGCCAACAGTGATGCCAAAAGCACTAGCAGGAAAAGCAGCCATGTAATAATGTGCAGTATTTCCATTCAATCGAATTCCCATGGCTGTTAACTTGCCACTTCAGGTGTGTGAGGGAGGAGGTGGAAAAGGAAATAAAATAAACCATCTCCCCATTTATTTCAGAAAATCCAGTTCCATTTTCCACTTAGCACAACACTGGAGCATTGCTGCCACTGTGCCATTGTGCACACATTATTTCCACCTAGAGGAAAATTACCATCTGCATTAGATAAATGATGCCACAGAAGATCCAAGCAAACAAACAAATAAAATCCAATTACCATGACTTTTTTTTTTAAAGTACAAACTCAGAAGCAAGTGAGAGACAGATTTAGGATAGGTTTTTTCATGAAGTACAGTGGGCAATGCATCTCCTCGGGTATCTCCTAGACTAACAGTTGTAGCATTCAGATAATTCTAGTGGGGAAAAGATTCAGTCCAGGCAAGATGACAGAATGCTCCAATGTTCGCATCAACACTGGCAGCATTAGGGATGGACACACAGCTTTCACTCTGCTCTCAATGGAGAGCATAACAGCACAGTATTTAAATAAATGATCACAAATCACTCTTCAAAATGACTGTGTTGTTTATGACATTTTCTACAAAAATCCTTAACAATTGTACCATCTTCACCACTTATTATGGATGAAGGAAAGTCCATTTATCAGAATGGCTTGCCGCCTTCTGTGTGACTCCCCCTTTTACGTAGAATCCCTCCCTCTGAAGTGGTGACAGAACTTCAACCCGTGTGAATATGCTTGGCCTTACATGCGTAATAAATTCATACCAGTTTACACCAGCTGTGCACTCATCCCTTATGTTTTCCTAAATTTGTCATCTCCTGCATACTATATATTCAAGAGCATCCTCTGATTTATCAGGAGATGGTCATACAAAGCTGGCAATTATTTTATTCTCATGTTTGCTTCTCCTCAGAAGATAGCTTCACAAAACAATTTATCCAGCTGAATAGGTTCCTGACTTCTCCTAACAACTTATTCCTTTTTGCCCCCATAGTTTTCTGCCTCCTCACTGAGCTGAAAACAGATTTGGGCACACGTGTTAAAATATATTAGTAAACCAATTTGGATTTAAGTTTTTTAAAAATCACTTTACATCATTCACATTTGCACCACTGAGGTAGTGATAACTTTTGCACAAGACTTGGAAACAACAGCTGGAGGAAGATTGGAAGCTTTTACATTGTCATGACCACCTAAACAACCGTAATGCAGTGTTACGCTCCGATGGTTCGTCTACACTGCAGTAGTGTATGTGGGCAAATCCAGGCTAGCTTTAACCTGGTAGCACAGGTATTAATAGGAATAAGGCACAGGCATTACAGACTTAATCATAATTCAGGTTGCCAAGTGAATTCTTACGGTCATGCTGAAGTCCTTGCTATCAAGTTTTCCCCACTATAGTTATGCAGCTACTTCATTGGCAGCACAAATGTACATGTATTAGAGAGTAACAATGCTACTCTATTCTGGTTTAGGTTTTTATTGAGTTACTGTAATACTCATTTACATGTCAATGCAGCTAACTGTATTGTTTATTTGACCCATACTCCAGCTGTCTGAATAAAGATTAATTCCTTCCCTTCTCCAAAGAGGAACTAGACTAGGAGTCCTTCACAATATTGTTCAGCTATTTCCCTTGGGGGTGATGATAAACACAATGTATGGACCCAATTCCGCTTTTCCAAAGAAATTGTCCCACTGAGTCAAAAGAACAAAGGGTCAAGGCTATAGAAGCTTGGTTGGACCACTGCTACATAAACATAGCGGAGGCCCTCACTGCAGTACCAGACAAACATTCTCAGGGTCTCACTAGTAAAGTTAAGGTTACATTCCCCTAAACTCTTAATGGCAAATCAAAAAATAAGTGCAGTCAATATGAGGCAAAGCAGAAAGGTGCTAGTTCCACTTCATGAGAAAAGCTTCGCTAGCCCTAAGAAGCCACTCTAGGTGCCTCCACACTTTGGCACGTCTCCCATCAAAAGACCAGACTGTAGAATTTCACAGCTAGTTAACATCTAATAATCAACATGAAACTATTTGGCAGGAGGCAAAATTATAGAATCATAGAATCATAGAATCATAGAATCATAGAATCATAGAATCATTAAGGTTGGAAGAGACCTCCAAGATCATCGAGTCCAACTGTCAACCCAACACCACCATGCCTACTAAACCATGTCCCTAAGCGCCTCATCTACCCATCTTTTAAATACTTCCAGGGATGGGGACTCAACCACTTCCCTGGGCAGCCTGTTCCAATGTTTAACTACTCTTTCAAAGTAATTTCTTTTCAAAAAGAAATTTTTCCTCATGTCCAATCTAAACCTCCCCTGGTGCAACTTGAGGCCATTTCCTCTTGTCCTATCGCTAGTTACTTGGGAGAAGAGACCGACACCCCCCCCTTGCTACAACCTCCTTTCAGGTAGTTGTAGAGAGCGATGAGGTCTCCCCTCAGCCTCCTTTTCTCCAGGCTAAACAACCCCAGCTCCCTCAGCCGCTCCTCATAAGACTTGTTCTCCAGACCCTTCACCAGCTTCGTTGCCCTTCTCTGGACACGTTCCAACATCTCAACGTCCTTCTTGTAGTGAGGGGCCCAAAACTGAACACAGTGTTCGAGGTGCGGCCTCACCAGTGCCGAGCACAGGGGCACGATCACTCCCCTACTCCTGCTGGCCACACTATTTCTGATACAGGCCACGATGCCATTGGCCTTCTTGGCCACCTGGGCACACGGCCATCTCATGTTCAGCCGGCTGGCGACCAACACCCCCAGGTCCTTTTCCGCCAGGCAGCTTTCCAGCCACTCTTCCCCAAGCCTGTAGCGCTGCATGGGGTTGTTGTGGCCAAAGTGCAGGACCCGGCACTTGGCCTTGTTGAATCTCATACAGTTGGCCTCGGCCCATCGATCCAGCCTGTCCTGGTCCCTCTGCAGAGCCTTCCTACCCTCGAGCAGATCAACACTCCTGCCCAACTTGGTGTCGTCTGCAAACTTACTGAGGGTGCACTCTATCCCCTCGTCCAGATCATTGATAAAGAGATTGAACGGAACTGGCCCCAAAACTGAGCCCTGAGGAACACCGCTCGTGACCGGCCGCCAACTGGATTGAACTCCATTCACCAGTGGAGTTCAAACAATTCAAACAGTATGGTAATACTGTTAATAATAATAATTCAGCAATTCAAACAGTATGGTAATACTGTTTGAATTAAGCAGTACATAGCAATATGTACTATCAGTTCCTGGAAGCCCTGTTGCAGTGAAGCAATGGGGTCATGTTGGAACTCCCTGACGTTTACACTGCACATTTTATTCTAAAGCACATCCCATACTATGGGCTAAGACTGTCAGACATGTCTTTAGGGTGGTCAGTCAACAAGAGCTGTGTCCCATTTCAGCAACTCCAGGGAATGACAGTAGCAGCTAGCTGAGGGCTCCAGTTCATGTTTGCAGGAGAATGGAGCTGCAGGACTAGAATGGAGCATCAGGACTAGAAACCACATTGCTACTTTGGGGAAAGCATTCTTCCTTTCTCTTCACTTTCAGAGTTTCTTTCTCTAAAGGAAACCTTGTGTCAAAGCACACCCAATCCTGGGGTGAGCACCCAAGGTGAGCAGAGAAAGGTCTGCTTTACTCTGTCCAGTGCATTCCACCCCTCAAAGATGCAAGGGAATAATAGTGACTATGACTTAAAGGAAATTCATCTTCCCAGCACTTCATCAAGTAGGAAGGCTAATCTTCACTTTATAGTCTGGGAATGCATGGACTTGTTGAAAACATAACTGAATGTGATTCAGACCTGGAAACTAGAACCTAGGTGCCTCAGCTCCTCACTGGCAAATGCACTAGTATGTCCAACAAGAAGTGAGATAATTCTTGAATATGTTCCTTACCCCAGCCTAGGCAGCCAAAGGAGACATAGTCAGGATTTAGGAAAGTCCATAGCCAGTGGGCTGAGTTGCCTTGCCCCCCAGGCTCCTACTAGCCATTGCTAGCAACAGGGTGGGACTGCAGCAGGGGCAGCAGCAGCATTCAGCTGGTTGGGTGGCATCCAGCACTCAAACAGCTGTTCTCTGTCTCTTCAAGGGCAAAGGTAGAAGACCAAATAGATGAGGCATATTACAAGCTAAATCTGAGTCATGAGCCACCAACTGGACCATACTACTTTACCTGATAAAGACAGAGTTCTGGCTTTCTGTCCAAGAACTTGTAGATGCAAAAGGCTGTGCACACTCTAGCATAACAGCAACATGATGTCTGGGATGCATTCAACTTACTGTGCAAGCTCAGCACAGATGACATACTTGTCCATAGCTTGCCTGATGACTTCCAAACATACTGAAACTACAATCACTGAGGTATCTGTGATCTAGCACATCTCATATTTCATGCAAGATCTACATATTTCATGCAAGAGAGCTGATCTGCCTGTTTTGGGGGAAACATCTGAGATTTCCTCCTTTCCAGAGAAGTAAGCAGAATTTTTAAATACCTACAAGACAAGATTTCTAGATGGAAGAGAAGAGATTTGTTCAGGGAAGGGCACAGTAACCCTCAACAAGCTAGTATTACTTTTTTTGTTTCATTTTGTTTTGTTTTGTTTTAAATCATATTGGTGGTCTGAGTCTCTTAGCAGCTCTGCTGAAAATGGCTCTGATGAGCTTGAGTGTATCACTCAACTTCTGCAACACCAAGAAAGAAACACTTACAGAAAAGTTGGCATTGTGCACTGTCCTAACCATATACTAAGCCAAGATTTTTTTCTGATCTTTGGTGGGAGTGAGTTTCACAACTGATTACTGAGAAAGGCCTCATTCCCACTAGGACAAGGCTGTGAATCAAAATTTCTCTGAAACTCCTTACAGAGGGAATTGTGACCTTTGAGAATCAGTCTTCAGCTTATCTGAGGCTTTGAAAAGCAATGATTGGACAAGACTCCAAATGGCATTACATGCCGTGAGAAACCATAGCTTGCCAGTATCTTGCACACAGGTCCCATGTGGTCAATGGAAAGGCATGTGCTGCACAATTCTTTAAGAACAGTCCGAAACTTGTGCCACTGCAGCTTCAACTTCCAAGAAAGGGGAAAGGGGAGAGTTTCTGAGCTAGCCAAAGATAGTAGAAGACCTTGCCAACAGTACGGGTAGCTGCGACTTAGCTAGCCCCCCAGGATTGTGTTATATTGACACCCAGCAGACAGATTCCCTCAGCGATTCAGTCTTTCAATCTGCTTTTTGCTGCCAGCAATCTCTATACTGTTGAACACTGTGGGGAATAACTTTGGTGAAAGAAGTGCCTTTGACAGAGTCCCTTTACATAAGGTAGTAACTGGTAGGAGGTGGTGCTGGTGACTGCAGGTGAAATTAATGGGCTGTCAGATCCATTCTCAGAAAAAATGTGCAAAGATCATAGCTACTGTTGCTAGCTACTGTCTTGTTTGCTGCCTCAGAAGAAGTGCCAAGGACAGAATGGACATGGAGACCAAATTACCATCTCCTTGCTCTCCAGGCAGTTTCTGCCAGGTCAGGATTGAAGGCATACAGTGGGCAGGGCAGGGTGCCGAGGGGAATTTCCACTGCTGCTGTTTTGACTGGATTTGCTTGGTACAGGAGAGAAGCCAAGTGCAGGACAGCAGTCTCCAGCCCACCCCTTCAGCCCCTTCCACAAAAGTATAATTCATTTGCTGGAAAGAAAATACTCAGTGATTTGACTGGTCCAGCTTGTTTATCACCGAGGAGAAGAAATTACTACATATATTCATCATTGCCAGGAAAGGTCTCCCAAGCAATTCCCCGGATCCACCCCTCTGCAGATGGCTGCTCTGGACAAAGTACTGCCTGTCCTGAATTCCTGCTTTGTCATTTTCCTTCTATCTTCCACCCAGAGTCTCACAACTTCTGAAAGCTTTAAGATGCAAGGCACCATTCTACTAATGTGCAAAGCCCTGAAAACACCTCTTCCCCAACCTATTAATAACGATGCGTATAGGAGGAGTTCATGGGGAGAACCAAGTAACAGGTGGTAGAGATAATATTACACTGGAAAAGAGCAGAGCTGCCACTGCCCATGTGTCGGGAGGCTAATGTCTCACATTCATTGTCGTGTGCTAAAATGCACTTGGAGCACAGAGAAATGTCACACAGATGTCATATACAACCTGCCAATCCAAGTCCAAGAGTTAGTTCATTGTACCAAACTCCCAATGCCAAAATCAAGGAAGAATTGCAAACACTGCTTATGTTTCAAACTAATCAACTTTTAGCTATTGTATAAATAATTTAAAGCACCATTGAACAAACATGAACATCTCTTTCTCAGTCACACTAGATCCTAAGTGCTATCAGTGATGACAAGAAACCCCAACCCCGGTATTTAGAGTTAGGCTTCTGGCGCACAACAGATCATCTGGTATATTCAATGCTTAGTGCAGTAATGGCAGGTTCCTGCCTCAGGTTCTTCAAGACTAAAACTACATATATACAAGCCCAACTTATTCAATGCCTTGATTTTTTAAGTCTTTGTCACCTGCAACCACCACTTCAATTCCGAACCTTTGAAAAATCAATCATATCTTCATGTCTCAAAACACCCCTTCAAGTATTTAACTCTACTCACCAAGTTTAAGGTTACTGGTAATTTGCTTTTGGATAATACCTTTATCCTAAAATGATGCTATAAATTCAACAGTGTAGTACTTGCTTTATCCAACACATCTTTGGACATCAACAGTATATTTATATAGCTGTCCAGAGCAATCAGGCAGCAAAATGAAAAAGCACCCTAGCGTATACTGTTACTGAGGTATAAAAATGCAGAGGGGTATAAAAATCTCAGTTGAAATCTAGTTTTCTTCTGTTAAACTGTTTTTTTAAATCATATTGCCTTATCTGTGAAAAGTCTTTATTGGTGGGAGGGTTGCACTACACACATCTATTGCAATACACCAAACTCGGGAAGTCCCATGACATGTGTAGCACAGTGCATTACAGGCATGGCTCACATGCTTTGTTTAAGACTGCATTACCACAATATTTCAGGCATGTTGAATACAAAGTTTTGCAACAAAAAGGTTTGGAGTTTTCCTTAAAAAAGTCCAAATTCTCTGGAGCAAAAGTTTTTTTGAACTGCTTTAGTTATATTGCCTTAGAGATCCTAGCTGAAATCTTACAACAGGATTAATGCAAGTACTCCTGTGAAACACAGCGCAAATCATAAAAGTGCCCCAATCCTTTCTCATCCAGAACACGGCATCACGAATGGTGTTTTCATTCCCTACTACTGTCTACACTGAGAAACAAAGAAGACCGAAAGAATCACTTCTTAAAAGCCTTAGCAGCTTCCATTCAATCAATGACTTGTAAACTTAGCTTATTTGTAAGTGACAGCCTGTAATGTTTCCACCAATAAAACCTGATGTTAACTCAGGATGGGATTCAACAATGCAAGGGTACCAAAAAAAGAATCGGAAAGTCAAAATATTAAACCAAGCCCAGAAATATCACTGTCATCATAAGTGTACAGATGCAGAGCCCCAGGGCATCATGTATACGTTGGAGTAAAAGTGTTTCAAATCCTATGTGACATCTCTTTATGCAAGCCAAATTTCAGTGAGTTGATACCCTCTAAGCACCAGACACCTCATGTGGGCGCAGAAAGAGTCCAACTTAATGACATCCCACCACGTGAATCCTTCAAAAGCCTAACTTAAGTTGGTCTGACATGATGCGTAGGCCACATTTATCCTTCTGCTATTAAAAAACAAACACAATCCCCAAACCCAACCTCGCAAGCACAAAAGCACACTAACAGTTTTGATAAATAAAATCACAGTTGCACTAGATCACAATTTCATCATGATTTATCTCCTCTTAAGTCAAAGAATTCAGAGTGTTTTATTCTCTCTACATAACGTCTCCCTCTAAGCTCTTCCTTTTGGTTCCTGAAACTTCCAAAGCACTTCAGAGTGATACCACAGAGGAGCCAGTGCTCTTCACCTCGACATGAAGACTTTCCTGGGATCCCTACCCCACAGCAGGAAGCAGCTGTTGCATCTCCTACTTTTCCAAGGACCATTTCTTAGAAGCTAACCCCTCTTACTCTTTTTCCTTTCTTCTGTCACATCAGACTTCTGTTTCCTTTTCCAGGCAGTTCTTAGCAGGGCAATCACTACCCAGATTTTGTCAAAGGATACCCTTCTCAGCAAGGTGCTGCTGTCTCTCCCAAGTATTTCTCTTTCACCCAGAACAGGGCTGGTCTTTTACTTTTTGTTTCAACCTTCCCAAGCAGCCTTTGTTGTACTGACAGAGGCTAATCCTATGAGGGACCCAGCTCAGTAGCACATAGTGTGCGGGTAGTAAAATTACATGTCTCCAAGAATCACCAATAACTAACGCTCAAAGCACCAGACACTTGAACTCCGCCAACATTTTCCAACTTAGTTCTGGAAAGGATAGGCTTGGGACAGCTGGGAAGTTGTATCTCAAGGCACTTAAGTTAACTCTTCCTTCTCCTGAAAGCACCATTAAGAGGCTTTCTAGTGCCAGTTTCTATGAAGAGTATCAGAAATGAAAGCTCATTTCTCATCATCTCACTCCTGACCTGGGGTTGAATTATAAGTGGTAAACTCAAGGTGAAAGGCTCCAAATCCCATTACACATTCCCTCAGCCATCTAGCATGCAACTGCCCCAAGCTGCTATTATTTTTAATCTTGTAATACCTATGATAATATCGATCACCAAAACTATTTTGTTTGTACCCTGAAGCACAATGGCACAGTTTTTGCAAATTTCAGCTAACTCACAAAAATCCAAATTGAGTGAGTAGGCTTTTGCCAGGCTGATTTCTGCCAACTTACCAGAAGTCATTTCAGTAATATTTTATCAGCATAATCCAATTTCATTATATGTCTCTCTTATCTTTTGTCTGTCCTTGTGCCTGCAGTAAATATGCATCTGTAAATTATTAGTACTTGGATAACACAAAATGCAGCTAATGAGGTAGGAGAAGAGAAGGAAAAATGTTGCCTCTGACTGAGAAGTTACTCAACACTGAGAGAAGTGAACACATAAGAGTACGCAGAGAATAATTGCCTCTGAATTCTTCTCTTATACATAAATAAAGTTTTAAAGGGCCCGAGTCAACATTAGCAAATACCATCTCCGGACACTAGTCAAGAACAACTCTACAGATGACACTGTGAAAGATACATCTTGCTCCAGGCCAGAATGAGGGCCTTGTGCAGTCAAGGAAAGATCTCCAGTGACAGTCGTGAGTGTATTAAGTTGCCTGCACAGGGAAAATTTCTTGGGAGGCGGCAGTCTTCTAACAGCTAGCAAGGCCACCACTTTTAAAGTGAGAACTTCAGAGCAAATAGGTACCCTACAAAGAGTCCTTCCCTTACCCAGAATTTGACAAGGAAGAAGGCATTAGCTGGCCCCCTTTCAAAGAGCTCCTTCAGGCCCCCTTTTTTCTCAGGGAACTTGTCATAGATCTGCCGGATATCCACTGCCTCGAGGTAGGGGTCATTGTAGCTGGGGCTTGACTGCCCAATGTGCACAAACAGGTGTTTGTTATACTGCAAGAAGAGGAAAAACATGGAATTAGGAAATCGTTCAGTACCGTTCAGTACATACTGAACATTCAGGATTCTTCACAGAAGACTACTGGAAGTCACTGAAGATTTGATAGCACTTTCCAAAAAAGCAGTATTAGCAGAAATCTCTGCTAATACCAGCTCATGCTGTTATTTCTTTCCTATCAATACATCCATGCTTCTTGCTTCTTCTGAAACATTATTGTTGGGTTTTTTCCTATATTCACTCCTAAACCATTGCCTCACGATACTGCTATATAGTCTGAAATAACCTGAGATACAGTGTTACCTGTCACAGGTCACTCAGTCAAACATCAGTGCTCCTGTCCTACGAAGAGCTGCCTGAAACCCCACAGCAAGGTACCAGCCAAATAGTATAAGCTTTTCTGAACTTTCCTATCTCAGACAGAGGAAATGTAACTGGTCCATCACCAATGTACGTCTCAAGATGCAGTATCGCAAGGTTTAGTGAGACAGGCAGATCTTACTACTTCCATTTTATAGGTGGCACCATGGAAACACATTGATGCAAATTCATCCCAATTGCCCCCAAATTTAAGTTCCCAGCACACCAGAGAAATACATGGCTTCATGTGATCTTACCATCATCTGATTCTGGGTCTAGCCTCCAAGGCTGAACGGGTTAGCTAGAATAGCCCAGCAGGGGCTGTACCACTGTCTTATGACCTCAGTGCCTTGACCTCTGGTATGTGAACATCCATGACCCTGGAAAGGGAGGCCAGAAGCACATGGCACAGAGCTGGCTATATTGCTATAGGCAATTCTATCCTCTAAGAGAAGGGTATCTTGTTTTTCCCAGAGATGGCTTTCTATTCTCAGTAGAGCAATGAAGCAAGTATTTCCATACACATATAGTAGTATAACAAATCCATGATGAACAGGAGCTACCTAAAGACCAAAAATTAATGAGGGGTGGAAGTCAGGTGTGTATCTTACTGTGTCTTGATCTTGTTGTTGTTCCAAGAATGCAGAGAATTCTAACATCCAAAGTTTGGAGCTAGCAACCCTTCGTCCTTGCCAAGCTGGTGCTGATGGGGAAGGCGAGAGGCCAGTGGGAGACTCAAACCCTAAGCACACAGGATTTATATAACAAAATTTAGAAAGAGAAAAGTTGGTAATAGCTTTCCAGTAGAGCACCTGTTGTCAAAGTTGACTAATTACATTTTCTTATGACTTCAGTCATCATGCAAAAATATCATTCACAAGGTTCTCACTCTACCTGTGCTCTAAATGGCTTGTCAGTTACCCTGTGCTAAGACAGCACTGTCAGGGTTGGTAATGATGTAAAAGACAATCTACCTGTTTTTGACATCAGAGAAAACATGTTCAGCAACTTTAGGAGGACCTAGATTGAGCCCAAAATGAGCAGTGAAATAAACTGCTTTAGTATCAGAATGAAGCATCACCATTAACATGACCATTAACCTCTTAAAATGGGGAAACTGAGAAGGAAAAGACATTTGTTGTTCCACTTCGTGAGAAACTGGAAAGGCAATCATATTAAGATGGAAAACAGTGTTCTAGTACATGCAGCATGGTGGAAGAACAGTAGAGATATGTAAACTTTTATTTTCTGCTGAGCCAGGAGAAAAAGAACCCCCAAAACAACCTAAAACAGGAAAAAAATGTTTTTTAAAATAAAACAAAATTAAAAAGCTTCAGCTCTCTCAGTAAAAGGATGGGAACTGGTGATAAGGGGAAATTATATAATTAATTTGGGGCTCATTTAAATATTTCAACAGGTAAAAATATTTTTTAAAAAATTAATTTTTAAACTTTTGAAAGTGTTGGCTATTTTTGAAGTTGGAATATAATTTCAAAGCAAGGGACTACATTTCCTTACCTACCTGGTAATGGCAGTGGAGGCTGTACAGCATAAGGTTGTTGAGAAAAAGGTTTCACACTACAGAAGTACACAAAGAGAGATGGTTAGCAAAAAACCAAACCAAAACAACAAAAAAAGACTCTTGACCAACTGTTTGCACAGATTAGATCAAGTGCTTCTCTTGAGGGAGAAAGTAACATAAGTGTCTTCGGGAAATTATCTTTCAGTGTGAGCAAGAGAGGATCATGGAGAAAGACTCAAAAAACAGTAAGGGGCCAGGACTGGACTAAAAAAAACTGCAGCTGGTCAGCCTGCTCTCCCTGCAGACTTGTTATTCAGAGATCCTTATCAGTCTGTTAATACACTTGTGCCCATTCGCTTATCCTTTTCTTTCAACCACAGATAGATTTAAATTTATGCAAGTGGATATACATCTGGGCTGGATGCCTCTCAGACTTTTAGGCCCAGATTCAGAGATGTTCAACACCCACAGCTGAACCTAGCTTTCAAGACAGCTCAGCTCCATTTTAACACCACTGTAAGAAAAATCAGGATCTAGAGACATCATCTGACATCAGGGGTACCAGTCACTTCAAGCTTCTAAAAGAAACTCACATTGATGCTTCCTTGTTTGCTTTCAAGGTAAAGACACAGAATCTACTTTTTATTTCTCCTAGGATGGCTTCCATTGCTTTACTAGCCATTTTTCCCCACAAGGTATTTTAATAGCATCTGTTCCCTGATCTGCTCCACAAATACTAGCAATAGCACCACAAGAGAGCAGGAACACATGGCTTGCGTGAAGAACATACTCCCTTCCAGTTGCTTGTCCTTAAGTTGGCTTAAATTGGTCCTGTTAGGTTATGTGATAAAAAGTGTGTCCCCATACAAACAAAGGAGCACAGAGGAACAATGGCAGGTGGAGCAACCTGAATAATACTCTGACACAACTACACCCAGGGCCATCACTGGTGAAGGACCAGCCCATCAAAGGCTCATCTCCACACTGGGGCAGGGGAGCCCCAGTAACCGGGTCAGAGAAACAGAGCCCCTGCCAGGGCTATCACAGGAGAGCCATCAGCCCCATTGCCCAGGTGTGAAACCAATCCAGTGAGCCAGCTGGATAGGCTTACAAACCAGTCACCTTACAAATGAGGGGGTTACTGCCTAGATGGTACGGCACACATTATGGAATGCAAGGGAAGAGCATTTTGGGATTGCACAAGATTTATTATGGGGATGTTTAGGGAGAATATGGCAATAAAAGGTGTCAGTCGCATGTAAGAAGGTCAGTACAGTTGTCTGTCCATGCCCTGCACCTTGTCAGTGCAGTCTGTTCTATCTTCTCACTAAATTCTATTTCTAATTGTTTTCCCGCATGAGGAGCTCTCAGTTCTCTGTGTGTGTGTGTGCGCACATGTGTGTGTGTGTTTCTGGAGTGCCAGCAGCCAGTGAGGGTGTGATCACTAGCAATTATCAAGCCAGACTAGCCAGCAAGTAGATGGTTTGGGAGCCAGCTGTGTGTGTCTCCAGGGGTGAAGATGCTTTCAGAGGGACCAAGAGGTTCAGGCCAAATGACAGAGAGACTGTGGAGTCTGGAGGTCTACTGAAAGATGAGTTTGTGTGTCTGTGTTTATCTCTGTGGGAGACAAACTGGGGAAAGTGAAGATCCAGCTACTGGGTGGACTGTGTATCTAAGCCCAGTTACTAGAGACATTCACAGTGTGTGTGTTTGTGCACATGCATGTGTGTATGTGTGTGTGTGTGTGAGAGGCCTGCACCAGCAACTGGAGTGGGGCTGTGGCCTCGGGGGCTCACCTGCCTGGGTGCCAGCACACAGGGAGACAAGGGATCCCAGGGCAGCTACTGGATGGATCCACAGTGCATGTGTATTTCTCACTAACACACCCTCACCCTCATCAGCCAGAGAGGGGTACAGGATAAGGCTGTTGGCGCTGTTTGTATTTGTGTGAGTGCTGAGCATTGTCTGTCTGTGCTGTTCTGTGTGGCCAGCCATGTGTATATGTGTGTATGTGCAATGTATATGTGTATTTGTGTGTGCACCTGCCGGGAATACATGCTCAGCCTCGCTACTGCTTGAACTTGGGAGCATGGAGCTGCAGCAGCCTCACCTCTATCAGGCTGCTAGATTCAGCAGCTCCCTCAAATAACCCTTATTAGGCTGCTTGAGTCATGGGACACATTAAAGGGGTGTAATTCATGTTGAAGGTACCATATGAAGACCTAGGGTTTTATCTATTTAAGATTCTCTCATGGCTCTCAGTTTCTCTTCAACCACGGGCCTTAAGTCTCAGATCCACGATCAGGGAATCTGTCTGAGAGCAAAGACTACATTATCTTAGCGTTTTATAAATCCTGTAATAGCTAATGGTGTTCCTTAGGCAGCATAGAGGAAGCAGCAGAAGCACCTGCTTTGGATGCTCACATGAAGGAATACTCACTCTTGGGAAGATCCAGCTTGGCCAGGCAAAGCTCCTTGCCAAAACTGCAAGAGAACAACATACAGGCAAAAGTCACAACTCTTAGGACAGAGATGAAAAGCAAGGCTTGCTCCTTTCTGAGGAAAGAAACTGCAAGCTCACAGACTTTTAAAGATGTGACTGAGCTGTATCTCTTTATCTCTTCTTTCTACCTTCCTGGTTTCATCCTTGTGGAGGTGCTGACTGGTCTTCATTTTCTTTCTTCACACTAATACTAGTGACATGCAAGCAACTGACCCAATAGTGGTTTTTAATGTAAAATACTATGTATGCACCTTGTGCCTCTGTCTCCAAAGCTTTAATGATGCTCACTCTCTTGGAGAGACCATTTTCCCCAGGTGAGCTCCATGGGAGTATTTTGGCAAAAATCAGTGCTCAGCAAAAGCTCACTAGGCCCAACTTAAATGTTAGGCGATGCTGCCAGGCCTCCTCTATTAAGGATTTTATATAAGGGCCATCAATTTGTGATCTAAGCTCTCAGGGTAAGCTTGGGAATGACAAGCTTGAGAAAGGGTCAGGATGGCCCAAATGGTTTTAATCCAACAAGATCCTGGACTAAGAAAGTGATACAGACACCTAAAAATATTTCAGGCAGCTGAAAACCCAAAGGACCTGATTGTTCTCTCATTTGCATAATTTTTAAAAGACTCTATTTACATCAGTGTGAGCAAAGAATCAGACCCAAACTGTTGAAGCCATATGACAGATTTGCTCTACAAAGACAATGACTTTTGGTCCATTCTTTCTGTTGTTCTCAGCATTTTCCTGAGCAGGTCCCAACACCCTTTCAAATACTCAAGTGTCTTCAGCCCAACTCCTCCAAGACACTGATTCACTCACCCCAGAAACAGCAGGGTAGGCTGGTCGTGGGAGACCAGGCAAGGCCATTTTACTATGGAAGGCAGTTGCAGAGATAATCTGGGCAGATGACATTGTAGCCATACTCTGCATGGCTTTATCTTTAGCTGCCTGATCCTATGGGCAAGAGTAGAAACAAAAAAACCAGAATTATTATAATGATAAAGAAGTTGCCTGGTCTAATGCTGCATAACCAGGATTCTCATCAGCTTCTTTGTAGGGAACAAGCATCTCTGAAAACCTGGGCAGCAGACTCACCCATAACTGTCCTAAGAACTCTTCAAAGCATGTAAGTCTTTCACCCACTACTATAGCTTCAGATGTGATTAATCATCCTTTCTGAAATGCTGGAATCACTAGTTTAGAGACTGCTAAGCATTTATCCCTTCTGTCTGAAGGCTTTCAGCCACACAGCTGAAATGTTTTGTTATGGAAAGTACAGTCCTAACTGACTCGTGTTTTAATCATTGGTAAGAATATTCAATGGGAAAGACTCTTGCTTATCAAAAAAACCCTCTGAAAACAAGCTCACAAAAGGAGTTTGTCATCATCACTGCAAAAAGACTACTTCAGTTTGGGACTGCATCAGTCTCAGGTAGAGTTGATAATTTTATTCCCATCCCTGCAGAAACAGGAAATCTTAATAACCTCCCAGGGCACATATGCAAGGACATTCCTTTTTGTATTTTAACAGGGCTGTGGAATTGCACACATTTTTAGAGGCAATGACAGTGCAACAACTAGGGGGTCTGATATATGTTTAAAACAAGTAGCATTCTTCATTTCTTCTCCCAAGGAATAAATAGACAAACATAAGCACATCCCCACATTCTGCCTTTCCTCCTACATCCCCTACAATTAATCTTCATCCTTCAAACACTCCACATTTATCTGCGACATTATAATTGTAATGGCAATGCCACAGATGAATTCATGACTTGGAGAAACTGTTGAAAGAGGTAAGCTCTTGCCGTCTTCTTCAGAAATTCTCACTTCCCACTTGCATTCATTGAACTGCACTAAGTTCTCACCCTTGGGTCTCCGTTCTCTCTAACCCCTCCGCTTCCTGTAAGTTTTCTGAAGTTCAAAGCCCAGGGATTCCGATGTGTCTAACACAAAAACATTTGGAGAAGGCGTAACAAAAGCTCAAGAATAAATGATAACCTTTAAGTGGAATGATCAGTAGGAATGGGCAAAACTTAGATATCTTCTTTTTTACAGTATCTGTGACTCCTGTTAGTACCATTGAAGTGAATGGAATGGAAACATTTTAATTGCTGAGAAAGTTCCTAAGATTCTCCAAAGCTATGGGAAAGTTTTTCAGAATCCAGTTTAAATGATGCTTTAGGGAAAACTTTAGGGATTACCTACAACATTTTTTAAGGGTAAGGATTCTTTTCTGTTTTTTCATGACATACCATTTCCCAGTTGCCATTGCAGAAAAGGATTTTTTTCCTCCCCTTACTTTCTCACTGGAAAAATCATATTTGTCTACCTGAGTTTATACATGAGTTTATGGGGAAGAAGCATTTAGTTGTGCAAGTATTAAAGTAAAAAAAAAAAAAAAAAAACCAATTAAGAAGAGAAAAGATTTTCTCTATTAACCCCTGTTTAAATGCCTGTTTGTTTAAACAAAAATTCTGTTTTGTTTAAATGCCTGACAGACTTCTGGAAAAAGCGTGTTTTTGTAAAAGACATCTCCTTTCTCTTTCAGCTAACAGTTCTGTATTCATTTGTATCGAGTTTCCAGTACAAAAAAAGAAAAAAGAAAATGAAGCAACAAAAACTTTTATCAAACATTTGCAATGTTTGTATTTTCTTTTATTATTCTCAAAATGCATAATAATAACACTACCACCACAATTTCCCTCTTTTTCCTTAGTACAGGTGATATCTATTAGCCGCTACTGACTTCTGGGAACAGATTTTTCTCCAAGCTTTACCCTACTTTCCCACCTCTATCTGTTGTAGGCATAGTGCACGCTTAGAGAAGACACCCCAATTTGTGTGGACATGGTAGTATTATAGTAATTGCACTGAAAAGTCAGCGTGTAGCTGCTCTGATCTCTAGGATATAAATATGAAAATGTATACTCGCTATGGAAAATGAACAGTGATAGAAGCACACACAGCTATCACCAGGAACGGGAAGAAAGAGCAGCTTTTGTGATTTCATTTCCTTGCTCTTTGAAAATGACTAGCAAAAGCAAAGTAGTAAATGAGTTGAATCAGTGCTAC
The DNA here is from genome assembly GCF_000699105.1 of Pygoscelis adeliae. Taxonomy (NCBI): domain Eukaryota; kingdom Metazoa; phylum Chordata; class Aves; order Sphenisciformes; family Spheniscidae; genus Pygoscelis; species Pygoscelis adeliae. The sequence continues at coordinate 271,924 of NW_008825280.1, forward strand.
AGACTTGCCTCTGCAGGCGGAAAGGAACAGTCTGGTACTGGCGAATGGTTCACTGCAGGCAGCTGTGCAGAGCTCACAGCATGGCCTGGGGTGGTGTAAAAGGAGAACAACCAATGGCTCCATGGAGCTCCCTGAGACACCTTCGTTCCCTGAGAACAAAAACGGCCAGCTCCTGTGTGCTAAGTGGAAACAGGCTCGGCTGACTGGCTTTTCAATCATGCCAAATCCCAGAGCTGTGACACGCAAGGAATGAAATCAAGGTTACAGATACAAGCAGCAGTAAATCTTTTAACAGCCTGGGCAGTTGTTTCCTACTTGCTCTAACTTGCCTTTCAAGCAGGCCTCCACCTGAATTGACCACTTAACAGCACCACAGGTTTCAAGCTTAGGCAGCCCTACCTAGAAGCACTGAATTAGACAGTTGTAATTTGTGGCTCCTTCTCTTTATCAGAGCAGCTGGAAACACAACAGGCTAATGACAGACACAACACGGTTTTCTAAAATGGAGCTGGGGATGGGATGTGGGGGGTGCAGTCATGACTTAGAGGTAATCACTGCTTGCAATAGAGATGCATGCACTTCAGCACTGGTCAAGACTGAGTGCCAACAGTTCACTCACAAAGAGTCCACTTCTCCTGGTGCCCAGAGAAGAGTTGCCCAGACAGCCAAGAGGAAGCACTAACAGCCTGACTCAACAGTCAGGGCTAGACTGGGCTGTCAAGATCCTCATCATCACCCGAAGCATGGAAGATCAGGGAAGCAAACACACTTCCCTCCAGATCACTTACTGCCATACCAAATCAGGAAGGTCAGCATGCACCTTCCTTCTCTGGCTGTCTCAGTGATACATAACAAGGACCAGACCTCCCATCCTGCTCGGCAAGCCCTTTCTGGAAGGCTCACATTCTAACAGGGGACATGCTCTTGTGCAATTGTCACCCATAAACTTGACCTTCTTGACATTTCTGATAATTCAGTCTGAGCACATAAACCATCTCCCTGCTTCAAATCTGAGTGGAAATAAATGTCAAGAGGTATCAGTTCATTAGCGTTATCTCAGAGCTCTTCCTATAGAAAGGAAAACACAGATTTGCTCAAGCAAGTAGTCAACCATTTTCTTTCTCATTAGCCCAGGCCTCTTCAAATTAGGTCTGAATTAATCAAGGGGCAAAGTCTATTCAGCTGGCAGGCACCTTTTTACCTGAGAAGATGCCAGCTGGCTTTATTGCTTCCTCTCAGTGGTTATGCCAACTCAGAACACTTTCTCATGGACAACTCCACATCACTACTACCACTAGTAGAGGTGGAACTAGCACTGCAGTAACTGTAAGGCTACCCTTTCCCAAGGCCACCACAACACCAGGGACTGATTACTTGTCATCATCTGTAACCATAAACCCCTCCTTCTCAGGTAAACACTCTTTACATACTCCCAAGTCTAAGGGTCTTTCAGTCTTGGATGACAGCAGCATAAACCAGAGGTAGAAATCAGACACATAAAAGTTAAAGTTATTGTTTCTTTATTCTTTAAATAGAATTGCTCCAGACATCACAGAGCTACAACAATACAAGTGTTTGCACAGCACTTCCTGGGAAGTACCTTTTACTCCCCAGCTTACTACAGTTCGGTGGCTAATCTCACCCTTTTTTAAGGCTATTCAAAGAGGGAACGGATGAGGGAATGGCTGACTCAGGGGGCTTGCGTGGTATGTTAAAGGATACCCATCATACCTTGAGCTTGGCTTGGATCTCTCTAGCTTTCCGCCTTGCCAGGACCTGGATGTGACTAGATACCTGCATTGAAAGACAAAAATCCATCTTCATTCCAGAGGAGTACTTGGTAGCTACTTGCAGAAGTAAACATACTTTAGGCACCTTGTGCAATAGGGAGTTATTTAGGGTTAAGGGGAGGGGGGCTGAGGTACCAATGAGATGCTTTTCTGAACATACCTTAAGTGTCATGAAATGAGGTGGGGGACCAGCAAAGATGGACCATTTAAGGCCTTTTCCAATTCAAATGGCTTTATCAAGCCAGAGACCTCCTTTAAAACTAAAGAACCCATCCTTAAATCTAGGGTTTGAGAGTTCTGATCTCTTTGCTCCCCATCTTGGCCTCCTTTTAGAAGGAAAACCCATGTTCCATATCCCTGGCCACTATATAATGACTCTCAGAACTTCCCCGTATCTAATGTGGGCTGAAACACATCATAGAATGATTTAGGTTGGAAGGAACTTCTGGATGTCATCCACCAACCCCATACCCAAAGCAGGTCTAGGTTGCTCAGCGCTTTGTCCAGCATAGCCTGGACTGTCATTCCCAAATTACAAAGATTCCCTTTTCATCTTGTGTGCCAGGTATTTTCAAGATCACAATTGCTGTCTGGGCTGAACAAAGAATCTTCATATAGAGGACCACTGATGTTCACTGAAACGTTCATTAGTAGACCAAACAAATAAAAATCACACACTGTTTAACAGTAGAAAAATTTGTTTGTCGTGATGTGGTTGGGAGACGTGAGCATTACAGTCCTACTGTTAAATGCCTGAGCTCTGATGACTCTTCCCACCATTCTTATTAACCAGCTCAGCACAACAGCCTCTTTCCAGCAAAGCCAAAAACTAATAGCAAGTGAACAGCAAGGGATTTGTTCTCATAAGCCCCCATTGTGTCTAGTGGTCTAAAGAAGCTAATGTTTACAGGGAAAACTTTACACTTACCTGTTTCCTTGTGCGTGTTTTCCCTGTTCTCAGCTTAATATAGCGGGCAATCAGCTCATTTCGGCCTGGAACAGAGAAATAATGCAAATATAAGTTTAGAAGGCTATGACCCCAGGGAAAAGATGCACAATGGAATTATCTATCTATAGAGATCAGCAGTAGGGTGGTACTCTGTCACACTATCTTCTCTCTTAGAAAGGTATTCATGAGTTCACATGGTAGAGGTCTGAGTTTTAGGAGCAGAACTTTGGGCTGCAAATTCTATTTCCCAGTTTGTATCTGTAGAGCTTAAAATTACCAATAAAAAGGAGAATCATATGCTTTGCTTAATAATTACATTACCATGGTGTGTACAAGCTGTAAACATGGATCAAGATCGCCAGTAGAAACAAAGAAGAAAAAGGAAAGCCACTCGCCCTAAAATATTCAGACAGAAAGGCAAGAAGGAAGATCCAGGAAACAGGCCAGTCAGCCTCACCTCAGTCCCTGGGAGGTGATGGAGCACGTAATCCTGGAAACCATTTCCAGATACATGAGGGACAAGAAGATGATGAAGTAGTCCACATGGATTTACAAATGGGAAATCATACTTAACCAGCCTGATAGTTTCTACAGTGAGGTGACTATCTTAGTGGATGAGTACAGAGCTGTATATATTGTGACTCTATCAGGGCTTTTGACGCTGTCTCCCATAACATCCTCATAGGCAACCTGACAAAGTATGGGTTAGATAAGCAGACAAGGACATGTACTGAAAACTGGCTGAATGGACGGGTCCAGAGGGCTTTAATCAGTGGCAAAAAGTCCAATTAGAGGCAAGTCTCTAGTGGTGTACTGGGGTGAATACGGTTCAACATCTTCATTAATGACCTGGACATAGTGAACCCTCAGCAAGTTCACAGACGATACAAAACTATGAAGAGGCTGATACACCACATGGCTATGCTGCCATTCAGAAGGACCTTGACTGGAGAAATGGGCCGACAGGAATCTCATGAAGTTCAACAAAGGAAAATACAAAGTCCTGCACCTGAGGAAAAATAACCCCAAACACCAGTATATGCGGGGGGCTGACCATCTGGAAAGCAGCTTTGCAGGAAAGGATTTAGGGGTCCTGGCTGACAACAAGCTGATAATGAGCCAGCAATACACCCTCGTGGCAAAGGCGGCCAACAGCATCCCAGGCTGCATTAGGAGGATTGTTGCCAACAGGTCAAGGGAGGTGATCCTTCATCTCTACTCAGCACTGCTGAGGCAACATCTGGAGTACCGCATCCAGTTCTGGGCTCCTTGGCATGAGAAAGATGTGGACATACTGGACTGAGTCCAGCAAAAGGTCCTCAAAAATGATTAAGGGACTGCAGAATCTTTCATATGAGGAGAGGCAGAGAGAGCTGGGACTGTTCAGCCTGGAGAAGACTCAGGGGGGCTTTTATCAGTGCATATAAATACCTGACGGGAGGCAATGAAGAAGAGGGAGCCAGCCTCCTCTTAATAGTACCCAGTGAGAGGACAAGAAACAATGGGCACAAACTAAAACAAGTGAAATTCCATCTGAAAGGAAGAAAAGAAGAAGGGGGAAAGGGGGAAAGAAAGGAGGAAAGGGGGAAAGAAAACACGAAATTTTTTTACTGTAAGGGTGGTCAAATACCAGCACAGGCTGCCCAGAGAGGTTGTGGTCTCCATCCTTGGAGATACTCAAAACCTGACTGGACACAATCCTGGGCAACCCGTGGTAGCTGACCCTGCTTGAGCAGTAGGGCCAGACTAGACAATATGAAGAGTTCCCTTACAACCTAAATGAGTCTTTCATTCTGTGATTAAGTACAAGAAAATAAACACAATAGGAAAGTACATGGAAATATTTACACAGAATTTATCCGTGTGACATGATACAGTGAATTAAAAGTGCTTTCAGGCTCTTGCGGGCATCCCAAAAAAGGAGCATTCTTCAGAAGAGATATAGAGAAGGAAGCTTAGCTTTGTGGAAGGTTTGGGCAGCTCCCATAAACAGGAAGGTGGGGCACTGGCTGGGAGAGGTGAAGGAATCCTTGTCCAATTACGGAACAAGCATACACTGCAGGCTGAAGACAGTTAGGTTTTACACCTTGATTTTAAGAGATGACACAGTGAGATTAGGACCTTCAGGGCCAAGGGAAATGAAGACAAGTAGCTTTATGGTCAATGTGAGAGGAGAGGCGAATGCAGAGATGCAAAGACAAGGCGGTCATGGTGACAGATAAGGGAAATGGCATTAACAGCAACATGAATGAAATGGCTAACGAAACGTGAAGCTACACAGTCACTGGTACAGAATTTGAAATTGCATGGAATGAGAGCAGAAAACTGCAGAAGACTCAGGTCCAGGATTTAAAAATCAGGAAGAGAAACGGAGAAGGCTGAGCTACTGACAACTTCAGCAGTGAACGGGAGAAGCAAGCTTAGACCCCATTTACAGCTAGGGTTTGAGGGTGGACACCATCCACAGAACTGCTTGAGGGTGGACACCAAGACACGAGGCAGACCATGCAGGTTCCATACACTGGCTCTCATGTATGAAATCTAAGCAGACACACAGATTTTATTCTTTCCTGGAGATAGAGGAATAAAGAGCAGAAACAGAAAAGCAGCAGCTACACATCTGAACTCTAGGCTGATTCAAGGCAGAAAACATGACAGAAAGAGCAGGCTCTGCAAAATAATACATTTGTGGTGACCACACTAGTAGCGATACAGTACCTCACTAAAGAGCAGGGAGTGGGAAGTCCAAGGCTGTGAGACATCTTATATGGCTGCAAGTGTTTGAGGAATGAAGCAGGAATAAACTGGGAAGCAAAGCCACAGCTTTTGTGAAGTTTATTTATAACAAAATTATAAAAAAACCAGTATTTTCTATGGAAAGTTTATGGGCTGAATGGAGAACTTGTACATTAGGACATCACAGTCATCAAAAAAGCAAGCCGTGAAAATAGACACAATATTTATTCCAGTAGTTTAATATTCCATGAAAAAGTTGTCACTTGTTTTTATTTTAAACCCTTGTTTAACTCAACCCTGAAAAAAATGGATGCAAGGAAGGACTCTGTGCTAGAGATTGACCACCCAACCTTTTAGGGAAGGGCTGGCAAAGCTCCTAATTCCATCCTGAAAAGAGAAGAATGTAAATGTCTATGACTGCATTTAGGCCACATTCATGAAACATAACCAAAGCACACATAGGGATGGGAAAGCATTTTACATTTACAGATCTTAATCTTTTCCTATTGGTGTCATTACAGAAGCTCTCCTTATTTCCCTGGGAGAAGAATCAGGTCTGTAGCTGAGAAAAGAAAACAGCTCCAGCTCCTCTGTACACAAATTTGGAGCTATTTCTGTGCCAGAAACACAGCACCCAGCATGTAACCACCGACCTCTTCAGTTCCCACAGTTTCAGCATTAGCATGGTGACATGCCCAGGAGAGTTTGATGGGAGCAGATGCTGTTATGCTACCTTCCACCTGGCTGCTTTTCCAACCAATATAACCGTTTTTACAAAGCCAAGACCAATTACTAGTGACACATACCCACACCGCCTTTTTCTAGTGCCAAGAATAATATTTATGGCTTTTCAAAGCCTCCATCTGTTGGACATGGATCCAAGTTGAAAGGTAAGAAACAGCAGAAGTGATTCTTCTTGCACAGATGCCAGCATATACGAAATTTCAGAAGGACAGTTTGATACACGTCAGAAGTAGGAAATGTGCAGAACAAAACAAGGTGCTCAAACCCCATTATCTATAAAGAAACAAGAAGGAAAATTTATATACACCAAGAGGACCCTTTGAGGGGCAAGGGGAATGAGTTAATGGAATAGAGGAAAAACTAGCCTTGAGAATAAGTGGATGTGGAGAATTTCAGGCAAACTTTTAAAGGGCTATTTTTATCGGGCTATATTGACAATTTGAACACATGGAAACTCTCCAGACACTGGCTCAAATATGGGTCATCCTTGCAAAACTAATTTCAATGAATTCTCAACCATGTATAATAAATGTTATGGAGCAAATTTAGCTTTGTTGTGTTTCCATGAAAGTCAAGAAATTATACAGACTGAGCAGTCTGATAGAGCACTGTTCTGCTTCAGCAGTAGAGGACTGCAGGGGTAATCTGTGTGAGAGGATGCCATGAACAGCCCCATGCCAGTCACAGTCAATACCAGCCATCTCCAAAATGGATGAAAACAGCAATCCATCAAAACCTCAACCAGTCAGAGGAGCACAAGCTACCTTTTTCAAACATATTTTGGAAAGGGTAATAGCCACTAGGGGCAGGAGACACATAAGGAGGCACACAAAAGGAACCACAAAAAGGAGACATGAGGATGCACAGAAGGAGAAATGCAAGATATGTAAAAAGACACATTTGGAGAAAAGGAAGGAGAAAAGGAGACATGTGGTAAGGGACATTGTTGGGGACATGGCTGGAAAAGTACACTTGGAAAGAGGTGCTCCATGGCAGGAGTACACTTTGAGGCAACTGCAGCCCATGGAGGACCCATGCCAGAGCAGGGACGACCCTGAAAGGACTGCAGCCCATCGAGAACCCATGTAGGAGCAGAGGAGCAGCAAGAAGCAAGGAGCACCAGAGGAAAAAAACTAAAAAGCAAGGACTGGCAGAAAGAAACATTTACACAGTGACCCCAGCCTCCTGCGCCAACCCAGCACCTCATCAAAGGAATCAGGAGGAACTGTTATAGAGAATAAAACAAGAGGAGCTAAGACTAGGAAGCGGGGAGGAGAGGCGATAAACTGTAGTTGAGCCTGGGAAAGTGGGAGGTGTTTCCCTAAGTGTGTGTTTAACTGTTTGTCTTTGACAACATCAGCAAAAATTGCAAAGCTCTCTCAGGCCACGTACTTCACTGGAGAAGACGAGAGGGAGGGGAAACTGTTGTACAAATTGCACATATTAGAAGTTGGTATAGAAATTCTCTACAGAAATTTTCTAGAGAGAGCATTCAAATGTGGATCCTCAAAATTTCCAGTTTTAGAATTCACTTGCCACCACCTCTCTTACAGCCTTCCTCTTCCAGAAGTGTGTCCCCACAGAGCCAGGGAAAAATAGAAAGGTGGCAGGGTATATTAAGCTAATAAAGATATGGTAGCAAAAAAACAGGTCACTCTACAAAGACATTAGCATCACAGGGATTACTAAATATAGAACTATGCAAATTGCCAAGCCCAGTAAACTCTGCAGCAAGAACATATTAAATTACCATGAATCAAAACTGCAAGAGAAGCAAGTCCTAGATGTCTTTTGTTTTTCTTATCAGAAGTTAGATGTAAGCAGGTATTATGCTGCTGGAAGCCTGCAAGTTCGTAGCCTCTGGAAAGCGCTTTCTTTGTTTCACAACCCTGGCTGCAGGGTCAGCAAAGACTAGCACTCCTCACTTGGCTGGAACAGGCAGAGCTGTCATAAACCGTCAGATGGTTCATTTTTTAGAGCCATGTAAAGTGTCCCTCAGTAATCTGATCATGTGTTGTGTTCTTAGAATAACTCCCGCTGAGGCCTGCCATGGTCACCAGAACCTGCCAACAGTTGTGCCTCCTCTGTCGAAACTGCGCATTGGGTTTCGTGAAGCTCTAGCCAACATATCAACTGCAGCGCAGCTCCCAAAAGCTCTTTATCCTCCCTGTAGCTTCCCCTTAGAAGCATGGCATGAAAAAAGGAGTAAAAAGATATTCTCTTATGTTCTTTACCTCTCACTCCTAACACATAAATTTCCAAGGGCATCAATTTAGCTCCCACTCCATCTTACACTAAATTGCAAAATTTTGCACTCAGTAGTTAGCCAGGAAGGTGTTGCTAAAAGAAGTGAATAAAAAGGCTTTTTGATTCTCCATTCTACACTTGTGCTCCTTTCAATATAAGAGGAGAGAAGTGTCTGCCTCCAAGCAAGGGGGAAAATCAAGAAAATTCCCAGCCATAGAAAGCATTTCCCAGTCCTGCCTCAAAGCTTCGTGCTGGCTTTCTGCTAGTAATGGTATATTATATTACTGCTTGTACAAGAGGCAGATAAAGCAACTCTTTAAGCCTTATACTTCCTCGCACACCTGTTGCTGAAGAAAGAGGAACCAAAAGCCTCTATTCTGTGATGAGTGAGAGCAAAGAACTCAATGATTTCTGCAAAATCCTTCCAGCGGGAAACTGCATGAAAGCATCTGCTTCTTGGTAGCAGTACCTTTTCTGTACCCAAAGCAAACATATGCACCTACCTGTGAAGTGCAGCAAAGATAAGAGAACTACAGAAGCAACTATACAGCTGTATCCAGTGAAAGGTTATTCAAAGCAAGGTCGAGGAAGCCATCTCAACTATAATTTCAATCTCTTTGTGTCATTTAGTGATAGCTCCTGGGACATGGCTGTCTCCTGAGTCAATCACTGGAACAGGCTCCCCACAGCACCAAGCCTGTCAGAGTTCAAGGAACGTCTGGAGGACACTCTTAGTCATATGATTGTGTTAGGTAGTCCTGCGAGGAACAGGGTGTTGGACTCGATGATCCTTAATGGGTCCCTTCCAACGCGAGATATTCTATGATTTAGTTAACTGTTGATTACAATCAACATAAACATAATGAACTGTGATGCATCAGACAGCATGACCAATAAATCTAGACACAAGAGGGAATTTAAGGACACCTCAGCTGCCCACCAAATGTCAATGTTTCTCTATGCATACAAAGCAAAACTAACTGGCGAGCAAGTCTTACCAGAATGACACTTAAGGCAAAAGCAGTTTGTGTTATGTTCACATGTGCATGTACAATATGGGACTAACTGCCACTGGTGTCTGCCCCAATCCACACCTCCCTGCACAGCCTTACTTTCCATCTCTCATTCCACTGCTTCCTCCTCCCAGTTACACTGAATGCTTTCCTGGGCATCACCTTTTCCAGAAACAGGGCTGCATGTGTCAAAACCCACATTTTTGTTTTTCTGATGGCTAATCCCATCTTCTCATCAAGATGCACAGACACTCAACTCTTCCTGATATAATCATTCACATTAGTTTTAATGCTATCTTTAGTAGACTTTCCCTTCATCACAAACCATCTTTTCTTACCAAAGCCTCGGTGAGAAAATTCTACTAGCTTCCCAATTTCCCAGTCCAGCTTTTTCAAGGCAAGAGAAAATGCAGTACATGACCTTTCCTTCTCTGGCCTGGGTTCCCTTCATCCCTTCCTATCTTCCTTGACTTTTGGCAGTGATTGATGTCGCATCTTTCTTGATTACTTAGCATGCTTGCTTTCAACCTTAAATTCTCTTTTTCAGGAAAACTTGTTTATGAAGTTTTAGACTTTGGTCTCTATCTCTCCTATAGGTCCTTTCCCCCCTCTTTCTGAGCTTTGTCTTGGTATACAACTTACGTAATACAGTGATGACGTTCAGCATCCAAACTCTTTCAAAGGCTCAATCCTTCCCTCCCTCTCTGTTTCAGCTCCTACTTTTACTATTAATTCCACTACCAGAGCTGAGGCTATCCCCAAAGTCAATAAAAATTCTGCAATAACCATCTCCCTATTCATCCCTATCTTTCCACCTCTCCTTGGGAGCCTCCATCCTCACTCCCCCACCATTAATCTCTAAACTCTGTTGTTTGCTCTTCACTGGTCTTCAGTCTTTGTTGGTACCTATAAACTAAACATACTGAGCTAGTAATGCAGCATGGTGTCTTGTTTTTCCCATTTATCTGGAGTGCAACTGTTGCAAATCCCTGTGGGAAGTAGCCCCAACAGCAGTGGGCAATCTCAAGAGCAGCATGTTTATTTTTAGTTAGAGGCAGGAGACAACTCTTTAAATGATATATAACAACAAAGTTCGCTATCAAGCTCCTTTCCAGGCCTCTTTTTAAACAACCTGTATTTTTATTCCTAACTTCTACACTGAATCCAGAGAACTGTATTCAGGAGGCAATAAAAGAACTTAATATATCACTATGACCATCATACTGGGATCACTTCCCATGAAAGAGACCACAGAAAACCATACTGAGTTTTACTGCACTGGCCTATCCTATGAAGACATCTCTCCCCACACCAATGCAGAACTTCAGTGCTTAACAGTCAGGTTCGAGTTCCCATAGCACAGTTACACATACCAGAGAATTTTATATTCAGCCGTGAGAAGAAAGTTTCCTCACTCTGATAATTTATTCCATGCTTGAATTTGCTTGGTATTAACATTCCACAAGAAGATTCCCTGAGCTCATGCAGTCCCTACAATAAGGGGATTTTGAGATGAAGACTCAAAGAAAGCTGAGCCAGTACTTCCGAAAAATATCAAAATAAACAGATCCTTGAAAACACGATATTGAAGTGATTAGCACCACCACATCATCAGCTCTTCCCTGACATACCTGTTTTCATCATTTGACTGTGCAAATGCTGAGCTCCTTCCTCTTCTGAAATGACAAAGAAGTTGAAGCTTTATTTGCGGGGCAGAATGTGCCAGTCAAGCACCTCACGTGGGGAAATGGCAATTGGGTGATCAATCTGTCTGAGGTTGTAAAACTCAGTCGTCTCATTTACTAACTGGTCTAAACACCGAAACCCCATCTTGCATAAAAGGCTTTTTGCTGGGAAGGTTAGTGTTTACTCCTCTCCTTTTCCACTGTATAACCTAAATTCACACCTAGAAACACAGGAAGTGCTATCCTCATTTAGAAACTGCTGTTGCTTGATGGCTGGTTTAAGACGCTTCACACGAGGTGCATGACTGAGGGATAATAATTACAGGTTTTGGGAAGCTTCTTATTAGTTCCAGATAAGGAGTGGAGATAAATGAAAAGTCAGTCACCACAGGTGTAGTTACAGCAACAAATTCATCAACAAAACAACCTGAAGAGGTTCCCCTCTCCTCAGCTGGTCATTCCTCCCCCTGCAGTATTCCATCAACTCCTATGTGCAGCTGTACCAACTAAATTGCTGGAAGAAGGGAAGGGGGGTGGGGAAGAAGTGGTTACGCACCACTTTAAACGTGATTACCAAAAATTCAAAAATAAGCCTCCCCACCCCCCATTTGGATTTTGTTGTTGTTTTTTTGTTTTTCCCCCATCAGCCTATGTTTAATTGCATTGGTGAACTAGTTAATTTTGTGGCCACACTAACCACGGCATTGGCACAGCAGAGAGAACAGAGAGAGAATCAGGGCAGAACTTCTTAAACCAGTTTTGCCACCAGAGAAACTGTAGCCTGGAACTGTACTCCACCTAACCCTCACACACATACAGACTGGTAAGAAAATGGGCAAGGCTCTTCCTGTGCTTGCATCATTTAAAGGCTAGACAGAGTTAAAGTGCCTCCTAATTACTGCCCCAAAGGCACGTGGAGTTATTCCATGTAAAGATGAGCTTTTACTAAGGTACAACAATGTATGCATGCAAGAATCCCTCACCATCAGCCTAATGGGAAGCTCCAGGCTATGCAGCTCTTCACCCCTTCAGCCTTTAATACAGTTTTTCAGTGCATAAATTGAATGTCCTCATCAGCTGTGTTTTCCCACATTATCACCTCAGGCCACAGAAATGTCAGATAATCCATCCAATAAGTACTCCTCCATATACACATTAAGGGCTGCAACATAAACAGAGCTGGGACTTGTTCTGGTGCTTCCCAGAGCAAGACTGATGAGAATCTTATAGAAATTGTTTAGATTCAGTTTGGCTGGGAAATTCCACAATCACACCAAAGCAGCTGTGTATAGTAACATGAGACCTTCATATGCCAGAGAGTGTATCAGATAACACCCGAAACAGCCAATAACAATCCTACATGGAAAAGCATGTCAAACTAACAGCTTTCAGTCTCTTAGGACACCTGAGAATGACAATGTTATACAGGCACAAACATACTTTACTCACTAAGGCCCAGGTTCAGAAAAACGTGACCGTTGAGGGTAGCACTGAAACTAATGCTTAACTATAACAACATCCTCCAGTTCCCATGAGTCCAAGTTCTACATTACAGACCCAGACATCTGCTAAATTCTTCCTTAGGTCAATAAATGTCTTGTCTGCTTGTTTCAATAACTTCAATAGCTACAGGGTATCTGAAAGCAACTCTCAATAGTGCTTCAGTGATATTGCCTCAAAGGATACCAAAAACTTCAGCATCTCTCCTCCTCCTCATTTTGCGGTCAGCTGCCTCTGCTGGCACCAGTAATACACTATTTCTTGCAGATTTCTGCCCCAAGCGCTAATCTTGTATACATGCCCAGATGACAGGCTGACCAAGTACTCAAAGCTTCAGCTATCACAGAAATCGGAGCTAAAAGGGGTCTGTGAGATCCATGCAGCCACTTGCTGCGTGACCAGCACAGAACCATGCAGTTCTCAAGGCATCTGGCTTGGTCTGGCTTAGTTCTGTGAGGAGCTGTGACTATTTCACTTGACATGTAAGACTACACCAGGACCCAGTCCCCGCCAACTGACTGAAAGTTATGCAGCAGCTTCAAGGGGAGCAAAAGAACCCAGAGACTGTTATTGCATTACATCAGTAAATGAATACTGATTTTGTAAGTGGAATGGCTGCCACTTCACCCATCTTCAGTTTTTGCCATCATAATTCAGAGTGCAGTCATTGTCCATGATTACTTTAACCATCAAGTTATAGCTTCAGCTTAAACAAACGGCTGGCTACTGCTGAAAAAGCATTTGCCTTTTTCCCCCCTAACTCCCTCTCACCAGATTGTTCCACAGGTCAGTTCAGCTCTCTAATCTGGCAGAAATCTGTCCAGCTCATTTTGCCAGAGTAGTTTGCTATCAGTTTATCAAGCTAAAATGGATCAGCAAGGACTCTGCTGGAAAGTGAAGTTAGCCTAAAGAATGGGAGCATAAAACTGGGAGCAGAGCAGGGGAGCAAGGAAATGAGAGTGGCAACTCCCTCTTTCCTTCTGCAGTGAACTGTTAGGTCACCTCACTGTTTCTGAAGGAAATATACTCTTGGTCTCAACACAGAACAGTTTTACATCGTCCCAGCACTAGCAAAAATAGTTGTTTAAGATGCCATATTCTGTAACAGGTGAAAAGAGAATGTGGACAGAAAAGCCTAGCAGAAACACAGGCTTCATAACTGGGTAGCTACCTAGGAACTGGTCTGGATAATCCTGCCAAGCTCATAAAATTTCCTTACAGTGGCCTGTGATATTTCCCCCCTGTTCCCTTTCTGCTCCTAACACTGGAGCAATTCTGTTCTACATTCTTTAAACACCTGTTCCCTGACTGAGTTTACACTGTAAGTCTCAGATAGCTGGGCAACCATGATTCAGGCAGTGACAGGAGAGCAGGAACAAGAGGATGACAAAACTATTTAAGCTGCAGGGATACCTAAAAATGCATATGGATGCAGAAGGAAATTTGCAAATATCTAGGTGCTTCAACTACCTTATAGATGAAAGCTGCTGTATCTAGAATTGTCAAATCACTTTCCTCCAATCTTAGCCATAAAGGATCAGACTAGATATGAACAGCTTAAGTAGAGCTGGCTTTGCCTCCGGGCACAAGAACAGATGAGATGACCTTTGAAGGCTCCTCCGAACACCATTTTCTATGATTCTACAACTAAAGATGATGATGCAGTGGTCACATGCA
>NW_008825280.1:286311-307965 GCF_000699105.1 Pygoscelis adeliae
GTCAAGGTTGAAGGCAACATTGTGCTAAATACCACACATGCACGTGTGTTTCCCTGTAATACTGTCATGCTTAGAAATAGGCCTATGTCTACAGCACTTGCAGTAAACAACTTGGGTCATTCCTATTGGGTTATCTCATCAAGCACTGGTTACACTCCTGGCACTCCAGTCCACAGGCTCCAATCTGAGCTCCTGAAAAGGGATTTGCAATTACTGTACAGATCACACTCAAGAAGAAAGAAGAGTGATTCTAAAGACATTTTACATGAAAAAGTTTCAATGAAAAACAGTGTCATTTCCTGTTCAAGAAGCTAGAGACAGAGCACGACCATGCCTGTATATGTGCATGCAGTGAGCCTCAGAATTTGAAGGAGTACCCAGAAGATGGGTCACAAGTTCAAGGTGACAGCAATGAGGAACAGCTGCTGGCTATGCACCCTTCAGCAGCAGGTGTACCCAGGCCCCAGAGGTTTAAGTCAGCTCTGCCAGTGACCAACAGACTTACAAGACCATCTGTCTGGGCACAAACTGCACACAGCCTTCCCAGTTTTGCTGCCCAGATCTTCACCATACACAGACAATACAGGGCTTGTTATGGATTAGCTAATGAGCAACTGTTTAAACCAATAGACAGTCCTAGTTCTCCTGTACTCATTATCTGGATCCTACATGAATGAGAATACTGCCTCTTCTTTTAGCTGTAATATTGTCTTTTTCTGATCAAGCAGCTTTCCTTCACTTTAGGGCACCCCTTGAGGCACTAGAACCTGGAAAGGTTATATTGTCTTGTACTGTTTTTGCTTAACAGATGTATAGGGATACTTTAATAAAGATTTTTTAAGTTGCATTTCATACATGCCCCAGCAGTAAGGCATGCCTTTGAAAGATACTTTAAAAGAGACTTCATATGATAGGTTTTGCTTACTTGCACTGTAGAAATAGGAAAGCTCCTTAAGAAAGCTCCTTTTTTCCTATGCCAGTTCTCCATGCAACCTCCATACACTTATCAGCTCCCTCTATGTATGTGCAGTCCCTTGCTTGAGAAATGTGATCACCATTCTCTACCCAATATCCAACTAATCAACAGAAATAAGACAAATTCTGAGAAAGCACTCACTGTATTTATCTTGAAGCTTGCTCTTCCTGTTTCAGACCTGAGAAAGTGCCTGTGTCCATCAGTCTAATAAACTTATTCATGTCACAAAAACACATAGTATAAATCATAATACTAACAATTTTGAAAAAAAAATGCAGATATTCACAGTGGAAAGCAATATTCGCTCACCACCTAATGCCCACTGTTCTCAGTTTCCCGTGTAAAATCATAGTACATCTAATCTAGAATCCACCTCTCATTCATACAAAACGCACACACACAGCATTCCTTGGGACTAGTTTTACAAATACATTCCTTACAGTTTTGTCTGATACAATTTTAAAAGTCCCCAACAACAGCATTTCCATTTTAACTCCTTACAGAAGAGACATCCCTCAGCACTGAGCACCATGCTGTCATGAAGCTTCTGCTGATATCCACCCTATATTCCTTCTTTCTCTCCCATTAATCCTAGTCATGCTCACATGTTCCACATAAAATCCCTCTCCCTCCTAAATGTTAACACCCTTCAAATATTTTTAGACTGTTATTATGTGTCCCCCCACCCTCCACCTTTCAGTCATCGCTTAGCCAAGCTATGTATATTTAGCTACTTTAATCTTTCCTCCTAAATCAGTCCCTTCAACTCCCAGAGCTCAATGTTAAGTCTGGTATGCTTGTTGCTCTTCTCAGAACTCACTCCGTGTTTTTGAGATCTTTCTGGTAACGTGTTTGCAAAAACCTGTCCAGAAGAAAGCTTTACATGTGCTTGTTTTAAGGAAAAAAGAAACCCAAGCCAGTGGACATTATTAATTTTCATTTTCCATGTCCGATTTTTTTCCCAGGTTTTGAATTCAATCTCAAATTTTAAATGTAAATGAACATTTTGTATATTTAAGAGCAGATTAGCAACTGGAAATATTTGGATCCAATTGTGAAAGTATGCAGTGTTTTTAAAAATGTAAAAAACTACTAAGGCTTTTTTACTAGACTTTTCAGAAAACAACTGGAAATGCGTAAAGTTATCCAGAAGCACAGCAGAAGCAAAACAAAGCCTTGCAACAAGGGAAAAGGCTGACAAATGAAACTGAAACAGTCTCTCAGGTACAAGGCAGATGAGTGGATACAGCTACCAAGCATAAAGCTGGCTTACTGAACTAGAAATCAATTAAACTGGCTGTGTTATTTACAATGCAAAAAAATCAGAACAAGTGCCTTGCTGACAATATACTACTACGGATCAACTCTATCTTGGAGAATTACTAAACGTTTGAAATTTAGAAATTAAAAAGTCAGAGGAAGAGCCAAAAGAGTAACGCAATGTTGCTAATGAAGGAAGTTACTTGAACACGATGAAAGCTCTGTGGCTGTAGACATATACAGTGAGAAAAACATAATCCTACACAACACTCTTGGTTTTAAGCCTGACAGATAAAAATGGGACTACAAAGCTGCTAAAAATCAAAAGGGACAGGAAAAAGTATGTGCCCTTTGTTGAAACAACAGAATAAAGCCCCAAAAAAGTAGTCACAATAATTTTGATAACATGTAATGCACAATAAAACTGCTAATATATTTCTGTTCAGTACTAAGTATGTTAAGAAAAGATGCCACAGCCAGTACTATTAACTCTATTAACTGCAACAGCAAGCAGTCTCCTGGTTGGTTGGCATTTCAAAAGTGGTAAATTCCTCAATTTTCAGGAAATGCTTGGAACTCATGGAAAAATATTTCTTTTTATGTTTGCATGGAGAAAACACCAGTTGAACTGACATACAGTTTAACATGAAGAACCCTAAACTCAGCTTATGAAGGAGATGGAAGGAAAAATTGACAAACTCCATCAGAAGTTTAACCTGTTGCAAAGGTCTCCAGAAATCTGGCTTTATCTAGTCAACAACAAAGAACTAGAACCACACAAAAGCAAAGTTGAAAGCTGACTCAGTGAAACAAAACCTTGTTATTGAGCAACTCCAAAAACATCACACCTACCACCAGGAAAAGGAGAGGAGGGAGAATTCTGCATCCTGACCAACTGTCCAGGAATCTAAGTTTTGTCTGTCTTCTGGTGTTTAAAATAGGAGATTCAATTTTGTTACCAAAACTGTGGGATAAAGGGCTGTTTTACGGTTCACTAGGTCACAATAACGGAGGGGATAGGAACTGCAGAAGTATTTCTCTGAGGGATATCACAGCTGAAATCCAAATTTTCAAATTATCTGGGCCAGCCAGTTCAGTGTCAACTAAGCACATTCCCAGCATGTTCCAACTGCTTTGACTGAAACATCATCAGGTGAGATGCTAAACTAGATACAGAAGAAAGCATCTGAAGACTAACACCTTGAAGATTTTCATATTTGTAATAGCTGCCATGCTTCTCCCTTCCCTCAAGGAGAAATAGCGTTTATGAACTGGGACAGGCAGTGTATGTTTTGTGCTTCTTCGGGTTTATTTGTTTGCTTTTGAGTTTTACTTTTAGTGACTTTCTGAGGTTGGGGAAAACATTAACTGATAACATATCCCTTTGAGATGAAGGCAATATCCTGCAAATTTACCTGGTTGTTTCAGAACAGGGGTGGGATGGACCACCTGTGACATGGTAGTTTTCAGCATCAGACTGACCTTTTATGCCAGCTTAATTCACTTTGCAAGCTCAAGTCTTTGCAGTTCACTGCCTGCTCCAGGTTTTAACTAGCAACATGGTTAACTATCCTTCTATCACTCAGCCTCTGAGCTTTGGACATCTTTAAGTATTTCCTATCAGCCGTACCAGGCCTTTGACTCACAAACAGATGGTACCAGCCTAGGAGATAGATGACTGCCCCCACCTGCTTGCCCCACCCTGCTCAGCACAGAAGTGGCTGAGCTGTTTGTAAACCAGCTGCTAAACTACTGCCTCTTACAGAACAGCAATCTAATAAGCAGCCACCAATTCCAGCTCCTCTTACAAAAAGGTGCTCCAAGCCAGATGTTTGTGCAGTGGAAGGGAACACTGGACAGCTAAGGCAGTAGCTCAGTCCTTCCAAGCTCTTACTTCCTTACTTGTAAATCAAGGCCACAGCAGCGTTTTGTCAAAATAAATACCACTTTGCTAGTTACTGTTTTTTATTTCTCTGTCCTCAGTAGTGTTGGGAGACCTGCTCTAATTAGCATCTCCATGCAAATCACACAAAGGTACTAAGCTTTTTCCCCCTCTTCTTTCTCTAGACCAGTACTGAAGATGCCAGGAGACAGTGACTCTAACACAGAATTCTAGGATTGCTTATTTAGTACAAATGCTACAGATATTATTTCTCCCATGGAAGAACATAGTTGAAAAATGTAAAAGCCAGATTTGTAATATGGTACCCCCAAAAGGCAACGCTTATAAAAATTATCCTGCGGGACCTTAGTGGTACCAGAAGGCAACAGATCAGTAAGTTAATGGTGCCCTGGACTCACTGCTTCTAATGTCAACACAATGACTAGGAGAAAAGATAGCATCCCATATCAAACAAGACAGCTTTTTGTGCCTTAAGCAGGTGGTAAGCAGAGACTGCTGGAGAGGACAGTGAAGGCTTGTACCTGGAGCAGCACTGTGGTATGAGCTTATTCAGTTGGGATGCTGCCTCCAGTAACGGAGCATGTCTAGGAGGGCAAAAGATAATGAAAGAAAAGGCGGCAGCAAAGGCATCAAGACACAGATCGTCAATGTACAGAGAAGAACCTGGCTGACTTCCAGGTGAAGTAGGGATCATGTCCACCCAGCAATCAGCAGTGGACTGAGCTAAAGGGCTGTAAGCAGCAAACCAGCTTGGAAGAGGCTAGGGAACACGAGCATGAGGCCTGTGTATAGGCTGAAACACACCTTTCTGTGCAATTTTAAATGTATTCAAACAAAGCAGTGCAAGTTCTTTATATTAGCTTGGTTCACTTCAGCTTGTTCAACATGTTTGCTGGTAAAAGCTACTAAATTTAAACTGATAACAGGTTGCCTCACAACAGGTGAGAAGGACATAAATTGCACATAGAAGAGATCCTGGGACCTGGAACATCGTGCCCAAAAGAGTAGGACCACACAAGCCACTCCTCAGTGGGAAACAGTGAAATGGTTCCCCTTTTGTCAGGGGAAGGGGCATATGCAGTTCTCTGTAACACCTCGCTCCTTGGTTCAATGAGTTCTATGCAAGTTGGTCACGGGACAGCTAAACAACCAGCTCTTGGAGGCAGGGCCGGCTCCACATATAGCTTGTCCTGTTCCGTGAGCTGGCTCATAAGCGGTGAAGATGAAATCAGGGACTATATTTATTCTCCCTGCCCGGTCATATCTTTTCATATATCCCAGGCTGGGCCCTGCTTCCTTGGCGTGGATCCTGGAGACTAGTAAGCAAAGGAGGGCATAAATCAGTGCCTCGGCCTCTGTCAGGAGCACATCGAACCAACCATCCACGCTGGGAACAGGTGCACTAAAGGCAAGCAGGGACACTGTCCCATTTGGAGTAGTGGAGGAGGGATTTCATTTCTTCTCCCAGAGCCTAGCCTAAACTTTTCACCCTGCAAGTGGGTTATTTACCTTCTGCAGCTCACCAGTGTAGTTAACTAGAGACTTTCCACTAAACACCAGTCCATGCTAGGTCAGGCCCCAGCTATGTCTCGGTGGTTTCTGTAGTCCATTCTACTTCATTTTTACTTTTGCTCTCACTCTTCTTTCTTTTCTGGTCCATTTTGCTCTCTGCTCTGACACGTTCACTCCAAAGCTGAAGTATTTCAGGGACTATGCAGAATGATTAGTAAATGAAGACAGTCTTAAAACACAACTGTAATTTTTCACCAGTAATTTTAAAGTCACTTGTCATGAAAACTAGTGCAGACTTACAGCGGCAAGGAGCATGCCACTAATCTATGCTTAATAACCATAGGGAGGATTTTCAAGTAATATTTTAGTTTGAATAACATTTTAAGCAAGCGTTGCTTCTGTAAGAAGCAGTCCTACCCTCAGCTCAACCATGGCTGCTCATTCCCACTCTCATCATCCCTTCTCTAAGTACCAGCACAAGCAGCTGTGCAGTGAAACAAATCAGGGGACATATCCAAATTAAAGTTCACTTTTTTCCACTTTCTGGCTGTGTTAGTTTTAAGCTGGATCAGTTCCCTGGTCAGTTCCATAGCACAACCACAAAAATGTTTGTGCCAGCATAGAGCAGGAATTGACGTCTACATCAGAATATTGACACTTGCTGAGCCTCAGGGTGATCAGCCTTACTCAAGATGTATTGCTCTATACAGATACAATGATGTATGTACCCAGTAAAACCATCCATTGGAGATAAGGCTGTGTAAACAAGACACCACCCATGCCCCCATAGTGAGAGCAATCCATTCCCTAGCTCAGGGAACAATGGCCCGATGGGTGGACAGAAACCTGCAGAATGACTTGTTAAGTGCTCCATATGACGCTTCAGGGCATGGTGCTCCCATGATGGGGCCTGCAAAGACACACAGATTCCAATGTAAAGGAAAAAAAACAAGCAATGACTAGGTAGGAAGAGGGTTGCCTTCCATAAGATCCTTGCTAGTGCTTTGCGAAACAGTTTTTAACACCTTGGGACTTCTAACCAAATGTTGTGCACTCTCAGCCTTTGCTTTGCTTTTTAGTCACCGAGTTACCAGGTGGCTTCTTCCAATACTGACCTAGAGAATCCAGCCCAGACCAGCTTCTTTGTGGACAAAATCAAAAGAGAAATTTTTACTGTGGAATAGATAAAAAATCCAATTCAAAATCATGTCTACCACCTAAAAAGTTGACTTCTGCTGCAGCTGCAAGCCAGCACTTTTCTGCATTCAGGGCTGGGTATCTAGCTAGCTAGCTGAGAAGAACCCACAGGTGAAAGGCATTCATGCCAAAGCTATAAAAAGGCAACCTACAATGAAAGGGAGCAGCCAGAGATGTCTGTTTTCTGCCCTTCTTAAGATCTCAAAAGCTTAGCTAGTTAACAAACCATAGGTGTTTGCACACCACCAGCAGAGCTATTCAGGTCTTCAGGGGCTGAACTTCTGCCCTTTAGCACCAGAGACCCAGACCTTTACCTGTTAGGATAACAAGAATGTTGGAGACAGCAGTGAGAGATACCATAAAAGATAGACTTAGTCACACCATGAAGCCATTATATGATATGTATCCAAAGATAAGTTCAGTAGCATGCCCAGCTCTGGGATCTACCTTACTGATACTCCCCTGAAAAAGACATCTATAATTCTTTCTGATCTGTGTGCATGGAATGTTAAAATCTTCACTGACTTTCCTAAATACAACTTGAAGCGACCAACTGCATCAACTTGGGATCACCTGAAAGAAGAGTTCATTCAGAACACCATTTCATGCGAGGCAAGTGGCCTGCGCAGGGCAGGCTGCCTGGAGATTTGTGATGTGCCCTTTCTTTCTCCTTACCGTACATCTTGCCTTCGTCTGACAAGATAATCTTCCGCCGTCCACATGGTGGGTAGATGGCTAGCGCTTCCTGGAAGCTCTGCTCAATGTCCGGACTCCACACACCCTCAGCGTCATTGTCAATGGGTTTGTCCAAGGCCTCGCTGCCCCCTGAGTCGTTGCTCCCCTCAGGGGAGGTGGGAGAACTCCACTCGTTGGAGGTAATGGTGCCAGCTAGAAACTCCAAGGTGCCACGTGGAGAAGCAGACTCAGATCCTGTGATGACAAACACATCCCATCTGTCAGTTAGAGATCCTTCTCTCTAGGAAAATGAGGAGATACTAAAGAAAAAAAAAAGAATCAAAAAACCTCAGTGAGGAGGGGTTTTACTACAAGTTTACCTTAAATGGTAACTCAGCCACGTGCTTGATATCTATTAATGTTGAGATGAAAATCTTTTCTACAAATCCTTCTGATGCAACAGCCTGCTTCCATATCTCTTTGGCTTATTAACTCTCTATCACTTCCCAATTCTTCTCAAACACTATGTCTTCTTGCCTATGTCTGTCTCCTAATTTCCTTCTCCCTCTGCTGTCATTATCTGTGTAACTGTTATTTAACTTTCTGAAGCACGCATACAGGGATTCAGTCTGTGGGAAAGACTACACAAAATGAAGCAGTGATGAATTATCTAGTCACCACTTGAGCACCGGGGTTGAAAGTTTCTCAGATACTGTTTCACTGGATCAAAGTTAGTAATCGGTGTCATTTTTAACACTGACATTTCTTCTTCTCAAGGATCAGCTGCACTTCTAAAAAGCAATTCCTGGAGACAGACAGTTTAATGCAATGTCTCCCAAATCTCAGCACTACATCCTGGCAGGAGCAGAAGGCACCATGAGTAAAAGGATAAAGGCACTAGGTTGCAGGTCAAGAATCCTCGGCGCTTAGCCTGTTTCTACTGCTCATCTTCAAAATGACCTTGGGCAAATTCCTTCAGTTCTCTGTGCCTCTCTGCCCCCTCATCCTTTACCAGTCTCAGGCTATTAGATTTGCCACTGGGCAGGAACAGAAACTGATTTCTCATTGAACCTAAGCAGACAGCTGCTAGCTCTTGAAAACTACAATAAATTATAGTCTACTTATAAACACCTACAGTAGAGGCTGAAGTCATTGAGTGGAGCTGCTAAAACACTCATTCAGAAAGCAACTTCAGACCATACAGGCACTACCAGTCAACCACATAAGACAAATGGCTTTTAAAGACACAGATCATTCCCCTGCCTTAATACCAAAGTTGTTCGTTTACATTTCTAATGGTTTCGTTATTTGAGTTACAAAGAATGTTCACAAGCCACCATTTGAGAATCCAGTTAAATGAGAGAGTTCAAAACTTCCCTGCGTATCACCACATTGAGCTGGGTAGCAAGAAAATCAGAATAAGACTTTTTTTTGCAAGAGCAACAGAATCATCAAACCCATACTGAACAAGAGAGTAAGGAGAGAGCTATGACACACCAAGTCAGACTAGCTCAGAAATATCACAGTGACAATGTAAAGGAGGACAGAGGAGAAATTTGGGCATGGTCTATGTCAAACACTAGCTAGAACTAAATTTGTGCAGTTATGCCATG
Organism: Pygoscelis adeliae; assembly: GCF_000699105.1. NCBI lineage: Eukaryota > Metazoa > Chordata > Aves > Sphenisciformes > Spheniscidae > Pygoscelis > Pygoscelis adeliae. Next base: position 295,448 of record NW_008825280.1, read on the forward strand.
CCCTATTTGGTAAACAGGCAAAGCAGGTACATTCACCCAACTTCAGAAGTTCAAAAATTCAGGGCTTATGGCTCCAGAAACTTTTCTGACATCAACTTAAAAAAGCATTACATCATACACTCCTTTTTAAGTCTCTTTGGATTTCATGTTTACAAAATGAAAGACCATAATGACTAGATTTTTTATTAATTTTTTTTAATAAAAGCTGAAATTCTTAAGAATTTTATCATTTCAAAAGCTGAAGTTGTAAAAAAGAGTTGACAACACTGGCTCTCAGAAGGTTTCACTGCTCCTTAATGACTTTAGACAGCAGCAGATACGTATTTTACATCTCCATCACCCACCAAAAGCTCAGGAAACAAAGGAGATAATACTGGGCATGTAAATAATTTCTAGACACGGTATACTTCTTACATCACGGTGCAGCCAAGTGGTTCACATGGACATTTAGAAAACCCAGTATATGACTTATTTCCTGTGAGAATGTTTGGAACATATGAACCACTGGAAGGGCCTACCACTGTCCATCCATCCATTCCAGCCCCTACATTAGATTATTTGAATCCTCTTGACCCACGCTATACATTTTCAGAGCTCTAATGAACATGGGAAGAAATAAAAAAATGGAACATGAGGGGGGCAGAAAGGGGAACTCACATTTGGCCTTTACCACTGGGACAGACATCCCAAGCACACTGTGAATGGCACCAAAGCAGGCAATGTGACTTTTAAGAGATCCTGAAATGAACAGTAACAGTTGCTTCCCTCACCAAGCATCTATCACCAATACACCGCCTTTCACTGGCAGATGCTCAATAAAAAATTACATGGGTATTCAAGAGATTGTCCTGCTGGGGAATCAGCGTAGAGGAGTAAGCTTCTGTTTCTCTGTCAGAGTCCCTCTTGTGGAAAGCTATCTGTTCCAACTGTTCTTCTTTTGATATTTCCCCAAGCATCCCTAGTCCCTAGAGGCTGTCAAGACCCTCCATATTTAATGCGCATTAAAATCTCCACAAACACAAGGCACAGACTAGTTTTAACTTAGGCTGACAGACTGAGAAATGGAGGGGTTCAGAAAGAAGCCTAAGGTGTGATAGCAAGCGTATTCATAGTACCACCTGCATTTGGAGCTGGAAGTCTCATGACAGTCAGCAGGCTCCACACCAACCGAAATCATACTCTAACTGCTCAACTGTATGAATCCCAAAGCCATGGTCACTGGAAGCTACAACCTCTGCTCTCAAACCAAATCCCCTAGCAACGCATACAAGTAGACAAAGTAATCTCCTAGGGAATGTATGGCCGTGATAACCATAAAAAGCACCTACTTTGAATCCAGTTATTTTCATCTCCTTAATGTCCATGCAGACACGGATGGATACCTAGCAGATGATTTCAGGATGGCACACTCTTACGTTGGAAACTAAGCAACCATATCTGAAGCATAACTTCCCTCCCCGCCCCGCGCCCCCCCGGCGTCCAAACCCTAGGAGTTGTTGCCTGATCATTTCAGGTTTTACAAGGCTTCATTCACATCTGTGCCAAGCACCTTTGATGACAAAGGAAACTCTGGGTCCTTTCTGATCCAAGGTCCAGAATAAGTGGAGGAGAAAACATATGCTGTATTCAGTTCAGTGTCAACTCCCAAGACTCTCTTCTCCAAACACGAAAGAAAAGTTGTGCCAACTGCTGCCAAAATCACTTGTATATTCAGGAAAGTCCACAAAGCAAGAGACAGAATGTGTGAGCCTTATCTCACATTAGTCTAAATCAAGGGACATGTGGAACATAAGAGCAATGAGAGAAGAAATTACATAAATCTTGAAGTGACTAGATACTTTTTTTTTTTTTTTAATGCTTCTTACTTTTTGTGCCTTGACCAGCAATGTTAGTCCTATCCCAAGCTACAGCTAGGTCAGCAGGCACTGAAATGTGCTATTGTGGCCAATCCCAACTTTTCTACACCTTGGGGCCTGATTCTGCTTTCCCTTCGTGGCACTAAAGCTATTCCTGATGGATGGTGAGAAAAGTGGAATTGGGCTGACTATAAAATCAAGGATGTTTAGCCACCTCCAGCTGAAACCTCAATAATCACCCAGACACTAACACAAATTGGCCTTCTTTTTGATAACTTCCAAAGAAATTCCATAGACTGAAATGACGATGAAAATCCTTGTAATTCTGCCTCCAGTTCAGTAAGATGCCAAGGGCTTAAAGGGCCTGCAAAGTTTTCTTAAATAATGTTGTTTAAATAGTAAGCTCCATGTGCAATCCCAGGCAATACTCTGTGCTCAGAGGCAATAAACACTAATACAGGGAGTCCTGGTCAGGTGCTATCTGTCTGTGGGTCTCTTCTTTGGCTGAAGACTTCAGACCTTCCATTTCCTGCACTGTTGATCTGAACTCTGAACTCACTGATGGCCAAAGTGGCCACTTATTAAACCAAGAAAAGCAAACTGTAGAGAAGCTGGGGGCTAAACTCTACGGTAAATGGTTTTATTAGTATGGCAAGTTGAAAAACTGTCAGTGGAGCCACTTTCCATTGAAAAAGCAATCTGTTCAAAAATAGAGCATTTTTCAGAAACATGCTAATGTTGAATGTGTTATTTATAAGAAAGGTTTGAATAATATTCATTAGTAACTACTTTAACAAAATACAAATGCTTCAGCATCTAGCTTTCAGTTTGCTTCTGTTTTCCCATTCAATCAATAGTAACTATACACATACAGCTTGGTAACTTTAATGGTGATTTGTGTTACTGAGTGTTCTAATACCACTAAATATTTTAGTACTTAAAAAAAAAAAATAGTTTACAAGTTCTGCTTATGGAAGAGCTTGTAATCACAAAGCTTTCTTCTGATGTGGAGGGAATTTGATTCTGAAATCACTAAACAGACATCCCAGTTTCTAGGCATGCTCAGACAATTCCTCCCCCATCTGAATCGCCTCGCCAGGCACAGTTCTTGGGATCAGAGGAGTCGGAGGATGTTGTCCCATTCTTGTAACAGGAAGTTTTGCCAGAGGTCCCAGGCCTGGTGTTTGTTCGCTTCAGATTCCCTCAGTTTGAACTTACACTCCTCTTCTTGGCCTATTTTTGGTATTGTACCTTACACTTGTTCTTATTCTGATCCCACTCTTATTTTACTGAGGGATGATTAACTACCTTTCTTTGTGGGGTCTAGTCATGGATTCTCTCCCAGGATCAAAGACACAAGCCCCTCACAACACCCCCACCTCCTCACCACAGTATCTCTACTTCCTTGTTATGTTTTCCCTCTGTCCAAATACCGTTTCTTATTCACTCTTGCTCCCTGCTCTTTCTGCCATGGCCCATCTCTTAATGAGTCACTCACAAAGGCAGGCTTTTGGGTCAGAGGAAAGCAAAACCATGGAGAAAGCACAAAAATCTTTCAGCTCCAGCAGCTTTGCTTTAATTGTTCTGATGCTGGTAATTTCAACACTAACTCTCTTTCCTTTCACACATGGTGGCTCATTGAGATTCAGAGATCCTGCAGGGCTAGACAGCTGCCAAGAGCCCTTCAGCGAGGTCTCATTGACAGAGAGCACATCTTTAACAGACTCCGTAGTCTGACACATCTGCTTTCTAATATCAATCCCTCAGTCATTACTGTTGGTAACAGCTCCCTCTTAAGTGTTTGTGGCAGCTGCTCAACACAAAATCATACTTTCCTGAGGATCTGAAAAATTGCAGCCAGCTGTCTCCAGTTGTTCAGTTTTCTTAGAGCTGCTCTGTCCAAAAGACTCCCCCCACTCCATGGCCACCCCCTTTCCCTCCTGGAATCGGTATCAAGCACGACATGCTAACCAGAGACGTCCCTATTCACTCACTCCTCCCAGGCAGGAACACTCGCCAGCACAGCCGTATGGAGTCTGACAGTGCAGTTCCACTCCTGCTTCTGAGCTGGCTGCACTCTGAGGCAAGTCACTTCATTTTACCAAGGACGTCCCTTCATCCTTGGTCTCATTTAATGGCACTGCAAGCTGTGGGGGCAGGGACTGCTTCCTATTACAGGTATTCCTTGATGTCATTGCAATGCAAACAAAACCAAACAATTCCGGTACTCAGTACCTTAGTAACATGAGCTAAATACTGCTACTATAGAGGATCTGAAGCACAACATTTTCGTATCTGATCAGCAGTCAAACAGAATTTCAAAAAAGAATGAGTTCAGCCAGAAAAGAAGATGTCCTGCTGCTCAAACTATAACTTTAGAGTAGTTTATAACAATAAGAAAACCTGGAAACAGCAACAACCAGTCAGTTACTTCCATCCAGAACACACTAACAAATGAGCTTACACAATGCAGTCATACAAGATTTGGGTTTAGGAAAGCAACAGTTTGGAATACTATGAAATCTATTGTGCGAGGTACGATGGAAGATAGCATTCAAACTTACCAGAGGAAGAAGGCTGGGAAATTCTACGGGACACTACAACAATAGCTCAGTTCCTCTGAAAGAGAAGAATGAGTGCAATGAGTAGATGAGTAGCTCCAAGGGGGTGCAACTCAAAGACTGCAGGGAAAAAAAACGTCCTGGAAAGGGAAAAGGTGGGAAAGCAGCTGTTCAACAATAACTAAGGTCTGTTAAAGCTTGCAGGCAAAAGAGGACAGAAATCATGAACATGTTTACACGGTCTCTACAGAGCAAAATAAATAAAGATGCAACTGTAGCAAGACCAACTAGCACTGAACTGTATCTAGGAAGGTAACAGCACTTCGGCAGCACCAGCCAGCAGCCAGTTGCTCAGGCTCCTCAGGAGCTGCACTGCAGTCATTAAATCAGCCTGGAGCCAGAGCCACTCCGTTTCGGCAGAAGATCCAGCAACAGTGGAGATGAGCGGGTGCATTCACTGAGCTTTTTGAGGGGGCTCCGCTCAAACACTCTGTAACAACTTAGCCAAGTGGTGAGACTGGCTACGATCTCACCTTTTGCCCTGGGCCTCCTGCAATCCCTGAGCAATGGTGGCTATTCCCTGCGAATATCCCTATCCACCCAGGACACCAGAGTAATGCTGCCTAATCCTATCAATAAAACCAGTTAAGGTAAGTGTTACGTGCTGTAGGTGAAGCAAAAACTCTTAACAGGCAGCAGCGCCAGGCAAGGAAGAAAGGAGAACTGAGGTTTCCCTCTGTGTATTGGGCAAGGTAATATATTCATTACATCTACAGGCTGCATTGTGAGATTTTTGTCTCCGTCTCACCACTGAATAAGACTGGTTTACAAAGGAACAAGCACTACTAGCTTCAGATCACATCCAACATAAGCTTGGGCTCCAGCTGAATGCTTATCACGCTGCCTAGCATAAAATCAAGCTTGGTTTGCTTGCTACACTGAAACTGCCTGCAGCAGCTGCTGTTCAAAAGGCACCTGACTTCCTGAGCAAAGCAAAACAACGCTCTTTAATTATTGCAGTAGCTGAGCTCTGGCTGAAACAGAGAGAGGATGTAGTGTCCAGCACAGTGATATAAATCAAAACAAGGACAGAGGAGAACTTCTATCAGTGCAGCCCTGGATAATGCAGTCAAACAGGATGTGATGAGATAAGGCTGTGTGTGGCCTTGCACACCGTCCAGTCAGTTCCATTCGTGATAAAGGAAACAGAACACAGAGCTTTGCTGCCCTAAGGAGGGGAGGAAAAAAAATACACAACCCAACAACAACAAACCCAAAGGCTAGTTCTGCTCCCACTAGTCTAGGGGTGGCCAACTTGGGGATCGATTCTGAGCCACAGGCAACTCGCGCACAGCTCCCAGATACGGGCTACATCACAAGGCCACCAGCCTTGGACTGACAAAATGACTACTGTGTGATTCACATCTCAGCTGGGAGAGAAAAATGAGCCAGCAAGGGCAGCAGAGATTGACACTGCCAGGTTGCCCTGGGATTGAGCCACACACTGGGCTGGCCCCAGCCCTCAAAGGAACAGTGCAATTCCTGGGGAGTCACCGTTATCTCCCATGCGGGAACTGTTCCCAGAGCTCCCATTCTCCCTGACTTTCCAAGACATGTGGCATGTGTTTCACAGCTTCCCAAACAGATGAAGGTTGTGGCAGGGTGAAAATGGTTAGCCAGCCTCGTGCTAGCAGCAGCGGTCACCAGGAGTCATTCTCCCAACAAGCACGGAGCTGGTTAGAAAGCAATAAACCAGGAGGAAGTCAAATAATCATGTCCCTTTTCTATTGCAGAATCACCAGTAGTGTTAGCTAACACGTTTAAATCACAACTGTCCCTTCAACGTTGACTGATAAAAATTGCTTGGGTCTCACCAAACCAAGCTAGAGACAGAAATAAATCATGCTTAGCTTTTTCCCAAAGAGTATTATTCGCTTAATTATTAAGGAATAGGGAACCTTTAATAGCAACCTAAAAAGGCCTTGCTCCTAAACCCACTGAAAGTTAGTTATCCTGAAAATCTCTCCATCAGACTCAAAAGCCCCCATTTTACCTATGGAAAAGACTATAGCACAAAGACCTAAGTGAACCACCCAATGACAAAATCAGACTGGGGGCAAAATCCAGACAAGAATTTCAAGACAAGAAAAGGTGAACTTTAAAAGTGATTTGCAATTGCAAGTGGTATAACTTCAGAGGGGGTCATGCTCAACACTGTCTGGAAATTGTGCGTCTTTTGAGTCTTTCTTGACAAGTAACACGAAATTGAGAGACTCATAATGCCTACTTTATGATATCCAAATCAAATTCTTATTTCCTAATCCTGCCTCCTGTTCATGACATCTCACAACCTCTTGTCTAGGACTCAAGGGTAGATGTCCCAAAAAAACCTCACAACTGTGACATACTTAGCTTCCCATGGCACTAATGGCAGAATTTCACATGAACTCAGACAGGAGACAGACGTTTGCAACTCTCATCCAAAGCAGTGAAAATGTTTAGCTCCAAAACTATAGCCAGTCTCCAAGAAAAGAAATAGCTGAACCTGGGCTAAGAGTCCTACAATGGAATAGGCAGAAGCACTGACCACACAACCCACGCACACGGTCAGATTGCCGCATCTGCAGTGCTTGCAGGTAGTCTGTGTTGTGGCCGCAACCTGTCCGGCCAGGGCTAAGCCCTTTACTAAAGCCTCAAGACAAAAGCAAACCACAAACAGGCAGAATAGGTATATAAAATGGGACCTCAATTCAGTCAACCAATTAAGCACGTGCCTTGATTTTAGTACTAGTTAGACAGGAGCTTAAAGCTATTTGATACTTTTGATAAACCAATGCCTAAGTAAAGTAAAGAACAACCATGAAACATCTGCATCATATAAGTGAACCCTACTCATGGCTACCAACCAAGCTGCACTCTCTTGGGGTACTCAGAAACCACCCCAGCTCAGTTTTGGAGTACACGCTCCACCTGGAACACGCAGCAGGTGAACACTCACTGCTTACAGCTAAGATGATCACTTCCTGAGGGCTGACACTGAGGGAAGTCTGCCAGATTTGTTTTTTCGTAAGAGTCTGAAATTTCCTAGCAGACAAACAGACGCCAGCCATTTTAACCGGATTCTAGTTCTTCTACCAGTTTGATACAAGAGACAGTAGAGCCGTCCCCAACTCGGACTAGTGTAATTTTGAGCTCAGAACTCTCCCCTCTCAACTGTGGCATAAACACACTGTCATTTCCAAACCGCTGAACATACAGGGATTTCACAGAAAGCAAGTGAAAATCATGAGAACCTGTGAGTACAACGACAACCCTCAAACGGGAATCACTAAGCAAAAAAGGAGAAAAAAGAAATGACAAAAACTGAACAACACAGGTTAAACTTGCCCCCAGATATTACAGGAAAGCAGGAACCTTCCAATTTATCTCTTTGCCCTTCCAGACCCTTCTCACCAGGAAGGTCAACAGGTTATATACCTTCTGCTGGATTAATCTACAGGAGAACAAGGGCAGCTAGCCAAGCAAAATTAGATTCTTAAAGGGACACAGCCAACCACAGACTTGACTCCAGTTTTTAAAACATGTTCTTACAAATAAAACCTGTGACCAAAAACAGTGGAAAAAAATGCTGCTTCTCTATTTTTCAGTTAGCTTACTGGGTGGATAGAAACAGCGATTTACATTATTACCCCTGCACAGTTACTTTCTTCTGTTCACATAGATCCTTCACAAACAAATGGGGGCGGGGAAATAAATAGGATTTTATTTATTTATTTTTAGAAAGATAAATCAAAGAGCAGTGAGTGTACTTGGAGAAAATCTTCTTATGCAAACCTCTCTCTTACACCTCTCTCTTTTTTTCCCTGAGCTGACAAGATTTTCAAACTAAGAGAACCTCTCTAAATCCTGCTAGTATGGTATCAGTGAGCTTTATTTAAAGGACCTGCTATGGAGAAGAACGATCAGGTAAGATGAACTTAAGACACATCAGCAAATCCTCCCTTTCCATTTCAGTATACACATGGTCAGTGCTCTCTTGACTTTTCCTCCTTCAGTTAAAGCAGTCCTGGTTACGAGAGACTAGACTTTGCCTGGACATCTATCATTAATGGTTACCATACTGTTTGAAGGGAGGTACTTTGAGGACTATGCTTATCTTCTCTTTGGCAATAGCAAAGCAGATGCTTCAAGGGCTCGTATCCATGCTCTGAAAGCCACTGACATTCACATCTCAGAAGTACAGAGAAGTAAAACACCTACCCTTTGGCAATCATATTCTAAGGAAGGTAAGAACAAGGTAATTACAAACCTACTACGGAACAGAAAAACAGAGCCAGTGACTCAGCCAGTGGCACCGGGAACTGGAAAACCTGCCCCTCCCTAGCAGGAAAACATCTAATTCATATGGCCTTAAAAACAAAGGGGAGTGACTGCATCATCTCCAGAAAAAGGAGGACCCAAGGGGCAGGAACAACAACAGCAACAAAAACCCACCCAAAAAAACCAAACAAAAAATCCCCAAGAACCCAAAACACCACCTCCAAACCCCAAACCTCTTTCTAATCATCTAGTCTCAGATCTTGTAATGAGCTCCACGCATGCAAATTCCTGACTTTTTAACAAGGCTCTACGAAGGACCATCTTGGGCATTTATTTAGCATGGTGGCGGGCATAATGCGCATGCATTACTGTAAATCTTGATAAAACTTGATTGCTCTTCAAAGGAGAGAGAATTGCCATGAAGTTAGGGAATGAAAAGAATACACTGCATGATGCAATAGGTTTAGATTTAGAATAGCATTTGCTACTCTCCAAGGAAATCATAGCTGAAAAATTATCTCAGATTGCTTTGGAGAATACTGCTCATATTATTAGAAAATTAACTAACGGCTTCAAAACTAAGTGTAATGATATATACCAATGGAACCAACAGGTACAGGGGGCATCTACTAGGTTGCTGCAGGGATCTTTGCCAGTCTGGATTTCTTTGATGTCTTAATTAGAGATCTAAGACTGAATAAAGGGAATGTTAATGAAACTTGCAGGTGATACAGAATGAAGTTTACAAACACCAGCGGACAGAAACAACTCAAAGGGATTCAGACAGCTCAAAAACAAACAAGAGAGGCAAGGGGGACAAATAAGACTAGGTGGAAAAAGTAATGCGAAGAAACTGAAGAAACAACAATTAAAAAAACAGAGATAAATCAAGGAAAAAGCCCTGCCAGAAGCAGGAGCTAAAGACATGCAAGAGTGAGAATGCTGAGCAAATGAGAGCGCTGTCTGCAAAGCAAATGCTTCTACAAAATGACCAATGTAACTTTTGTCTGCCTGTGCTCAGTTATCACTTCGGGCAACAGAGAGAGATAAATCACCTCCAACACGCGGAATATCAGATCTCATTCTGCAGAAGGAACACAGATAAATTGAAGAAAGTGAAGAGCAGAGTATAAAAAACAATCGTTAGGCCTAGAATAACAGATGCTGAAAAATATTAAAAGTTTAGTCTCATTAGTAGCTTGTAAGAACTTAGAAGGTGCAAACGGGGAGAGAGAGAGAGAGAGAATAAGCAATCATTTCACAGAAATACACACCAAGGCAAAAACTGTGGCAGTGGAGTAAGAAAACTTTTCTGATGTTAAAGTACACTGGGCGATAGGAAAGTTGCCCAAGAAAATTACTAGAGGATCCACTGCATAGCATTTATGGGGTGAAAAAAAAACCCCAAAACCAACAAATGAACAAAGGACAAATCTGAGCTATAGGGAAAGTATAGCAGATCTTTAAAAAAAGGTAACACTGAGTTTTTGCTTTCTTAAGATACAGTCGTGGCCAGATAAGACAGAAAATCATTTCGCTGTCACAGGAGCCACTGTAGATATGATCCAATGAACTACTTAAAGTGGGAAAAGATGACAATGTTGCTAAGAAAATATCCCTATTCTTCCCCCACTGGCCACCCCCTAGTCATTGCACCCCCTTCTCCAGGCACACCAGCATTTATGTGACCATATGATTAACTGGACTGGAGAACAGATGTGGCTGAGAACTGACTTGCTAGAAGACAGCGTTACTTTTCATCTGGATCAGCCCCCCGGCCCGGGTCAGTAAACAGCAGTGCCAATACCCATGCCAGCGACAAAGGAAAAGAGGTGTGACAAGTACGGAAACGGACAGTTTGAGGCTGTGCGGACAGGTCCTGTCTACAGCAGCGCCAGCCTGAAGTCTTTGTGGACCCACCCCTTGAGTTATGTTGTGACGGAACCAAGAGCTGAAACATACAATCAGAAAAAGACACGTAATACTAAGGAAGGAAAGCTGTGAATGAGTATAACGTCACTCCAGAGATGTAAGCAGCATCTATTGGAAACTGTACTTTTCAGCTACTTTCTCAAAACTCTACTTACTGTATACGAGTTCTGTGAAACAAATACCCGAGTAAGAAAACCAACAGCAACTGTGATTTTATTTTAAACCACCAGCAAGATCCAGTGCCATTGGAGCCCTTTTTCTCTTCAGAGCTTGGCAGTACTATTTTCATACTGTTTTCCCACAGATGTTCTGTAATACACTAACATTAAAACACTTATCACTGTAATAACCTAAAATACTTCAAAGCCATTGGTAAAATTAATTTAAAAAATCCAAACGACGTAGCAGGAACCAAGACAGTGGAGAAGTTCCTAACACCCATTCTCATGCACACTAATTGCTCCCAAGATCACCTCCGAGAGGATACGAACAATGAGCTGATACTCCAGTTTAGAGATGATAGACTTTGTCCCACGCTCAAGTTTGAGGGAGCCATCCAGACCGGGATGTAGGAAAACCCCCTGAGGTGACTGCACCCACGGTCTGGCTGCCCTTCGCTCTGTCAACCCACGTTCCAAAGAAAACCACAGAGTCCCTCAGCATCCAACAGCACTAATAAAGAAGCCCCTCTGTATTCATTGCAGCACCATCCAGGCTCGTCTCTGTCGTGAGAAAAAGCTGTCAGGACCAAAAGGCTTTAGCTACACAGGTGATAGATAGTACAGCAGCTTCAACCCGGCCCTAGCACTTGTTACACACCCAGCCTGCTTCCCCCCTTGCTCTGTTCCTCTCGCTCCTCCCCGTTAACTCTATGCCCTGTCCTACTGCCCGCTTCCTTCTGTAGGACAAGAACAATAAAACCTCTTACATTTACACAGACAGATGGACAGACAGGTGAACAAATGCTCCGCTCACTTTGCCCACAGACAGTGCAATCAAGTCTAGGGGAAACCGATCTGTTCAGAGTAATGGGAAACAAGAAAAAAAAAAAAAAAACACAACCGAAACAGCCCCCAAATCTCCTTCCCTTCCACTTGGCCCCCTGCATTTCAAAAGTATTTTGCATTGCTTATTTGTAGAGGATTCACGGAACTCGGCTCTTTAAGGTTGGAAAGTAATATGAGTGTAACTTCAGGTTAAACAAAAGCAAAAAAAATTGGTATTTAGTTGTGGGGGGTTTTGTTTTTGTTTTGTTTTTTTTTTAACTTTTTACTTATATATGACCATTCACCATAAAGTACTTTACAGAAGTCCTTAAAATACATTGGGTTACACTCCTTTCCCCTTCTACAAAAAAAGCCCCATCTTTAGCATCCCATGCAAGGAATTGTTTAAAGGGAATTATCTACATAAGATAAGAGATTACTTGGGGAAGCTTTTTGTTTGGTTTGTGGTGTTAGGGTTTTTTTTTATTTAAATCCTTTCCAGAGGCATGCCACCAAAACTCAACTCTAACTTCAGAATAACTGATCTGGGAAAGCAGTATTCCCCCATCTTTCGGTAAATACCCCGTAACAACCCACATGCCTTCTCACGGATGGGTTTGCTTACGATTTTTTTGTTTTGTTTTTCCCCAAAACACCCTCCATAATTCACATTAAAATTTATTACAGAAAGTACCGATCCTCCTCTCCGCCCTCCCCGAGAACATCTCTACGAACGGTACAGAAACCTATTTTTTCCCATTAGAAGTGCTAGCGGTTTTCAGCCGATGCGACAAGCGACCGAGTTCCCGAAGTCCCAGCGCCGGCAGCAGCCCCTTCCCGACGGGGGAAGCCGCCGGAGCCTC
>NW_008825280.1:309352-336103 GCF_000699105.1 Pygoscelis adeliae
CGCGGACAACGCTTCTTGGAAGCCCCTTAGGGATGTGATGTGATGTGATTTCCACCCAGCGTAGCCGAGCCACCGCAAAACAAACCAACCCCAACGCCGCAGAAGTGGTTATAACAGTTTTATTGTCCCGAGAGCATCCCGGAAAGCAAACTACTCACCTAACTCCTCTGGGGCTTTTCTCAGCCTCAGGACGAAGCTGCTCTTTTCCGGTCCCTTCATAAGCAATGCCGACATGCTGCCCTAGAAAATGCTGATACAAGACTGCGAGCCGCACTGGGGTTGGAAAGCCACATCCCCAAAACAAAAGCAGTAGTAAACCAGCAAGTTTAGTAAATGTAACTACATCCTATGAGCAGCTCCGGGCAGTGCAGCTACGTCAGCAAAATAAACTTTTTCATGTCTCTAGCAGATGACTTTGTCACAGATGCCGGGTGTGCACATAACTGCCCGTGGTAGAGTTATGGTACAGTTGGCTTCGTTTAAAACTTCAATGTATTGAAGAAATGGATTAAGAAAAATCTCAGCTTTTGGTAAGAACCCAAAGCTGAAAAAGTTCGTAACTCAGGTTGTGGAGAAAATACTGAAAATGGGACCTAAATGTGTCCTAAGGCCTCAGAAACCAGATAGCACAACCCATCAACTTCATAAACTTAGTCTTGGGATTTGGAAGGCCCACTCCACTTTTTTTTTTTTTAAACTTTTTTCTGTTTAGTTTGGCAGTGCTGAAAGACAACCAATATTGGTAATCCTTTTTAATACACTTACAATTACTTTTCTTTGTAAGGCAAGGCAGCGATAATTTTATTTTACAAATAGTTAAGAAAAAAGTTTTCTAATACAACTGTAGGAATTGAGAGTATATACAATATAAATAAGATGAAGTTACAAAATTCAATGAAATTATTTTGTGGGTTTTTTTGTTATATAAAGCCCTGTAATGATCTCATTTAGCCACTGTTTCTACTAAGCCATATTTAAAAACATGTAATTTAATGAAAAACAAATATATTAAAGGTAGCTCACTTCTCATCATGTCTGTTCACTGTGAATTCTAGGCCAGGTCTTATGATTATGTGACTAACGTATTGTTTTGCTCCCACTTCCCTGCAGAATCAACATAGCTCAAAGAGAAGGAATTGAAACCTATTCCTTCCTGTGAATCACCACACAAATTGTTTGCAGGACTCCAGTCAATTGCAGATGGAAACCCACTCAAGAGAATAGAGGGGTTGTGGTGGTGTTTTTTTTATTTTCTTTACTGGTGGCAATGTAGAAGCAAACTATTCTCCTTAGAACAGAAAGCAGAGGGAGCTGGGCAAGCTAATCAGACTTAATTCCCCACCCCTATCTGTACTCTACCTGAATGATTTTGATACGCAGCTTTTAAAAGAAAGTCATTTTTCACAGTAACATAATGTTACTTTCCCTTTAATAAATAAAGGGCTCGATTCAATTAAGAATTAAAAAAAAAAAATCAGTCCTTTGTTTTCTTCATAATTTTAAGCTGTTTTGTTGCAGACAGTGCAATGGTTTGCCTTGTTTGAAAATGTTAATTTAATCAAAGTAAATGATCACAAATTCCATCCTTTAGAATACATTCACCCGTTTATGTATTCTCTAAATTAAGTGTTAAATTACCAGAGCAGGTTACAGTTGTAATAGTCTTTACCTTAATGCGTTTTGGTGAAGTTAGTTTGCTTCTGGATTTTTCTCCCATTTTGGGACCAAAGAAGTCACCTCCCGCTTCCAGCGGGGAAAGAATAATTCCATATAGAACATGTTAAGGGGCGGAATGAGAAGACAAAAACTCTACAGACTGCAGTTCAAGAGACACAAGAGTAACAGCGGGTACAGGGTCTCCGCCTTCTTTCATGGCAGGGCCTTCAATTCTTACCACTTCACAGTTGCAGCAGGCTGTTTTCCCTGTTGGTAAGGAAGCCCTTACACCGCTGTTGCTTTTCTGCTCGTCTTCGTAACTATATGCTGGGCCAAATCTCTTGGCCCTAGGATACCTTCAGCGTCTGTCTTAGTTCTGGGTTTCAACTGTAGTAGTTCCAAACTGCAGTTATATGCAACAGTTTGACACTGTGGCAGAGAAGATGAGATTCCTGACTGTCAAAGAAGGAATCTGTCTATAGTTCAGTTTCACAAGACTTCGCACAAACTCTCAGCTCTTGACCTGTAAATCACGGGGAAAGCTTTGCTTGTCTTCTGTACCAGGAACAGGAAACCTAATTCAATGTCAACCGAGAGATTTACAGAGCTGTTAATACCAGCAAGTAGAGGAGCACACTAAGTAAAGTATAATAGAATTATTATGCCAACAGTAACAAACCCCCCTGTCCTACTGTTACGGAATTCAGCAGCAAAACTTCAATGAGAGTGGGACTAACCCCTAAAAGGGCAAGAAATTATTCACTGTCTTTTATGTTTGCGAGCCAAGGAGCTTATAGCAGCCTAGGAGTCTGCTAGGCCTGCCTTTAGGATTCATATTTAACAGTTTAATATGCTTCCTTCTTTGTTTTAAGATCTCTTTGGGATTTCAAGAATGTTACATTTGCATGTATGCAACTAATATTACTGTACTAAGAACAAATGCTCAGTAGTATTTCCTGCTCAGTTTTCTCTCCCAACTAAACCTAATTTGGCTCAGATGGAAACAGTGGGAAAAAAGAGGTGCATGAAGAACAGGGCCTACACATTGACAGCTGTGTCAGTTTCTGATTATCAGAGCGACCTTACCTCCTCTTACTGAGGTTCATACATCTCCCAGTGGAAATAGGAAAAAACAACCACTTCAACTTGGTGTTCCTCCCAGCCTTATATTATTGTTTCAGTTCTTGATTCAGAAATACAGGGTATTGTACTCAACAGTAGAACAACCCTCAGATGGAGGGTAGGAAAATGCATAAAGAACCATCTCAAAAGCCCTAACTGGACACTGGGAGAGACACTAAAAACACGGGGCAGAGAAGTGCAACTAGCTCAAAGAGAGAATCAAATGGAAACCAAGAACTATACAGGAAGACCTGCGGGGGGGGGGGGGGGGGCGGGTAAAATTAGAGAGACTAACCTTACATTTATTCCCAGACTTCTAAGCATATGAAAAAAACACCACAAAGGAAGAGAACTGAGAACTACAAAGGAAAAGGGGGAGTAAGAAGAGAGATGAGATACAAGAAGACAGGAAGAAACTGAGGTAGTATCTAATACAGGAGGAACAAAGAACACCCACAAGTGACAGCAAAATCCTACAAAAAACTCAGTTAGAATTAAGGATTTTTTTCAATATATAAATTAGTTTATTTTCATTTAGATATAAAAGTTATAAATACAATTCATGTAAAACAGTATCTGATAAAAGAGCACTGAATCAGTTCATCTGTCTGCATAATTTGACTGAGACCGAGAGGCCCTGACCCTGCTAGGATCATTTGATGTCAACAATAGCTTTGAAGAGCCACTGCTGACAAGGCTAACTGAAAGGGTGAGTAAAGGGATGCTACTGTGGCCTTCTGAGCACAGAGAAAATCATCTTGAATTGGAAATTAGCATTCTACCTTCATGTCACCCCAATCTAACATAAGGCAGTTTCTTTCACACAGTCCTAGTCAGAAAAATAACCAGACAGGTAAAAAACTGACTTAGTTTTTCTGGATGGGTAGAGGGAATGCAGAGCCATCAGCCAAGAACTCAGAAGAGCACAACTGGAACACACTGCCAGGTCTTGTCCCCAGCCTGATGAGAAGGAAGTACATGAAGGCACAAAAGAGATCCACGATTCAAGTTCTCTTCGCGGGCTGCTCTGCTGATGAGATCATCTCAAGACAATGGCTCACCAGCTAATGCAGAATGGGCATCTGAGAGATACGCAAGCTGGAGTTCTCAGCATCAATTCATAATTTACAGTTAAATACAGAGTTTACACGATTACCATCTTTTTTTTTCCTGGCAATATCAGAAAACGTCTTCACAAAGTTTCATTACTTTGAAAGAGCAAGTGACATCTACCACTCCAAAGACTCCAGAGACCAAAAGCAGTAAATCTGGCTCTTTGGAGCTTGAAACAGAGTTAGTCTGCTGACAATGACAATATCCAAAGCTGGAGAACACCTATTCTTGTCTCAATAGAGCAACAGAGTTTTCCAGGATCGTCATGAATATGTGCAACGGCCATGAAATAGGCAAGATAGTAACCGTTCTCTGCTTTAGTACACAGCAGATGCGCACACTACGAGGCTTACGTGTCACAGTGTGCAGCAATTCATTCTGATGAATCAAGGCCATATGAATCAAGAAGTGTTCCATGCTGTGACCTACAGTCTCCATATTGTACATCCAGCATTAAAAATGGAACACTGGAAGGACACATTGCAAAGCCCCATGATACATTTATTAATTTTTTTTTAAACTTACTGATGCCTTTGAAAACACCTGTAATCTCCTTTTGAGGTAACTCTTCTTTATAGTCAGGTTAAAATTATTTATATAAAATCTACTTTAATATGTCATGACTTGAGATAATCTCACGTTAAAAAATGAAATCAGTCACTAACTTATTCCTAAAAAGTAGCAAATTTTATGAACAATGGACAAATTGAAAAATATTTCTGATCAGCTTACAGTCTAGATTCAATCAATCAGAACACTGCTTTTCAGGAATAGTACTGTATATTGTTACAATACCACCTTCTGCCAAATTCAGTCAAATTCTATCATCTATTTAGTCTCATTTTTCACATGGTTAAGAATAACAGGAACAGCAATGGATAGAATATCACCAACTAAAAAGGAAGCGTTTGAGATTTGATTGTTCTTTATTTGGTAAAAAGACTGTCAAGGGATATGGAACAATTAGAATAATGAAAGGGAACTGGACTATCAGCCTTAACACAGAATCATCCTCCAGAGTAAGAGAAAAGTGTTTTATTAGAACCAACGTCTCATTCCAGCTCTGTATTTCTTGAACATTACTTACAGTTGCACAGAGCCATAACCTGAATCCTTCCATATTTGACTATTGTAACAGACAGCAAAATGCTACACAGGGCAAAAGAGAACACGTGCCAATAACTGTCCTCCTTTCTTCTGAATTTATCTGATCAGGAACTCAAGAGTTCCTGATCAGATCAGTAGCATCAGCTCCAGGGGCACTGTGGAAGTTCCAAGTTATACGAACACACTAAACTATTATTTTTCTAATCCTAGCTGCTAGCCTGCTAAATTCCTAATTCAAATTCCTTAGCCCGCTCTCATGCAGCACCTGTTACAAGGATTCTGAAAGTAGCATCAACACCGATGACAAAAACATCACCCATATTTCTTGTTCTTCCACAATGCATACAGAGACTGCTCAGTCTTGGGACAGTCTCCTAAGATGGTCGGTCTACTGTCAACTACCATAATGCTCTGAGGCCTGGTATTTGCTTTCTAATAAGCCTGCAGAAAGCCTGTCCTCCAGTTCCCTTCCATCCCCAATGTGCTTTTCATTACTCCACCGGGAACTCTTACAACAAGATGCAGGGATGGGAGTGAGTTCCATGTTTCAGGTCTGCGGTCTCTCATTCACAGGCCAATTTACTATCAAAGCTGGAGAGTCCAATAGCAAAGGCCTGAAGAGCACAGAGAGGATAATTGTAGTCCAGAGTGAACACATCTTCTGCTACACGACCAAACTGCATCACAATGTAGTCAGCTGGGGAGAAAAGATCCAGATTCAGAGACGAACAATTTCACAGTGAAGCAAAGGAAAAAAAAAACAAAACCAACCACAAACAAAAAACCCACACATGTCTGGCAGTCCCAAATATATGTGGTTGCTGTATCCACCCTTTCTCACCAGAGTGGCCTTGAAATCTGTTCTCTAGAGTGACTGTGTTATTCTAAAGATTACCTTTCTTCTCAGAACCAAAGCTCAAACCACTCTTTTGCTGAGCTGAAGGTGCCGTATTAATGCTTTTCTTTCCCTTCAGGAAGGTTGCATTTGCCCCCTCTTTTGCTGCAGCTATGGACAGTAGTTTCTGCACCCACCCCAGAAAAAGGGAGGCCTTATGTAATTTTTCAGTCAAGCTGAGAAGTCCCCAGTAATCCTGAGCTGAATTCCTCCACCCAGGCTCCCTTCTCCAGGAAGAGTGTCCTATTCCTCATGAAATAAATTGGGTTCTCCCTGTTCGAATAAGCCCCACACGCTCTCCACCAGACTCTTACGGTCATTGCCATGGACAATCTGGAAGTTCTTCACTGAGGCCTGAGTGACTCTCCCATGGAAGTTCAAAACATAGGACTGAGTATCATCGTTCCAGACTGGAGCCTTGTTGTGCAACTCAATGAGGTTCTCCAAATTTTTATTTTGCCATTTTGATAGCAGACTCTCATGTTCCTGTTCAGAAGAAAGAAATATATTTATCAGATTTGGAATGGCTCTGCTTTTGAGTACTGCCTCTCTCAAGTGTGTGCACTCTGTCACTTGAAGGTCATTCCCTGTTTAATGAAACACAATGACAGCACTTAAACTCAGTCCTACTGAAAATTTCCTGCAAGTACCAGGAAGATACTTTCATGGATTCCCAGTCCAAGCATTCCCTTCCACTCAATAAGCTATCACCATATTTCCACCCAAACAAGAAAAAAGGGCGAGAGAGAAAGAAGTGTGTGTACAGGAACGGACTGTACAATTCACAGGCCACAGATGACTGCCATCCTGCTGGCAGGAATCCTTTCTGAGTCTCATAAGCTTTTTCTGATCCTGTTGGATCCAACTTCCATTTCTAACATTCTAAACTTTGAAACAAAAGAAAATAATCTACAATTAACTGCATAGCGCCAGGCCCTGGGGTGCTTCCGTAGAAAGTCCAAAGGCTGTAAATATGCCTTAAGTAGGTTAAATGTCACCCTATTGGGTCTAATAAGTGATGCACAATATGAAAAAAGAGAGAAATAAAACCAAAAAGATACAAAAAGGAGGTAAACCAGCACATTAAATTTGACAAACAGAATGAATTACAAGGACCTGCAAATAGTAGTGAGCGAAACACATGACATATGATTTAATTTTAAAAGTTTTGCAATAAATAAAATCCAAACTGAAATAATATATGCTAAAACTCCCAAGAAAAAGAATCCAAACTGAGTTATTTAATGGGAAAAAATTATCAGAAAACAACCTGTTGTGGAGGTCTGACTGATACAGCTATAGTAACTGTTTTAGTATTGTATACAGATATGATAGTGGATTTTTGAGGATAACCTAAATAAAACTTACTGTTCAGTTTAAACTAGTTACTTTATGTCTTTATTTACTTTTTTAAAGATGCAAAAAGAACTTTGAGAATTGGCACCAACAAAGTGCATTTAGATGCAATTTTTCCTCCTTTAAAGTGGGGGGCAGTATTGCTTAATTGGAGGCATCGCACTACAGAGAAGGAAGGCAAAGACAGAGTCAAACCCCTACACTGAAAGCTTTGCCAACTTTTCAGAACAGCTTTGTGTTTCAGCCTTGTCCACTGTCAGTACACTTGCCTGCTAGCAGAACATTTGGGAAAATAGGGGAGAAAAATAAAGGCAGGGCCATGGAATCATTACTGTACTGATGAGGCAGATGGCAATACCAAGTGAAAGATGATGAATAAATGACCACCTCCAGATACAATTTTCCTGGCCATTCACAAAATTAAACCTCTTTTCCAGGCTCTCATGACTCTGAATTTCCACTCTTGAAGATTTTTTTCTCAGACCTCAAAAAATACATTCTTCTCCTACTCATATCTACTCACAACATGGCTGCAAATACCATTTTCTAGCTTAAAACACTGACCATGTCTTTCAGTTGGCGCCTGTCCTTTCTGCCTTTTGGTCTTCTATCACACCAAACATAAAACCCACAGTGAGGGTATGGAACGATTTTCATCATACACCAGTTCTGTAAACTTTTAGCTATAACGTCCCCCATATGTATGAGAAATCCTCCCTAAATAGTCACCACAAAACTCCATGCTTCCCCTCATCCCACTTTCTCCTTAAAGAATCCTCCTCTTCAGTGATTCCTACAGAGAGACTGACAGCATTCTGATCAAAAATTTATTTACTCTCTTGCTACTACACCAGAATACCACCTTATCTATTTATTATCTATCTGTTGTAATTCATGTACTGGCTAAGAATGTAAGCTCCTGGGAGAAGCAAGTTTGTTCTGTGTTCATCCAACTCTCAGCATAACAGGGTCCCACCCATGAGGAGGGGTTGTAGGTGTAACAGCAACAACATACACTAGCCATTGCAACAGCCAAGTAAATAATATTTAGGCTGACCAAAAGACAAGTAAGGATACAAACACTGTTTAGAAGGCTACAAATTAGGTAAAAGGCAAGAACAAATTAATCAACACCTTTAGGCTACATTGTATTTACGCTCCATGAGACCTGCTAAAGCCCTGGGTATTAACCACCTTGCTCTAAAAACTGTGATTGTCAGTAACACCCAGCCCTCTACGAGAAAGTTTTAACCTCTTCCTCCAATCTGAAACACGACCAAACTCCATAACTCACATTTCGTGGACGGATTGGAATTCGCTTATGATTCATATTCATTCCTGGAATGATCACAGACATTTTTCTGGGACCCTTGAATCCTAACACATTTGTTTCCTGAAAGACAAGGAAAAACATTATTTTCAGTAAATTAGGTACTCCATCTCAAAGAAGGAAGGACAGCAAAACTGAACTTGAATCTACATTTATATTGGTTTTTAGAGATTTGCTAGCTACAACTGTAGTAGCAGTTATCTAACTGCAACTGTGTTTAATCACTGAGAATAGCTTTCTCTCCCATTTTGAGAGCTGTGTTAGAAGACACACATAGCATTACCTAATTTATAGCACATCTGTTACCCTAAAGAAACATTTACAATGAAATCAGACAAGTCCAATTTCCAGGCATAAGTTTTTGCATCTGATACAAAAACGTGCTAAAATCTTGGTAGTGAACAAGCCTTAAGTATGGTAAAAGGCAAATATCTTCGACCTGAGTCTATGTTATCTATCTATCACCATTTAGGCTAAAATGTTCCTGAAGAATGAATTACATTCTTCTTTAGGTGCTGTTATTTGTGTTTAAGAGCATACCTACAATTTTCTCTCAAATCATGCTCTTTTATAAACAAGAACAGACCCAGAAGGCAAAGTATTCAGCATCTGTCCAAGCTTCAAACTTAAGCAGATTTTTCCAGAGTACTGCAGGAGACTGCTCCAAGTGGATTGAGTATAAAAAGCAAAGGAAAAAAGTCTTGGCATTCTCAAACCACCCATTTAATAATGTCAACCAAAATCCAAGGGTCCATTTAAAGTGTTCTGTAACAATGTCAGTGATAACCTTTAAAATTCCCAAAGAACAATTAAAAACCCAGAATCTTTTAGAAGTACTGAACTGACTGATAGAAGTGATACAGCTTCTCCTAACATGCTAGTGCAGACACAGAACAAACATCTTTGGAGTTGCAACCTCTACTATTTCGCTTCAGAAAAATCTAAAGGCACATATGAGAATGAGGGTACGGATTTTATTCACATATAAACTTTATGAACTTCTTGTAGATAAAAGTTCAGAAATCTGAAAAGCTGACTTTATATCATCTGCTGTACTCATTTTAACACCTTGCTGTGTACAATTAGGCAGGGAACTGAAGAATACCGTATACAAAGAAAATATCCAGTGATATTTCTGTAAACAGGCTAGTACTAGAATTATCACACCATTTTTTTCCCCAAGTGCCACACTAAGATCAACAGCAAAAAAATCAAGATCATGCTCCAGTAGGCTAACGAGCCTTTAAATTTCTGCTGCTGTACCTGTGATTAAAGTAAAAATTCTTCCACTTGACTGGCTATCATTTTGTAAAGAACCTCAAATTTTACTCAAACTTTAGGACTGGAATATGAAACAATGTGATGTGAGAACCCACATAATTCTAGAGTGTCCACTAGAGCCTCCTCACACTGAAGCCTAGACCAAGGTGATCCACAAGACCAGAAGAAAACATCTCTAGGACAGCTAGCAAATCATGATTTCCCCTAGAACCATATCCTTAACAACAACAAGCTGCTACTGAAATAATACCACCTCCTTCCTATCCACCAAAATGCCTCCGGTTCTGCAAAAAATAACTCTACTTCACAGGGTACTCCCAGTTCTTTCTTGGTGTCCACCAGACACCAGCTGGGCAAGAGGAAGTTCATGCTGTGGCTGGCTCCATGTAAAGGATATGTTGACTGGCCACACGCTGAACGATGGGCCAGGTGAGAAAGTCATCAGGATGTTAGTTTGGGTCTTTCTCCTTCCCCTGGCATTGATTTTCATTAAACTTGTAAGAACTTATCTTTGAGGCCTCTACCCTTTGTTGTATCTGGATGAAATTGGTCAGTTGGTTCCAAAGTTAAGTGGGGGAGGCTGCCAGGCAGCATGATTTTGTAAGCCGTTTCCTCAGCAACCAGGGGACAAAAAAGAAGGGGGCAAAAGGGGAGAGGCACTACTTACATAACAAATAGCTGCAAGCTCCTGTCTGGTATGAGCCTTTTCCACTAGACCTTGTGCCTTGACTGGGCTAACTCCATGGTCATAGACTGTAAATTTAGTTCCCATGAGGTTTGACCTAATGTCAGGTTATGGAAAGACAGAAAAAGAGAGAGGTATCAGTGGAAAGTTTTGCATCTTCCGAAGGTATTTGTACAGCACAGTGAAAACACACATCTCTTGCCATCTGAATCTTGCCAGCTCAGTAAGGCGCTTCCACGAAGTGCCCATGGTGAACTGAGCCTGTAACTTATCCTGGAAAAGCATCAAGCCAGAATTCCTTCTCTGAATTGCCACGATGAATGGTAACGCTGAAGAAAGGTTGCCAACTCAGGTGAATACAGATTACATTAAGCGGGTCGATATGAGTTCATTCGCTCTGAATTGATACCAGATTGCTATTCATAACCCCAACTCAACTAAAATGAAAATCCAATCTCTCCTGTCTGTAGTTTTCATCTGTGGTTCTCACCTGAGTTTTCCAATGAAACTTTCCCCTTCCCGGGATAAATCAGTTGGGTCAACTGATATGAGGTAATTGGATGTTTTGCTCTTTTTTCGTTTTCTCCCTGCAAGAAGGAATGTCTGGAAATACAAAACTTTGATCAAGACTGGAGCTTTGTAAGAATGCAGAGGCATTGCTACCCAAACTGTTATCTCTGTATTTCCCACATCCATTCCCCTGTGTGTTCTGTGCTGTTATTACTGTCACCACAATTTTGATCTCTTCCACAAGTGTACACCCTGAAAACCTATCCCTCCAATCAGCTCATTCATCAGTCTAGATTTAATGCAACTGTCCTTTCTAGTCTTTCCTCCTTTTCTTCTGGAGCAGTTCAGTCTCCCTGCTCTTCTTTATCCTTGACATTTTTATACTTTTTTAATTTTATCTTTCATTGCATTATGGCTTTTAAAGCTGCCAATTCCCTCCTTAGTGCCTTGGCCAAATATAAGCTGTCCTCATCTGCATACTGGCTCTCCTCAGCTTCTGGTTTCTTACCAGAAGCTCTCCCTTACACCAAAAATATTCTGTGGTAGGAGGACAATAACCAAGATACTGTGAGCTGCTTCCAATACCTTTCTGTTGTCATCCCTTTCCAGATGCATGTAATAAGAAGGGAAGAGGCCCCGGTCCATTCCCTTCTTATCTCTAGTGATTCGACACTTGACTGTAATACCACGGGGTGCAGGGCGTAATGCAAAATCCTCCAAGTTCTCTACTTCTCCCAGCTGTGCATCTGCCTGAGGTGATGGACTACAGGAAGCACCTGTTTCCTGTGGGAAGAACCATCATATTAGCAAATTAATATATCAGAGGCTCTGGTATTCCCCAAGAAAAGAAACGTCTGTTGAAACAGAAGATCTCATGTCTCAAGAAGATATTTGGGAAAGGGAAGTTAAATGAGAGACCACCTGTGTTTCTCTGAAGAAAGTGGCTGAAGACTTTTACTCTGAGGAAAGACTAGCCCTCCAAGGGGAGGGGAGAAAAAGTACCCATTAACCAGAGATGAGTGAATTGCTAGGAAGGGGAAAATAGGATGAGACACTGTAAATATTCTAAGCAAAGAGCCTCTCTGCTTTTAGAACTTCAAACACTCTGTGGGAAATAAGGCAGCATGATAAGCTGGACTGATGGATGCTGCAGTAAGACAGTGCTCATTTCAGTCATAAAAATCCCAACCTGAGATTATGTTGGTTCAGAACAGTAGCAGAAACAGAGTAAGCTGAGGAACCATCTCAACTAAATGCTGGAAGAACCTTAGAACAATGTGTACAGTCAGGATGCAAGTTATGGTCACCAAAGGAACTGGAATTCTAATGGAAATCTGGTATAGGTTGTTAAAGTAATTTTTTTCTTAGAGGTAGCTGAATCCTGTGGATTGTAGAACCCAGGAGATTCCTCCCTTACTGGGCCTTGGAGATGAGGTTGCTGGTTTATCCCCATTCCCAGGTACAGCCAGGAGGAAGTCTGAGTGAACACACACAGACACACACACACAGACTTGAAATTCACTAGTGGCTTTTACCCCTCCCCCGCTCCAGCACCCCCCACCCTGTATCTCCAGCAGTTGGCACCCATAGCCCAGTCTCCCAAGTAGCTAACAACCTGAACTCTTGTACTATTCACCCACTAGTGTAGCACAACATACACACAGTCCCCTCACAAATACACTCACACTGGTCTTTTGAATAGTAGCATGGACTTTTAAGGCTGTCCAGCATCCATGCCCAAACCCTATGCCCTTTGTCTGGTCACTAGCTCAGATCCTGGGTCTTCCTGATGGTGGTCTCTTCCAATTCACTGGCTAGTCCAGCATATAGTTTGTCACCCTATGTATGTATGTCATGTCACACACAAACACACACACACACACACACACACAGGAGAAACCATTCACACAGGAATAGTTAGAAATGGAGTTTTAGAAGATGGTAGGACAAGCTGCAGTAACCAGGCACAAAGCTTGGCCAGACAAGCATACTGTCTTGCAGCTGTTTACATGGATCTGGTGTCTCTTACCCCCTTTAGTCCCTATTTTCCCATGCTTATTACTCCCTGATCCACCTTGACCCTTTTCTTTTCCCTTGAGTCCCTTCCTCTAAACACCCTGTAAAAAGTTTTGTCCAATCCCAGAATTCTCTGTTCTATCCCAAAATTCTGTTCCCCCTTGCATCCCACAATAAGCGCTATAAACCTTCAGGCAGTGATCCCTCTTAAATTTGCATGGCATTTGAGAGTTTCTCTGAGTCATCTTGGTGGATTTTACACCACAGACAATGGCCTAATCTGTCTCCTTTGAGGGTCATAGGAGTAGCTGATTCATTGTGTTCCCATCTTCACTGATTAGACTACTTGGGTGTCTCCGCCCACCATTGTTCCTTTGATCATTACTAGGTCTTTGTGTTTAACTCAATGGCCCTTCAGTCAGATAACCTGACAATCATGACCTTCCTCTGCCTTCAGGGATTAATATGCTAGCTACTGTAGTTGCAACTACTATATTTTAACCCAGTGCTCAAGGAGTTAGTGCTAAAATCAAGCATGTGTCCAGCCCTTATCAGAAATGGATTTCAAGACACTTACTGCAAAAGATTTCTCACTGGTTGCAGAACTAGGCCTCTCAGATTCAGGATATGGTAAATGAGATGCTGGTCTCTTACTAGCTTCTTCCGCTTCTGTGTCCTCCTCATCAAAATTCAAACTGCCTGAAATTCCTGTCAGAATAGAGGATCAAGCAGGTAACCTCTGAAAGAAGGTGTCATGAGTTCATGGCATCACTAATTCGTATATGACTCTTGCATAGCTATTTTGCTCTCACTCTTTTAATTAATTTCTGTTTTTTCAACTGCCGATTTTCTTCATGTGCTATATTGCTTTCTGAGCCTTGTAATTCAAACCCCTAGTGACATTTTGCAGCTGTCACTATGCAGATGACTAAGCAGCTGTCAGGCTTTTATTAATACATATTTTACATGATATTACATGATGTAACATATTGCTTAGTATATGCTGTCATTGAATTAATTTTGCCTATTTTCACGCAAAAAAATCCCTCCATGTCTTAAGGACAAAAAAAGGAAATCCAGATCAATATGCTGACACCTATCCTGTAAGTTGGACTCTGTACAGTTTACATCCTTTACCATTTCCTCTTAGTCACTGAAATGGCGTATGATAATTTTTCAGTAAGAGCCCCTCCTATTCTTACATCAGTAGCAATAACTCAGGTCTCATGAATACTACTAATGATTCGATTTTTAAAACGGAAGCACAGACTGAGTAGTTCCAGGACTTACTTAATCTTAACCTAAGCACAGTTGTGTAGAGATGACTGTGAGTATATAACTAAAATAACTCTGGATAAAGACATTTATAAAGAGCTTCCGTATACATCACTGTTTGGCGTTTCCTTCCACTTGGAACTGCATCATTTTGTTCTGTGATTCCATTCTTTAATTTGGCTGTAGAATGGAAAAGCACATAAAGCACTATAGAAAACTAACACACTCAGCCTGCTAAGCTGAATCATTTTCTGAGAGCCAATATTATAACAGTGCTCCAACATGGCACTGCATAGAAGGGGCACTGCTGGAAGTTCTTTGTCTCAGATGAAACAGAAAAATGTAGTCTTAACAACCTGTCAGTAAACTTCCCAAAGCACATTTGGAAAGAGGAAAGGCGTTAACCCTAGTACTCCAGCCAATTTCAAAATTCACTGTTTATATTCTACCTCCACTAATTTCCCCTGAAGTTTCTGGATATTCTCTCCTGCTTCCTTTCCTAACTCTTGTGTAATGTTGCTATCCATAGGTAAACAGCTGTTGCATCTGACAACTGAATAGAAGTATTTCTACATATGGTAGTACCTTAATACATAAAGTGTACTGGAAACATTCTGGGAGACAGGCTCTGCAAAATAAAAACAAGCTGTGTACCATATTAAACACTAGCCATTATTTTGCTGCATGCAACAAAAAAGGTTTCCTGTGGTACTGGCAGCAACATAAGATACTTGGCAGACAGAGATGGACGCTCCACTGGGAAACTACTCAATGGGATATAACTATTGAATATAAAACTCTCAAACTGTTGATTGTGACAGCCTCTGACTCAGGAAGAACACCTTTCCTGTTAGTCTCCTAACCAGTTAAATTACAGCATTTAGTGGCTATAGAGGGTTCTGCTTTTGTGAAAATATTCAAGCATCATATACAGATATAATATATCTGGAATAAAAATACCCCGAACTTTAGCAAAATGTGAAGTATAGCATTTTGTCACCAACTTCCTTGGAAAGGCCAGAAATTATACAGCACATTGATAAACCTTTAGAAGATAACTGGTGTGTTCCAATTAATACCAGAAGAAGGAACTGCAGGTCTGCATTTCTACATGCTATAGAATCTACCAGCTCTGCATTTAAAAGTAATATCCTACAGACACTTGTTTCATGATTCCTCATGTTTTTTAGTTTTTTTAATGCTACTGAAAAAAAAATCATAAGAAGTAGAAGAACCCCGAAAAAGACCTTTGCCCATTATCAACTCTTACCTCGTTTCTGTAAGATTTCTTGCAGATCTGGCTTGCCTGCTGTGTCTGTTAGAGCCTCTCCATCATTTTCCTGATCTGCATTGTCTTCTGTTTTGGAAGATCCAGCAGAGAGAGTTTGAAGCTTGGTCCCCAAATCTTGCACTTCTGATTTCAGGAAAGCAGCTGGTCCATCAATGCCTGCAGGCCAAAATGAAACAGAATGCTAAACTCTATTTTTTACGGCTGAAGACGCATCCCAGCATGGTTTTTCTTTTCATCTTCTGCTGCTCAAACATCCCTTTAAAATACTGATGTATACTTGTTCAACTTTTGTCAGAAGACCTGGGAGGAGTCAGGCCTGACTCTGGTACAGACCGCTTATTACTTTAAACACATCAGGGAACAGTTTCTCCATTTATAAACACGGTGATTGTATGTACTTTTTTACAAGGGCTTAAGCAATTAATAAGAGTTGTATTTGTCATGCACATTGATATCCTTCAATTTATTTATGGGCAACTACTCTATTCTCTTTTCCTTCAGGTTCCTTGTTTGCTCCTGTGCCAATAAGTGAGTGCTCTACAGTGAACATCACAAATCAATTTGATAAAAATATCTACAGCCACAGGCAGAAAAAACTGTAAATGGATGCCCTCTATCTTTTTGGTGGAAATGAAATTTCCACGTTTAAACATGCAACACAGCTGTGCACTGCACTTCGTAATTGGTGGAGACGTCTTGATGTCAGGATCTGGCATAATACTTAATACACGTTTGTGTAGCACACAATATATAAGTGTAGTTCCAGCTTTGGATTTCTTGCTTTCCCACTGTTTCCCTTCTTAGAACTTTACTGCTTTATCTAGTCATCAGTTTTCTGACATGTTTACTGCTGTTATTGCTTCTTAACAGGATTTGTTTGTACTGAGGAAGTTTCAGAACTATGGAAGCTAGTGAGGAAGCAGTTAGTTTTAATTTTCTTTCTTGTAGTTTCAGTACTACTGAAGTTTCCTAACTTAGAAGTTATATCAATCTTTTCTCTCACTCTCTTCAACTTAAAAGTGTCTTTTAACAGAAGCTTTCTCCCACCTGATTTTAAACACATAAATGCTACCATCCACATCACCACTCTCCTCCCCATCCTATGATCCTGAAAGACATCTGGAGAACAAGAAAAGCATTCAAGAGACAGGGGATAACATAGTTCCAGATGTGATCTTCAAACCAGGTAACACTGGCTTGTTTGGGTTTTTAAAATTCTACTCTACACATTAATTCCCTATTAATATAATGGTGGTATTATAACACCCTGCAATAGTATGCATCTCAAAGCCTTAGGATGTTTCCTGTTACTTTCTTGATAGGCTGATGGGATCCTGGCTCTCCTAAACTACTTCCTGACATTTCGACTGGAATGTAGGGGTTTCATTGCTGCTCTTTTTTCCTCCCTGTGACATGGAAGACTTAAGGCTCTCACTACTGTAATTCTTTTCACTCCTAACAGAATGGTCACTATTTTACTGTAATGTTTTGAGACCACTGAGTTATTGCCTTTGGCTCTGATGTCACTTTGTGTACTTGTGACTTTCTGGACCACTAGAGCTTGTTTGTCACGTTTCAGTTGTCTCCCTGAAGCCCACAGAAAACAATAGATGAGGTAAAAACCAGCAAGAACCTAATTCAGTATTCATAAGACTTTTGTTTTGCTCTTGTCTACTTTATCATTCAGTCATACGCAACCTTGAGATGGAGTATACCATGATACCATGAAGAAAAGTACAGGCAGTCAGTACTGGATTATTTCCTTTTCCTTATCCTACAGCTTCAGAAGACTCTCTTACTTTGGATTTGTATCCCCCTACCTTTATAGAAGTTCCTAACCCATTTCTACAGTTGTTCTTAGCTAACACAAGGGAGAGATTACTCAAAGGCACATGAAGATTCTCAGCTGTCACAAAATTCCAGGTAAGGTTTCTGTTTGTTTTTACAGTTCAGTATTGCTCAACCATACTGTACTACAATTCTACTTTTGTACATAGAAAGGTATGTAATCAGTCTTGTTTATCACTTGACCACTGTCACAGCAATGTAGGTGCTCATCTGTGACAAAATGCATGCACTGGCATTTTGGGGAACACTGTTGCGATCAGGTTGATTACTTACCATGTAATGTAACATCACTGTGGAAAGGGGTAGGAGTTTCTACTAAAGGAGTCTGCTCCTCACACCCTTTGGGCTTTGACCTACGCAGCTTTGCCTCGGGATTTGGTTGTACCATCAAGGGATCAAGACGTTTCTTCCTCTGCTTCTTCTCTAGAAGAGCTCTCTGTGAAATAAAGAAAAAGCATGAAATAAGGATGAGTAACCACATCCAGAGTGGCAGAAACCATGCCTCAGCCATTGACAATGGCATGTCACTGCTCAGGATCTCCAATAAACCTGAAAGACTCTTGTAATCTCTTACAAAATTCCTAGACACAGATATCACTGTGTCTTTGGAGAGAGGCATTGTCTTTGATTCTCCATCAGTGGTTGACGGGTGATGTGGACACCTACTTATTTTCTGATCTATCCTGAGACCATCAGCAGATAATTTTAACTCCTTTCACCCAGTCTAAACTGCAGCACTCCTTAATAGACAAATTCAGCAGTCATTTATAATCCAATATGAAACATTTCACAAGGTAAATGTTATAATATACAGCATGTTCATGCAATTTTATTACTCCATGCATCCTACTTACTTAAGCTGATAGAGTAGACAAAACGGCTCACAAGGACTCTCCGCTCTTTCCACTGCAGTTATGATAGGACTAAACATTCCATCATTTAGGGCAACAACTTCCTGTGCATATAGGGAATGTATAATTTTTCCTCCCTGTTTTGTACAATTAAGCTAACTTTGTATTAAGAGAACTATCTCTAAGACTATCTGAAAATGCCAGAGTAAAGATGAGAGCCCCTGCCCTATGCATTATATGGCAATTAAGTCTTTTACTGTATTAGCATAACATTTCTAAAAATCCTCAGTCAAGGCTCACTCTGCCACTGCAGTTATAAATGCTGTCACAATGCAGCAAAAGCAAGTCAGGACTTGCAAAGGAAAAGGTTTTTGTCTCAAAAGCTATCATCCTATAGGGAGAACTCAAAACAAGTAGTTCCCAGAAACCAATGTTGAGAGATAAGACTGTGGGGGGGTGGGGGGGTGGACGGGAATTTCAATCATTAAAATAGGACTGATCCAGTAAAAGGAAAATTGATCTACCTTGCAAAATTTTTCCATGTAATTCAGGATTGAAAGGAAAGAAGGGTAAATCCAAATGTTAAAAAATAAAACATTACTTTTCCAAGATACTTATACATCTGATGTTTATGATTTCCTACTACGTGAGAATAGAAACTTCTAGATTGAAATCAAGGCAAATGGGGACATTGCACCATTTTAAAGACAGCCATGCTTAATCCTTAAAAGTTAAGGCAATGCATGGAGAAGAAGAAAAAAATCATATTCTAATATTCTGTAATGCACCACTATGCAAACAATGTGCAAGCCCCTTGCCATAGATACAGTTTATCCATGCCTGCTTCTTAGGTACACCCCCTGAAAGTTGTTCTTGATGATAGAAACCCTTTCTCCATCAAATTCTTTTCAGTCTCCAAGGATCCATCAGATAAACAGTACCAACAGTTCAATCCACTTGAGACATAGACATCTTTGGAACCCTTTCCTCTCCTGTTATGCTTTTTATCTCTCTTGTTGGTTCTTTCCTCTCCTATTAGGCTTTTTATCTCAAGTGAGGTTAGTTTCTCAGGCAACCTCTCCCTGAGGAATTCTGACACAACTCAGCCCTTGGTCCTTTTTTCTTTCTGCTTTTCAAGCACTTATCTAAAAAAAAACCAACCCAAAACAAAAAACAACACCCCCCCCCAAAAAAAAACCAAAACAAAAACAACAACAAAAAAACAAACCAAAACGACCTTTTTTATTTAAACTCATAATTACACTTTGGAGACCAGACTGCAATACAGGTAGTGTTTGTTACTACAGAATTATTTGCAAGGATTGTCCTGCAGGGCAAAAATTACATGGAATTCCAAAGAGATTATCACATTGGTCTAGAAGAAGAAAAGAAAAATAAGCAGTACTAGTCAAATTCTTAGAAAATGCTAATTACAGAGAAAATTTGTTTTCTAGAAAGGTAGTCAGACCCTCCAGAAGAATTTACATTAGTTTGTGTTGTTTGTTTGTTTTTTAAATTAATGCTGAGGAAAAGTAAAAAATTTCGTGATAGTTTATAAATCTCTAATAGTTTAAATAAAAGGAGAGAAGGAAAACAAGAATCAAAACATTATACTCAGAATAAGGATTTGAGAAAAAGTGTTGCCAAGGCTTCTCTACCTGACAAATAGACAGAGAGACAAGAAAAAATAAAACAGACACATCCTAAAGGCAGTAAGAAAGTACACAGCTACTGCTAGAATGGGAAATTGAATTTGGGATCAGTATAAGATATAAGAACTTTCAAAGCTACTTAACTGATTATTCTATTAGATGAGCTTTTTTTAAACATTTCACTGCTCACCAGTCTAAAAATTTATTTTTTCTTATTATAGTACATTCTGTTTCATTAAAGAGGTTCTAGGACTCACCAATCCAACGGGATCATATTGGTTTATATTGAAACATATACTTTACTGCTGGTAGATGTGACCGACCTTCTTCTTGTAAGAACTTTCAAGTGACAAAAGTTGATAGTAATTTAATTTGTTTTAAAAAGGCTTCTCTCTAGTACTTTGCTTATTGAGATGGAAAAAATCTACAAGCCCACTGACAAGACAGAAAGCAGCAGTTCATTTTCTCTACATAAGGTGGCAGAGCAGCCTTACCTTCAGTACTGTGTATTCTCAGACTTATTCCACTAAGCTGAAGTAGAAAAAAGGAAACTGTATTTTGTTTCATTTTGTCTACTAACTAGCCTTTACCTCCAGCTCTGTGTTACAGCAAAAATTCATATAATATTACAACAAAAAACTTAAGATAGTTCATGAACAGGACACCAGAACACACAACCTATTAAATAACAAATACAGATTATCATGATTTGTTCAGGATTTTGTGAACTCCATGTATTAAATACTTTCAGAAACATTTTCTTTGCACCACAGAAAAGCATAACATCAGAATACAGGATGATTAAAGGATCACAAACCACCAACTCTGGTTCCAATGAGTTTCCAACAAGCTAAGTCGTCAGACGTGTCAGATTGATATATCATAGCAGACTAATAAGACAATTAGTTCAGTATTCTTTCTACAAGTGTGATGAACAGGAAGACGGTATACAGGAAGGTTCTAACCACTCCACCCTTGAAGGTGCAATACTATACTACATATTATTTGGCACGGTCCTACCTTAGTAGGCCATGCGGGATGGATCTTAGCTCCAAAACATCCTCTCCACTGTTCCAGCTCCTCCTTAGTTCATGCTGAGGCAGCAGTGACAATGCTAGTGATGATGGCATTAATGAAGCTTCGGGTCAAGAGTAAGTACCATACCAGGTGCATTCAGCAATATGCCTTCAGCTTCACGCTCTCCACCCACAGGGAGATGGCAGCATTGCACTTTGAGCTGCAGGTGCCTCAAAAGACACTGAAACACCTTTTACTGCTGCAGAAGTCAGCACTGCCTGAGCAGCCACACACTCTCTCCTAAAGGAAAAGGCAGTAGTCTAGAAAAAAGCATCCTGGCAGGCAGAGCTGGCCCACAGATGGAACTTGGTATCATGCATTATTATAAATAATATTTTACTTCAGTTACAGGGTTTCCAAACCCATCATGAAGATGGATGACAGGCATATGTCTTTGCCGTGGCAAATGTTTATTCCAGATTCTCTGTATGGCCAAAGGTTCTAAACATGATCCTGCTGGATTAAAACATTTTGCAATTTTTATCCCAATTCCTATAAATGTTTAGGACAAATTAATCAAGCAGGGCATCAGGTACAACCAGCAATGAGTCCATCATGTCTGATAGTGATCTCCTATTGACCTCTATTTCTTCAGAAGCCATGGTACTATTCATGTAAAAGTTGAAAGTAGACATTAGAAGTTAATATTAAAACCTAAATGTACAATCCTAAATTAGAGACTGTTACCATTTCTCAACAAATCTCATTTGCAAGGAGTTGGGGTGGTGTTAAAATATATTTTAGTGAAATTTTCTAGCTGTTGGTTTTGCAGATGGTTGCAATCTCAACCAAATTCAAGAAAGCCTGAAACAAAATTGCAAAACGGTACGAATTCTTTAAACTCACCTCTTCATGATTCAAATGACAGCTGCTCTGAGGGAATTCCACCCAGCCCAGCAGCTTTGTTTTGGTGGAACAGCAATGCATCGCCACGGCAAGGTCTGAAACTAGGCATACGTTGACCACAGTGCCTAGCACTAGGAGCCAGTGATTACTACCAGCTTATGACCCAAGACAACAGTCTAAAAAAGACACTGAGGTTCATCACCAAGCAGTCAGACCATCCTTAGTTTTAGAACTTCTTACTGAGTGGCATTTGGCACTAAATGCTCTTTCACTGATTACTTGACCTAATGCTTTCTTTTTTTTTTTTTTTGTTTTGTTTTTTAAACAAGTGTTACTGGATAGCTTACAGGTAAAAGGATTATCATAGCTTCCACAAATATGACCAAAGATAAATTTTACTCCTTGACTCTGAAGTGTTTTAGATAAGCATCTATATAGACACAGATATAGTTGGTAATAAATCCACTGTCTGAAGTCAAAGCTAAGCAAACTCAAACTAGAAATAAGGAACAAGTTCTGGTAAAGAGGGTTATTATCCACTGCAACAGTTCCCTGAAGACTGTTACATCTGGATTTAAAGATCCTCAGCTGAGGGAGTGCTTTTCTAAAAAATGTACTTAAATTTGAACACAGATGAATTTAACGCATAAGTGATTTGTGGTCCATGTGAAATGGCCAGCTAGAGAATCATAATAATCTCACGTCTTCTAATCTATTTATAGGCATTTAAAATTTCACAGAGGAAGAATATTAAGGATGGATACTTTATCGCTTTGAAGAATATGGTCATGTAAGCATCCAGCAAACAACACTAAAAACTGAGACCTATAACCTAACATTTGACAAATGCTTGGCTGTAAATGTTTTCTTTGTAGGAAACAAAAGAATTCGAAAGATGCTAGAAAGTTTTCTCAACAGCAGTGTTAAGGAGATCTTCCTATAGTTCGGGGAAACTTTTCCTTTTCCTTTGATGCTTAAAATGGATAATTCCCTGCAGTCTTCCTTTCTTTTGATTCATTCCTGCATTGTGGTGACTCAATCCCAATGAAATGAGAGGACATATGAAAAATAAATGTGTCAAAGAAATCAAGCCTACAAGTCATAGCAAGGTTTACTTAAACTAATGAAAGCCACGAAAATCTTTAAAGAAAAATGTTAGCAGTGAGTTCTTGTTTCTATTCTTTAGACCAAGCATTTCACCCCCATTTCTCAAGTCTCTAGATGGCTAACGTTTGTTTTCCTATACTTAATTTTACCAGCTTCAGCACTATCATTTACCTGATTCTCTAGTTTCAGCTGTCGTAGTTTCATGCTTTCATCCTCAAAGATGCTGAGAAAGGGAAAGAAACAAATTAATTATTGCTAGTAAATAGTTTGCATTATAAGAGCACAGGATATTCACAGACTACAACTTCACCATCAAGACTTTAAAACAACTGTAAGACATAACTTCTATCCCATGGGAAGAGCAAGTTACAAGGCATTAAGAAATAAAACATACTTCAAATTCTGTCATAAATGGGACCAAACTGTAGTTTAATCACCTTAGTAAACTGTTCTGAAAACATTTTGTAAGCAAAAAAGGCTTCATTACTGATGGACCGATTATGAGCCACTATTGCAGTGGGCTATGAGACAATTTATATCCGAAGGCCTAACACAGTTCAAACCAATTCAGTAAAGTTCCTGCTCCTTCATAAAATACCCAATTCCAGATTAACTCAGAATTTTAGGTTTTGTCTTGGAGTCAAACCTATACCATTTTCTCCTCCTGCCAGACTTCCCAGAACTACTGTTAATACCTGTGAGAATCTGTATTTGCAACACCTGATATTAATTCCTAGAGATAAATAGTGAAATAATTATTTTTTCAAGTGTTTTATAGACAACTTTCATAAGAACTCTAGCTTTTCATTCTAAGTTGTGTTCCATATAGACTTTCCATTTCCTTTTGTATGATAATGAATTATTACATAAAGTGCAATTTAGAGCAGTTAACCCTACAAAGGGGAAAGGTTAATTGACAAGTAAGTACATATTCTGCCTACCCCAGTTGTGCACTTTCCTCCTACGCAGCTTTGACAAAGACTTCTCTGAAAGTGAGAAAGCATCAGGAAGAAGATACTTAATACGGGAAACAGATAAACATTATGTATTTTATTGATGGCACGCAGAAAAGCAGGGCTAGCCAAAATTTCAATTTAAACAGGAAATTCTCTGTCTGGTCTAGGTATGCAGTAATGTCCAATGATGTGAAGTCACAAGCTGGCAGACAGCGCTGAATATAACCCTAACAAAGAAAACCAGAGAGATGGAGAAAGACAAGGAGAGAGGTGGGGCGGGGTTTCTGCAAAACACATGCCATGGAAATTGGATCACAGCACATAGAGCTAACAAGAGGAGAAAGGGCTCAGAGTCCCCTTAACCCCTAGTAAATCCACATTTGACTTGACTTCCAGGCAAGCAGATGACAGATGAGAGGTCCTCACAGACAGACTACCCTAGCCAATGCAAGCCCTGTTCTGGAAGGATGAAATGTGCAGGGAAAAAAAAAAAAGTTTTGTATACGCACATCATATATAACAGTTTATATACTCTAAAATTGATGCTTACTGCCCAACTAATGGTATTTTAAAGCAAGTTACCATTGTCATTGTTTTTTACTTTGCGGTTTTCCTTATTTCTATAATTTTTTTCTAATGTATTTCAAGTATCATCACATAACAGGTCTAGGACCTTGAAAACACCTTGCTTCTAAAAACTGACATTACTCTTCACATGGACCAGTAATACGTAGCACCTTGGATTCAAAGGGAATGGAGGGCCTGGAAAAATTATGTCTTTCTTGAAGAGGGATGGAGAGCTATTGTGTGTCCCCACAGCAACAATTACAGTAATACACTCGTCTCCACCTGAAAACGTCCACAATTTAAGAAACATGCAGAGACATATCTACTGAGCGCAGCAAGATATACATTAGTTGCCACATGAAACTTCAACATAAAGTTAAAATGTAACATGTTTTTTATTTAAAGCATAGGTGATAGAAAAGGCCATCTTTGGCAAAGTCCGAAAAATGCTTGAAAGCTCCAGTTAAAATATTCATGACCAAAAAAAAAAGGGAGGAGGGGAATGTTCCTTTTCTTTTCATACACCTACTGACTTAAAAAATAGATGACATTTGTTAACAGCAGTCAAGAGTTTGTTATAAAGCAATCTATGTAGCTCTGATCAATATTAGATTTACGGACACATTCTTATATAATTAAGAAGAACTACAAAGATGTCCTGTGTAGATACAAGCTACTGTCTGTGGTTTTGTTGCTTTTCCTAATAGAAAATGCATCCCCAACAATTTGAGTCTCTTCAGAAAATAAAAAGAAATAAAAACACTACCACTTTTGGAAATAAGTTTCCAGGTTTTCCTTTTTACCTGAAAGATGGCAAAATGATGAAATATTAGGACTCGCATATGCACCTTGCGGAAATCCTCAATGAAAATTATTTGCTTTGTATTTTTAAGTTATTTTCTACCCACACTGGAATAAAGTTATGTGACATCAAGGACAGGTCTGAAGACTGTCGGAACAGCACCATAACGCAGACTACACGATGCCTCACCTCCAACCGCTTAACTGAGACTCAAACATGGTTGAAATACATGAAGATTCTAACAAGTCAAAGAGCTTGATAAAGCGAAAAATAACAAGAGTGTTCTCTTTTACGGTTAACTGTTAAATGCAGACCAAAATCACCTCGTAGCAGGCCACAAAATGAAAGCAGCCATCAATCCTTCCCATTATGAAGTGCAAGGATTCACACAAGGAGCAAAATAAAAAGAAACAATTAAAGCCAAGAGCACTGTGGCACTGTAAGTAGTAGCTAAAAAATAGTAAGAATAAAAAAAATTACACTATTTTTATTTTACTCCCCCTGCAACCTTCCTTCCAGCACTTGGTCATCATGAAAGTGTAACATAATAACCAGACAAAAAAGAGCTTCCCACACATACACACTTCAAACTTTTTTCTACCCACCACAGCGGGGTTGGTGCTGTTACAGACCTTACAGGAAAAGGCTGTGCCAGAGTCACTCCCACAGCTCACCACTAAGGAATGCAAGTAGTGTGCTAATACAACTGCAGGCTTCAAACACAAATCCTCCTTCAGATGGACTGACTACACAGGCCAGTACATCTCAGTGCTCTTTGCACATGCCCACGCAAAACCACTATGCTCTTTGCTATGCTTTTCTATTTGAAGGGTTTACGTGCAATAAGAGGAATTAAAAATCCAGTAGGAACAGGAAAAATAAGCAGCATTTCCATAGCAACAACAACACAGTTCAAAACAAGAAAAAAAAAAAACACCAACCACCAAACCAGCCGCCCATTTACCTTTGATAAATAAGAACTGAAAATACTCAAGTAACCTGTCATGATCTTCCTCTTCCAAAGTGCTGCAGAAGAGCAGGCTACACGAGACCCTGCACACCAACTCCTCTGCTACATTCACCAGAATCCACTAGCTCTCCTACTAAAGCTGCATGACGGGTAATGGACACATGCCACAGAGAAAGGAAAAACGACCCAGAATGTAACACAGAAGTGAAGACTAATGATTATCCAGGATACAGAATAAAAATGAGAGTGGGAAAGCAACTATTTAACAAAAACACTCAACTGAGAAGATAAAACAGTATGTCTGAATGTGGGAGAAGATAGTGAGACATAAAGGGGTTCACAGATCCATTCCTCCTCACAGATCCATTTCCAGATTCAGCATAGTCCAACATAAAGCATAGTCCAACATGAAGCAAAATGTTTTATTTTTCACTGATA
>NW_008825280.1:336131-346117 GCF_000699105.1 Pygoscelis adeliae
CCTGTTTTCCTATCATAAGCAGAAATTAAAGTGTTGCAATAGGAATATGAATGTCAAATTTATTATAGATGTGTTTATTTGGTCTTTCCTAACCACTTTCAGAAGATCAAACTAACCACAATGAAGAGATAACTCACAAGTTATTTAACAGATGTTCATATATGCAATTAAGGCTTCATTTTTATGCAGTTTATTTTCATTTCTGTAAAAAAGGCACACTACTTCTATTGACAGTTCTTTCAGAATGGACGTATTACTTTTCAATAACACACTGCAATTTTGGAATTACAAACTATGTTGTAAAGCATACATATGGCTAGACAGTGTTAACACTCTTGTTTTCATTGCAACTTCTCTGTGTTACTGAATGTATTATACTTAAAAAACCCAAAATAGTTATGTTCTAAGCAGTTGGCAATAATTACCATTGAATCAGCCAAATACAAACTCATGGTATAATGCAATTCTGAGAAGAATGAAATACCCTGATATTAAGGCAGGAAAACATAGAAAATAGGGCAAGAAAGCAATCCACCGGTCTGAAAATGGTCTTCCCATTCTGCCCGAGGTCCACACAAGAGAAATGATTCTGAAAAGCTGAAGAGGGTTCAACAAATTGAACAAGGACTGGAAAATGCACCTCTTAGCAAGATTTGAATGCATCCTACAGTTTATCCAAGCGAAAAACTAATTGACACACTCCACTGTATTCCATGGATTTGAGGCCACAAATGACAATTGATGAGAGAGGAGAAGACAACAAAATCCAGTCACACATAACTGAAGCTAGACAAATTCAGACTGCAAATAAAATTTTTATTTAACACTGTGACTAATTAACCATTGGGATATGTCATGGAGCTGTGGATTTTCAACAGAAAACAACAGGTTTTAATCAACGTTGAATATTATGCTAAAAACTGCTGTCATGGAGTAAGGCTATGGTCTACCTCCGATTTCAGGTGTGGTTATCCCAGATGGGAGAGCTAAGCATTCTTCTTTCAAGTTACCAATTAAGTCCCCTTTATATACTGACTGTTGACACTGTAAAGAGGCAAATAAAAGGTTGACTAGTTTTGCAAGGAATTGACTGGTTGCAGCTGTGAGTGAGAGACAACAAGCAGAGGAAGCAATAAAAGCCACAGGAAGAGCAGCCTGTAGAGAGAAAAAGTTCTACGTGATCCAGAATTCACTGGAAAGACAGATTTGAAATAGGTTAAGGAAAGGAAAAAACCTCATGATAGTTTTTCCTGCATACAACAAAACAAGTACATTCCTCATATATCCACTAAAGAAATACTCTACTCAGTATTTCCTCCTGAACAAGCAATGTAGCAAGGCCTTGCAGATTTAAAAGCTTCCCAGATAGCTAAAGCTATTCTGCAATTCAAGTAGTTACAGGTTTGATAAATAATGAGTAAGGTTCTTTGGCCTCTTTTAAGCAGAAGGTCAGACTAGCTGACAGAAACAGACCCTACCCCAACTTTAAAAGAAAATCTGATCCAAGAAAAGGAAAGATTGCTTGTTTTGCTTTTTAATTGTTCTAAGCTTCTTTAGAGCATATATTAGCACTGTATATGCTAATATACAATTCTTGGTGGGAGAAATTCAGGACGTATCACCTGCTTGTGCACAGCTCTAGGGGAGATACTAAAAATTTGGATACGCCATAGTTTGGCAGACAGATTCAGGGAAAGTATCCAGCAGAAATTTTTAGCTCATTTTAAAGTGGACTAGCTTTTGAGTTTACTGAGCCTTGTTACAAACAAGCTTGATATTTTATATCAGTCTGACACATAAATCCTTCGTTTAACAAACACAATCGTTCAATATTGATGGGAATATGAACCCATACATTAACAATCAAGTTCCTTAAATTTTTAACTGTTTCCATTGCTCTATTTCCTTTAAAGGAACTCCAAGGCACAATAAACTAACACCATTTTCCTCCACAAATGTCCCAAACTTCCCAATATCTTCTGTTCCATTTCTCACTCTACAGAAGGCTGCTTCCATCAGGAGTCTAACAAAGCTCACGGAACTCTTTTTTCCTTTACAGGACAGTTAATGTGGTAGCAGCGGTTATGTCTCTGAGCAATACTCCCAGAACTTAAGAATCAGGGAATGAGAAGAATGTGGCTTGTGGCACATACCTTTGTCCACTAGATTTTATTTTTAGCTGTAGAAGTGCAAGTAAAAGCAACTTCAGTATCAAATGCAAAGTCAGCTGGTATGACAGGGTTTTCACTCTTAACTCTCCAAAGAATTTCCCTGGGAATTGTTCTCCTCATCTGAACTACAGCTATGAAGGAAAATGGAAGCTGTAGAAAAGAGATCATTTGAAGAAGGATTCTTATCTTTCAAATGATATATTCCAAACAAAAATTGCAATACCGTCTCTGGAAACTGGTTGAGGAACAAAATTAATCTGTAATGCACC
The DNA here is from genome assembly GCF_000699105.1 of Pygoscelis adeliae. Classification (NCBI taxonomy): domain Eukaryota; kingdom Metazoa; phylum Chordata; class Aves; order Sphenisciformes; family Spheniscidae; genus Pygoscelis; species Pygoscelis adeliae. Next base: position 338,572 of record NW_008825280.1, read on the forward strand.
TTCCAATCCACGAAAGGGAGGAGTCCCATCTGCTTTCCTTGCAACTGACACAACTGTAATTGTTCATTTCTGGGAAAATGTGTAACGTAGCATCCGTAGGAGTGAGGATTATCAAATTTTTCTGCCTTCCCCAAGGCAGAAGAGTGGGGTTTTTTTTGGCAAACACGGGATATTCTTTCCTTCATAATTAACTACCAGTAAGTCTTCCAAGGTAAACTGGATCTGCTGCAAATCAGCCATGAAATGCCACACCCATTTCTAAGTGACACAGCCCAGGTTGCATCAACATTTCTGTTCTAAGTTATTTTCAAGCAGTTGATATTTCAACAAGGGCAAGTTTTAGCCTCCGTCGGGCTTTTTTACAAAAAAAACCTTTCTCCAGTGAAATCAGTTTTACCTTTGATTTCACCCCCCAAAGAAACATGCACAGATTTCTAATGCCAATAGCATACTGTTTTGAGAAAGGTTTCACAAAATTTGTTTGGCAAGTCTTTCACTTACTGAACATATTATGGGAACAATGACATGACAACAGTGAGCACTCAATTTTGGAAGCAATTCTGAATGAATGAATATATTATTGTGAATGGCAAACACAGGATATTCTTCCCTTCATAATTAAATTAACTACCAGCAAGTCTTCCAAGGTAAACTGGATCTGCTGCGAATCAGCCATGAAATGCCACACCCATTTCTAAGTGACACAGCCCAGGTTGCATCAACATTTCTGTTCTAAGTTATTTTCAAGCAGCTGATATTTCAACAAGGGCAAGTTTTAGCCTCTGTCTTGGATATGCTTTAATATACAAATTATGTCCCATGTGATACAGATTGAATAAGACTTATCTCAGAATATTTGAAAAGAAGTATGAAATGAACTGATAAGAACAATAAAGTCAACTGCCAGACCAGGGTGGGATGGGGGAGCAGAAAGACAAACATCTAGATCTGTGTCCTACTCCACTTGAATCCTTGAGGCACTGCATGCTCCTGCCAATAACTTGCAGCAACTATCTGAACGATTTACAACTTACTAAAGAAGATCCTAAAGTAACACAAAGGCAAGTTAGTCCTTTACAACTCCTTCTACCTACCTCCGAGTTTAAAAACGGAACTTCACCGTGGAACTATCGGGTACTTCTCTTTAAAGTCACATGGACTAGAAGCGTGCCAAAAACACCCAAACCAAAACACCCCCCCAAAAAAATGAAAAGGCTGGCACTCTGAAGAATGAATACACACACACACACACAAAGAATATATATGTTTTGCCTTTATTGTGGCAAAACGGCTGCCGCAACAACTCTGAGCAATAGGAACACCGTGCTGAAGGAAGGAACTCAAGAAAAAACAATTTGAGATACACATGTACTACAGAAAAATCTTCTGTTATAAAACATGAACAGGTTAATAATTATTTTTGTTGGCTAAAACCAAGAAAGCAGTGAATTTAATCCAAACCTAGCCTTGCAGCACTGTGTCCTCCATACTTGCATAATGCAGTAATGCCATTAAATGCACAATGCCCTAATAGTAAGTGAAGTGTACCTGAAAGTAACAGGCTGTTCAGGTTAAAACAGCTCAGCAAGAACACACTACGTTTGGCCTAAAGGAGCCATCCTTTGAAAATGCATCTGTTTTGGGGTGACTGTTCACATGCCTAATGTAACTAGGTAAATAATGATGCAGCCTAGTACTGACTGACTGCAGCTAAGTTAATGCAGAAAAGAGTATTTATCAGTGCAGGAGACATAGACTTCTCTTTTCTTTAAAGTACTCGTTCCAGTAATTTTGTAAGGTGAAATGAAACGGTGTAGGCAAGGTGAAATGACCACTCAGAAGAATCACCCCATCTTCAGTTTCAAAATGGTATCCATGGAAGCACAAAACCCTAGCATAAAATTATCATCTCACAAATGCAATGGGATATGCTCTGCACTATTACATACCTAGATAAACACACCTTGAAATAGGAAGAACTAATGTGGCAGGAGATTGTCAGATGAACTAAACAGGAACCTGCTAGTAAAGTAACAGAACATTGAGAAACGAAGGGTCTATCGAAGAAAAGTTGAATTATGGTGAAGCAAAGTACAAAGCATATGCTGTCTGATGAGATTCCTTTTTCAGAAATGTATTTGTACTGTCTCGGTGGACAACAAGTTGACCATAAGCCAGCAATGCACCCTCAAGGCAAAGGCGGCCAACAGCATTAGGAAAAGCATTGCCAGCAGGTCGAGGGAGGTGACCCTACCTCTCTGCTCAGCACTGATGAAGCCACACATGAAGCGCTGTGTCCAGTTCTGGGCTCCTTGGTGCAAGAAAGATATGGACATACTGGAGCAAGTCCATCAAAGGTCCACAAAAATGATGAAGTGACTGGAGTATCTCTCACATGAGGTGAGGCTGAGAGAACCGGGACGGTTCAGCCTAGAGAAGAGAAGGCTCAGGAAGGATCTTATCCATGTGTATAAATAAATACCTGATGGGAGGGTGTAAAGAAGATGAAGCCAGTAGTACCTACTGACAGGGCAAGAGGCAATGGGCACAAACTAAACCACATGAAATTCTATCCAAATGCAAGAAGAAACTTGTACTGGGAGAGTGGTCAAACACTGGAACAGGTCGCCCAGGGAGGTTGTGGAGTCTCCATCTTTGGAGATATTCAAAACCTGGACTGGACATCATCCTGTGCAACCTGCTCCAGCTGACCCTGCTTGAGCAGTGGGGTTGGACCAGGTGATCTCAGGAAGCCCCTTCCAACCTCCATGATTCTGTCTGTTTGGGTTCTGGAGATCACAAGATAAATGGAGATAGTTTAGAGCCTGAGTGTGAGAGAACAAACTAGATGACAGTAAAGAATACAGGCTGTTACAAGAAAATGCAACAGGAATACAAGCATCATGAAAAGGTTAAATTCTGAGCTCAGAACTATTTTGACTACTGTACTGCTTAAGTGTTTCATCTGCCATTCAAAAACTGGCTCACCAAGTACCAGAGATTAGCTCCTGCTACTTGGAACAAGGGAACAGAGCAATGACAATAAAGCAGCACTCTCTGGACAGAAGCTAGCAGATCTTCTATCTATCTGGACCATACAGAAGAGTGCAAACAAAAGCCTGTGTCGTTCTCTACTATACTATACTGGGAGAACAGAAAGTAGATTGTTTTCCTTAGCCAGAAAAGTCTCAAGTAATTTGTTACAGCATACCTAAACTGAAAGGAGTATTCTTTTCCTGGAAGGCAGGCCAAGAGAAGCCAGAAATCCACACAGGCCATTAACCATTAAAGCCATCATGGATGCTTGGAGGGTGGCAGGGAGGAAGACAACCGTAAGAACATGCACAAAAACTTATCTTTAAGTGTGTAGCCAAACAGGGGGTTTTAAACTGGGTTTTTATTACAATATTTGTAACAGAAGGGAGACAAGGAATCTCCTGCCAGGCACACGCCTTTGAGAGTTCACAGCTGGTGGCTCTCAGTGATCCTGACATTAGCAGGGAAGGTACAAATTCACGACATAGTTTGAGTAAGGGCTTTTCAGCTCTTAACCACCAATACAACTGCAGAATGCTATGCTTCCAAAATCATGTTTATTCAGGTGAATTTAATGAAACTTAGGTTTCTGCTAAGGAAAAGAGACATTTATTCCATAAGCAGAACACCAGCTTTCTACTTAATGTCCTCTCAACTACACACTCCAAATACCCAGTCTTTTCATTTCTAGAAATTGCTCTACCGAAGGAAAGAGCAAAGCAAGATCCACAGGGGCTTAGAATCCTGACTCCTATGATCTTCTCTTCATGAATTATTAAACCTTGCCTGTCTCTTCTGTTGATGTCGCACTCCATTACATGAAACCAGTGAAATGTAAAGCAGTTGCTATTCTCTCCTAGCAACAAAGTCAGCAGTTAAATAGCACACAGTATGCTTAACCCAGACTAGATAACAAAACTCAAAGTTCCCTGAAAATAAGCGTATCACACTTCATGCCACAAATTGCACTTGTTTTAGTCTTTCAAACTAAAAATGGGGGAAGGAACATAAATGAAGTTTTCTGAACTGACACTCTAGAACTGACTGTGGACTTTTAGTCCCAGTCCAGTTTTTTATTTTTAAAAGATTGAAAGGGGAAGCCATTAAAGAGATAGGAACAGCAAAATTTAATTTCCACCCCAAACTAAGTGACTCAGCACAATACCACTGCTAGATTTAGATTCTTGTTCTTTTTTTGTTTCAGATTTCACATAAGAATGCTAAATGGGAAAGGAGTGCAGAAGTGACCAGACTTCTACAACAGTAACGCAGGCAGTTAGCATGCTAACATCCCACAGAGTATATGTTTTAAACAACGCTAGGAGTAAGGGTTCTTGCGCTAGTCTAAGGCAACAGCTCTAGGCATATCAGTATATCCACTTGGAAGAGAATTCATTCCATGACCCAAATACAACACGATCAACAGTTTTATTTTGGAGATCACCCAACTGTGCCCCAGTGACACAACAAGAGTCCGGAGCTATCCCAGCGCAAGACTGGTTGCAGAAAGTTTTCACACATACAGAGTCGTAATTATGTTGAAATCAGGGCACTTGTGCCTCCTACAGATGCCATACCAACAGTGGTTAAAAAAGAAAAAAAAAAAGCAGAAGAGAAAAATAATGGTTGTCTCTATAAAGATGGGTCATCAGTAACCTAAATTCTAAATTGTAAGAGGTGGGAGAAGAACTTATTAGAAACTGAAGAGACAATTCAACTCTTTCATTGTTCTAACAATTGCAGTTAGCAAGTGCATTTCAAGTTGTATTTGGAAATTTGAGTCACAGGTGTAACAGTGTTGCCACTTTTTCTCTCTTGCCACTGCTGTCTACATCATAGGAAATGAGGCGATTCCTTCTTCACTCACACTGACAGCACTGGCATCAAATTGCAGTCACAAAAGGTTTTCTTTTATTTCAAAACTGTACTCCTAGGAGTACATCTCAACCACATTTATAAAATATTTACAGATTTATCTCATTTTGGACAGATTTCTTGGTTATAATGTTCAGACTTGAAAGGGATGAAGCAAACAAGATATTAAGCCAATCCTCTTTTATCTAAGGACAAGATTTGCAGAGTAATAAATCCTGGAATTTACAAAACAGTGCTTGTTAATTTCAGGAGGGTCACCCGTGGCCAAATAAAAATACCCAAGGACTAACAGAGATGCTGATAGGCTTTTAAAAGGAAATTTAAACTTCTCTGTCTTCTCTGGATTACAAGTATAGCTAAAATCATTAGCAAAGTATTTTGCCTTTTTTCCCCAAAGTTATAATTAAGGTGCATCTATACAAAACAGTCAACCCCAGCAGCCACCAAGATTCCTGACAACCTCAACTACACTAAGGTTTTTCAAACATGGAAAGGGCTTTTAGCTGGACAACAGTACATGAAATGACTTTTGAACCTTTTTCAGTCCATGGGCTTGTAATCTTTTGAAAATTGAGCTTATTGACAATAGGCCCTTTTTCTTCGTTAACTTTTGAAGACACTGAGGAAGTATCCCCATGAAGACACTGAGTTCACAAACTGAACACCACTAACTCATGCACGCCTGGTCACCCAAGAAGCATCCAAATTATGGGAGGGATCGCTGTAGTTGACACCCAGTTTTGTAGTCTCTGTAGACTCAGTCAAGATTTTTGCAGCTTGAAAATTATGTTCTTTATACATGACATTTGCAAGTCAGAAGCTGAAGCACATTTGGAAGGCAGCATGTGCAACGCTTTAAGTATTCCTGTGTACTGTATCATTATTATGCAAAAAGGTGAAGTTCATCAGTCTCCAAGATTCTGAAATACATACTACTGTAAGAACCAAAGTCCCTTTGCAATATTTTAAAAGCTTACAATGATGTAGAATGACCTTTATCTGAATGTTTCTACTGTATTCAACACTATTAATTTCATGTTAAGTCTCAAAGTGGACTTTCCCAAATGAAGAGAGAAAGTAGAGCACTTATCAAAACCACCAAACAGCACTACCAACCTTATCATTTTCTAAAGCATTAAGACAGTTGCGCCACACTACCTGAAAGTCAATCAAACTGTAAAATGAACTTGAACAATTTCAGTTGCAGCCACCTCAAATGGAAGATAGTGTTGGTGGACAAGCGATAGGTTAACGCAACACCATAGTTTCAAGGGACAGTCTGTTTCAGAGATGGCCTAAAGCCAAGATCTCAGCTGTCCATCCATCATCAAGTATCCCACAGCACGTTTACAAAACTATATGCATTTATTTTTTACTTGTTTCCTTCACCTCTGTCCACCAGAAATAAAACACTTTTTATATCTTAATGTGTTGTACATATTGCTCAGCAGTAAAGGTATTCCACCTCAGGGGGGGGGAAAAAAAAAGGAAAAAAAAAATCTGCCAACTGGTTCTCAGGTACAGCTTTTTTAAACTTTAGAGCCTTTCTTCTGTAAGACGGTAGGTAGTATCTTCATTACTACGAACTGCCAGTTTTGTATCACATTTACTTTTTCTGTACAAACCACTGTTTGGACAACTGACAATTATTTTACCAAACAAGAGTTCTAATGACTAAATTAGTGATTTATGGATAATTTTACTATTGTCTTCTCAGGAAAAGAAGATCCTTCTTAAGAATACAGTCTTTTGTCTTCCTGCAATTTATTATAGTGCTGCTGAACATTCTAAGTTCAGAGTCAGACCCCTAAAAATAATAGGCTTTAAGGATCTATTTAAAAACTACATACTTTTATTTAGGTCCATGTATTCTAGTTTTCTTACTTTAACTATGGAGACTAAGAAAGTTAAGGAAATGGATTGTTTGTTTAATAAACTGGGGGTGGGAGGGAAGCAGCTATCACATGAACTGCCATTATTGTTGGGCTATTTCTGTGAGGCACCCATAAAGAGTATGCAAAACAAGTTTCTTAGCGGAATGAAATTCTACTAGTACAATTGTTACCCAAAAAGCAGCATCATTTCCTGTAGCTTCAACTCCGTCAAACTTAAACGTCTAATATCTATGCAAGGAAATTCATGTGCCAGTCAAAACTCAGGTCACCAGTTTTTCAAAAATTGTTTCCAGAATTGGTATACAAACCTGAGCCCTTAAAGCCTGCATAAATAAGTCCTCTTCTAATGTTTCACAGAATATTTGGTGGACCCAAGTGATTACAGGATCCCTTCCAACTCTATAGCCTCTTTTCACCCCCAACTAAAATTACCAAGTGTATGTAATAAATAAATACTGTTTCTCTTCTACACTGTGTTCATTATAATGCAACTACTAGAAGTTTAGGTTCCTCTCTTTATTTGCTTTTCCTTCCCTCATCCAAACATCAGAGGCACAAAAGATATTTTTTCCTGTGTTTTTACTAATTCTGCCAAAGCCCATTTCCACTGCCTGCCTTTATCCTCACATTATCAGCTAATTTTGGTTTTGAGCTATTCAAGTGCCACAGGCATAATCTCTTTCCAAAACCTCTTCTCCGAAGTTCACAGCTGTTTTTCCTATTACATCAGTTAATTTCCT
>NW_008825280.1:346141-346499 GCF_000699105.1 Pygoscelis adeliae
TGCAACGGCACACAGAGCACGTTACCATATACCCCAAGAGCTTCACTAGCACCAGAAGAGCAGAGCAACACTGCAAAAACGCTTCACAGCGGCCCCTAGAAGCAAGCAGAGCGGACCGAGACCCCACAAAACCAGTTTAATCTGCAAGTATTTAGAGGATGCATAACATACCACGTTGAAGCGTTAAGCACACAAAACACAGCCGGGTTTTATACAGCTGTTGCGCGCCTGCGGGGAGCGGGTGTTATCAGGACAACGTCGCCGCAACGCCCAGCCGAGCAGCGCCACGTTACCACGCGGGTACTCGCCCCGCGCGTGCCGCCCCACGCGCGCGTGGCCGTTAGCAGCTGCGGCGACG
>NW_008825280.1:347146-351612 GCF_000699105.1 Pygoscelis adeliae
CCTCCGCCGCCTCAGGGGCTGGAGTAACAGCCCCCAGAAGAAGCCACGTAGATTAGAAAGCTCTTTTCAGAGCCACCCCGGTCCCCACGGAAGCCCGGCCCGACATACTGCCATCCCCCAGAAGAGACCCCCCGCGCCGTTGCGGCGTTTCTCAGGAGGACGAGCCAGCCGTAGCGCAGCTGGCTGTTCCTCGGCAGTAACATTGTCCGTTTGGAGGTGTCTTTGCACATTGCAAGGTTACTGCTCCCACCGAGTCAGACGTCGGCCTGTCTCCTCGAGAGCTCGGGGTTCGCCTTCACCAGTTCGTCGGTGGCACTCAGCTTCCCTCTCTCCCGCAGGTATTTCATTAGATGAGGCCGCTGTCTCCAAGTGACCTTCACTCCATACTCGTGCTCGGGAGTATCTGTAACCAGTACTGCTGCTGGCTCTTCTCTCCCACAGGGATCAATATCGAATGCCAGCTCTTTTTCTGGATGCCAGGTGCGGCTGCTTGTTTGGGGCAGAGTGCTGCTGCATCTCCAGTTCCTCGTGGAGGGCACCTGTGGAGTCTCTACATCCGGTGGACTAAAGAATTCTGGCTCCACAGGCTGGGGAGCAGGTGACAAAGGTATTTCTCTACAGTTTGCCGGACTGTTCACCTGGATGTTGGGGTTTGCTGCTGTCCCTTCTTGGGCTGGCTGAGGGAGCACTGTGTGCTCTTCCGAGAGCGATTCGGATGGTCCGAGGGGTGGACTGCATATCCTTCTGGATTCTCAAAAGTTAAAGGAGGAAACTTGCAGGCTATAGCTTTTCGACAAGCTCCTCCTGCATGAAGCAAACTGTGGTTGGCATCCTGATTCTGGGGTTTGCGAGGACCACGGTGCTTCTTCTGGCATGCTTTCAACACCACTGACTTAGTTGTTTCAAATTGTGGGCACACCTGAAGGGAAAGACATAGTAATAAGAAAACACCCAACAATTTTCTCCAGATGAAGGAATGCCAACCTGATTCTACTCCCCCACCCATCCCACCTTTTTTCAGTGTGTTCATTAAGTGGGTAATCTGGTCTGCAGCAAAGCAAATCAGTCACTAACCGAGCTGCTAAGGAGATCCCTCTGAACTTCAACATGATGTTCCGCCTCTCTTCTCTGAAAAGTGATTGGGGTGCAAGTGAGCCGTTCTCTGGCAACTTAAAAAGCACTCAAGATACGGGTTTTAAAGAAAAGTCTAACTGGTGTCTACTCCTGTAACCCAGGTTTCTGTGTCTTAGCATAACTCTGAATAGATTCAGTGAACTACATCCTCAATCTCCCTGAACAGGTTGAACTGAGAGCAATACAAAATGATTTAAAGGATGCCCGCTTAGCTCCATCACCTTAGATTATGTTAATAAGGCTTTCAGAATATTCCCCCCAAACATTTTTTACTTCAAAACATGGTTAATCTCTGTATTCTGGAGTAACAGATCACCCAAAAGCCACTTCTAAAATCAGCTTTCTATAGAAGATGATCAAAGCTCAACAATCTATATTTCTTTGAAAGATTCTGGACTTTTACTCAAAACATGGAAATCCTTCTATTATGGTATTCTTTGTCTTCCTGGGTATCAACAAAAAAAGTCAGGTTCCGTTTCTTGCAGTTTGCTTTTCCCTAGAGCACACCAAACTGGGTTCTAGCTACAATAACTACAGATCCCTTTCAGCATTCCTAAGTTACTACACAGTCCCTCAAAAAACTAAGTGCAATTTAATTAAGGGTAGTGATTGTCTGCTGTACAACTGAACTGTTTGAATGTAAAGCCTTTGTGCAGGAAAAGAGAGAAATGATTCCCTGATGATTGTATCCTGGCACATCCTCACAAAGAGTTCAGGGAACATGTAGGGTAGGCTTTACCAGTGCAGGAGCCTAGCAGCCAAGAGGGTATGAAAAACTTAGATAATAACATCAAGAAGAGAAGAGCAGAAAATCAGTTGCCACTGAACGAGTTGACAGAAACTCTGCAGAGAATGCTTCAAGAAGTTACAAACCTACCAGGATTTTCAAATGGAAAGATACCTAACAGTTTCAGTGCTGATAGCTTCAAACCAATTTTATAATCACTGTATGTTTGGAATCAAAGAGCGAAGTACCAGTGTGGATATTTCCACCTCTTCCAAGCAAAAAGAATCCTTATTCACAGCAGTTATTTTACTTAGCACTATGGCTTCTGAAACACTAACTGCCTCAAGGATATAAAAAAAAATTAAAGAGGAAAAAATTGAATATGTTCTACTTCAAGGTTAAGGCATCACAAAAATAACTCCAGGTCACCAAGAACAAAGGAATGTTTCATGCAGGTTTGAAACCACGCTTCCTGAGCCTGCTTTGTGAAGACCAGAGAGTCAAGCAGAAATAATAATGCTGAAACAGAGCTCCCCTAGGTGATGACTATTGTTGTATAGGAACAGTCTGTCTTTGCAGCACCTGTTTGCTTAAAAAAAAAAAAAATCTTTACGTTACATGATATAAGGAGTATCCTGGGACACTGCAAACAGTCCCCGGAATATTTTTTCAGACCAGAAAAGGAGCCCATAAGAAGAATGATACGGAGAGAAACTATTCAAAACACAGAATGGAAAAGAGGGCAGGTTAGAACAAATAATCCTGAAGTGAAAGCCTATGTTCTCTAAACTTAGTAGTGTCAGATTTAAACAAAACACCTGGTACTTTAATGTGTAACATTTAGAGTTCAGCAGTTATTTCAAGCAGCAAGCCAGTAAAACAATTCTTCCTAATGTTTATTATGTGCAGGGTTTTCAGTTGCCATAGAAAACAGTGTTTTCCTGATGAGAATTAGTTTTTCAGAAGACAAATAATCAGTACACGCTGCACACAGTTCTATGCCTTCAAATAACCAAGACCTTAGTGGTCGTAGTTAGAACGTGAAGCAGCTCCAAGCACTTATCTCTGCTTGAGGCAGCGACAGCGAATTCAGGTCTGTGCTACTGATTTTCAGTATCCAGGACAGATAGATAGCTTTCTGTTGAGGCATAGGGGAGAAATTTGAAAACCGTTGCTGTGGGACGCAGGGGGAAGGATAATCTATACCAACCCAGGCAGCAGAGGTGGCCTGGTCTACAGGTTTCCTAGGAACACGTCTCGGATTCTCGGCCGAAGGTGGCGGAGCTTCATAGGAATGGACGGGTCCCTCTCGCGGCCTCTCAAGGAATACCAGCTCTGCCTTCCCGGCCTTGTGGGTGCATTTCTTCTTCGGAGGCATCAAAAGGTATGGTCAAACGACTTAGAAACCTCATGATGCTTGCTAGAGCCAACTGGAGAAAGAGGAAAGCACCCCAAGGGAGGTGCTAAAGTGCTCTCAAATCTGTAGAAGGCAAATAAATGGACTTGAAGACAAACTTGTTTGGAAACCTCAGATCTAGTTTTTTAGCAAAAGTAAAACATTTATGCAACAGTACAGTGTACACATCTCTACGCAGACTTTTTCCTACCAGTAGTTTTTGAACCTTCTGTCGAACTTCAGGTAGATTTAGGAACGCAGAGCAGAATAGATAAACGCTGCAAAGCTTCACAAAAGCTGATAGCCAAATACATCGGGGGAGAAAGAGATGCAAACAAAACAAGCGTCCCAGCTGCAAAAGGAGTTCTGAACTGGCCTTTGGGCAAGATTCAACATTACTGGAAAAAATCAGTTTCTTATGAAAAATACATATTTTTAAATACACAAGACAGGCAAACTCACATAGGCATTTTTCTTCACAAAAATAAAAGTAATTTGAAAGACATCGATCTACGATAAGGCCTGACTAAAATACTGAAATACAGAAGCAACTATATTTAGAATAGGCTTGGTCACCGAAATTTTAAGGAAATTCAAATCAGTGGGAGAGAAGAAAAAAAAATTGAAATGGAAGTAGTTGACCTACTAAACCAGCTATGTCAGCAGCTATCAAAAAATTTGAAGAAATAATTTCTTCACATTAGCTCAATATCTAGTCTAGTCACAGACAAAGAACGGTTTAGGAATTTAAAGTCAGAAAAAAAATGTTTTCTTTTTTCAATTTAATCCATAGAACTGGTTTGTAATGCTGAGATATACTGTAGGGCCGAGATAACCAGAAGTCTTTCCACTTCTAGTTGCTAACTACCTATACTTTTTAATGTCAGGAATTTTTAAGTTTTTAAATAGAGAACATACTTGATGTTTCCCTCCTGTAGATATCTTGCATGATTTTTTTTTTAACCCAGTGAGTAAGTTTTAATTGAAATGACACTGAATTTAATTTTCCATTCGCAAAACAGATTAGCGCGGACGAGGAATTTTGAAGAGGACATTTTCCGAGAAACGCATCCTCTTTACCAAACGCACGAGACTGCGGCAGCCTGACTGCTTACCAAACGCGCAGCCTCCTCGGGGAGTCCTGCGAGCCCCCCTGGCCAGACACAGCCGTAACGCCCGTTAAACGGTGACGCTCCGCGGCTCTTCGCG
>NW_008825280.1:352057-353794 GCF_000699105.1 Pygoscelis adeliae
CGGAGGCAGGGGCCGGCAACCCCGTCAGAGCCGCGCGGGGAGCGTAGGGCGGCTGGGAGAGGGAAACGTCTAGGCCCGGGCTGGGGCGGAGGGGCCCTGGGGAAGGAGACGTACTTACCGGCGAGCGCGGCAGGGCTGGGGTTGGAGTGGGTGAAGAAGGAGCTAGGAGCCCTTTAGCGCTCCCCCCGCGCTTGCCGCCGCCGGGGCCGTGCGTACGCAGGGCTGCTCCTGGGCCTATGCTGATGGTAGCAGCTCGAGGCCTCCTTTGGAAGCGGCTCGCTCCTGTAGGGAATGCAACCTTCTGGAGCCTGGCTAAAGGTTACTCTTTTGTCGTTGTCTTACGGGGATCTCTCTTTAAGGGAGCGGAGCAGATCGCAAAGGGCCGTGTGGGTGCCTGGGTGCTGCGGCCCGTGTGTGATGCTGAACACTTCTGTTGGCGGCGTCCCGCTGCTGGGCAGCACCTGATCGCAGGGCTGTCTGCTCCCTGCATGTAGGGCATCAACTCAAGTTTTTTATCTGCCGGACTCTTTCCAGTTTGTGTCTATGCGGGTGATTCCTACTGAGAATTTTCTTGTTTACTAGCTGGCCCAGTCAAATCTAGCAATGCAAAAGGCCTTTTTTTTTTTTTTTTTTTTTGTTTCTATTCTGCCTGCCATTCCTAATGATCAACGATACGTACAATTTCTGTATTCTTTTTCTGGTATAGTCTGCTGTAAGAGACAGCCTCCACCTAATTCTTGAATGGCCTGATATTTATAAGCGGTGTTCTCAGAAGGGACGCGCTGCATCTTGCCCTGAAAGCAGTATCTCTGAATTTTATCTCCTCTGCTTTATAATCTAAATTGTCTGTTGTCCAAAAGTTTGACACTTAAATTGTATGCTGCCCAATGATAAATTTATCTGGTTCTTGACAAATCTGCAGAAGGAATGACTAACGCATTTACTTTGCATTTATTTGAAAGCACCTAGCTTCTGCTGCATTTATTGTGTGCCTTTGTAGTGTTCAGGACAATCTCTGCTTCCCAGATCTTAAACCATCTGTTAAATTCCCTTTTCTCTCAGGTTGCGTGATCTGCTGGTTACAGCAATGAGATATAAGAATCAGGACTGCTATGTCTATGTTCTAGCTTCTCTCCCCTCCAGCTTGCTGGCTGATGCTGGTCAAGTCACTTTACAGCTAAGTCTTAGTCTCCCTTTCTGTGAAGCATATGTACGTACTTCCCTCATTATTAAGTAGTCTGTGGCTCCCAACTTGTGATGCAAATTATCTACCCTGCAAATATCTCTCTTGTTCTGCTTACACAAAGTGAGGATAAAGGAGGTACAGTACTATTTTCCAATAGCCTCGTCAACCTTATTAAATGCTTTCATTTTTTATTTTCCTTCCTTGTTTCTAGCTTTGTAGCAATTGCTAAGAATGTGTGCTCTGTGGGAGGTCTGTGGTTGTTTGCTGCACCTTTCCTAGCTGTTCCTGCCCTCTGAACTCTTATGTTGTATCTTTTGTTTTGCAGGATTTGTTCTTCTCCCTTTCAATGGAGAGTGACTGTATAGATTAATAATGAGGACCAGCCCTCGCAGGCCCTTAATTCTCAAAAGACGGAAACTGACCCTCTCACAGAAGGATGCATCCAGTACTTCAGCAAGAGATGAGAACAATGGTCAGGGTGAAAAGACTCCTAAGCAGGAGCACAGCCAGGAGGACCAACACAACAGCCAACCCAGAGACAAAATGGACTG
>NW_008825280.1:353963-379293 GCF_000699105.1 Pygoscelis adeliae
TTCAGCAGGTCCAACACCAGCACAGCATCTCCCACCAGAGAAGAAAACCAGTGCAGCAACCAAGGCTGCCAACGGTCAAGAAAGAGACAAGAATGTTACACAGGCACCTGGTCTTGCAGGAGGGACGATGCTCTGGCATTCAGGAATTGACTCTGTGGTTGGACAGGAACAGGAGAGCAACAGTATGTAATCTTTACCCTTTTTTTTTTGTCCTGACAGGTAGACAAAGAGATGTGAAGTGGGCCAATGAGTGTAGTGCTTGGATCTCAGTATGCAGTAATGAAAACTATTTTGTTAATTACAAAATAGCTATGGATTTGATTCTAATAATCTACATAGCTATGCATATGTAGTGAAATCTGAAGGATCTTAGTGGATATATTTTTGGTAGAAGAGATGGCATATAAAGGTGTATAGCAAAGCAAAATTTTCGTGCTGGGGAAAAAAGAAGGGCTGGCTTGAGGAAATCAAGTCTAGAAGAACAGAAGACTAAGTTTCATTTAGCAAAAGGGTTATGGCTGAATTAAAGACTAACATAGCGTACCCTAGTCAGTGACAAAACATATGGGCCTAGAGCTTTGAAAAAGAGATGATTCCCAGCCTTTTAATAACTAAGTGGCAGGTCTGTTTCCTCCTTGGCTGTCTCATGAAGCTGCTGAATAAATGTTAGAAGTGGGATGGATTTTACTTTGAAACACTGCTCAGATCAAATTTGTATTTGCAACTTAAAATAGCTATGTAGTTTTTGGGCTGTAGTAAATCTTATCCCACGGTATAGTACTGTCTGACAGGAACCCATAGACAGCTACAACGGCTGCATTGCTACAACCAACCTCACCAGAAATAACAAAACTATTTTAGTTTTCATTGCTGCAGTTCAAAAACCTGGAGACATCTGAGCTTCTGACTTGGGTCTTGTGCTAGGTCATACAGTTGGAGTTTGTCACCACCTTCCTTGGCCTCTGCTTACTAGATTCATCCTTTAGCTAAAAATGCTTGAATTCTTGAAGTACTGGATCAACATTGTCCTGTTTTGGTTGAGAGCAATCGGTTTGAATGTTTGTTTTTAAGGCTGCAGCTTTTTTCAGAAATTAGGCAGATTCACATGAAATCAGGAATTCAATGTTGAATTCCTTCTACAAGAAACATTAGCATTGCAATACCATCTTGTCCCTATCTTGAGACAAGGATACCTCTTTTAGAACTGTGACTAGTGCCTTCCTTTTGGCACTTGAGACAAAGGGGAAAGAAGGTTACTGTGAGTAAGCAGAGCTATGGGCTTGTTATCCCAACAGGCAGTGGCGAGACAATGAGCTCTGTGTTGGACAATAGTCTCACTAACATCCAGTGGCTGGGGAAGATGAGATCTGATGGGCTAAGTCCCTGTTCTGTGAAGCAAGACACGGAGAAAGAGAACCAGATGCCTCTGCGGGAAAAAATCAAGGTAAGTAGGAGAAGACAACAGAGCATATGTGCTAAAACTTTTGATAGAGAAGTAATCCATGTGGACCAGAAGACTTGCGAGAACTAGGCATCACCACCTCTAACCCGAGTTTGGCCTTTACTGATTTGAATAGCAGAACCTGGAGGATCCAGGGGTGTTCCATGGCCCTTCTTGTCAACTTTGTGAGTGCTCATGTATCATTCCCTCTGTCTCTCAGACTGAAGAAGATTCTGCTGCTGCTGCTATTCCTACTGTCACCACCTCCTCCTCCTCATGGCAGGATTCAGTATCAGAACGACCTCCCTACTCCTACATGGCCATGATCCAGTTTGCCATCAACAGCACTGAGAAGAAGCGTATGACTCTGAAGGACATCTATACCTGGATTGAGGATCATTTCCCATATTTTAAACACGTGGCTAAGCCAGGTTGGAAGGTAACAAGCAGGCCCTCAAGTTGCCGTGTGCCACAGGGTGATATTAGCATAAGCCTTCTGGATGAAAATGAAAAGTTGTTCCCCAGCCTGCAAAGCAAGATGGAAATTAATTTAAATACCCCACCTCAAATACCCTCTCATTCCAGATGTTCCCTGTTCCACTTCTTGTATCCCCTTTCTCATTTCACTTAGGCAAGATGATGGGATGTTTGATCACTGGAGTAAGAGCAGAAATGTGAAGAGTAAATAGAGTAAGAGACTGATGACAGGGTTGGCTGGGTATGCAGTGAATATGAAGGTCCATGTTGTCTACACTGTAGAATGTAATCCCTCTGCCAGGGCAGTCATGTCTCAGGTAGGCCCTGCTGTGCTGATAATAAACTACTGCTTTTCAACCTCAGTCTCACTCCTTTCTCCCCAGAACTCCATCCGGCACAACCTGTCCCTTCATGATATGTTTGTCCGTGAGACATCTGCTAATGGTAAAATCTCGTTCTGGACTATTCACCCTGATGCAAACCGTTGCCTGACATTGGACCAGGTATTTAAGGTGAGTGCCTCATGCAGAGAAAATGGGACAGGCTATCCAGTTCCTAAATGTCACACTAGCCAGATGCACCTTATTTTAACAGGAAAGTTAAGCTGGTTTTACATCAGCCTTTTTGTAGAAGCTGAATTCAGTCACTTCTCTTGACAAACAGACAAGCTCTGTATTTGAAAGAAAAGGTGCTGTGGCTGTGCATATGAACTGGAGCTTCTGTGGGATGCATTTATTCTTCAGGTGGTGTGCCAAATGTAATAGTGAGCTTGTTCAACCTCTTTCCACGGGCCTGATTCAAATTCCTAGTGAGAATCTTTCCACTGAAGTCGACCAGAAGTTCCTATGCTGTTTGATTAGACAGTCATAGGATGGAATTGCCCTATCCCAGCTAGGTATTTTAGGAAGTACCATTTTGTGGGAAAAACAGAGCTTGTGAGTCTGGTATAGGTGTGTTTAGACTCTTCTGTGTTTTCAGCAGTGGGTGGGCAGATTGACTCTTGTTTGCTCAGATTATACAAGGTTAAAATGTCCCATTTGTTCCCCCTTTGGTTGATAACTTCATCTTATTTTTCTCCCTCTCAATGCCTTGCTGCCACCAGCCGCTGGACTTGGGGTCACCAACATCGCCTGAGCACTCTGAATCAGTAAGACTTACCCTCTGGCTCGGGGCTTGGGCTTGCATTCTCCTCTTGCCAGTCACTGAAGGAAAGGACAAGAGGCTCAGGGAGGGGGGACTGGGTCACTGCTGCACCTAGTCGTACAGCTCCATGCACACCCTTTTGACATCAGCCTTTTTGTAGAAGCTGGATTCAGTCACTTCTCTTGACAAACAGACAAGCTCTGTATTTGAAAGAAAAGGTGTATTTGAAAGAAAAGCCAAAGGCTAATTGCCTTCAGATGATATGATCTCTCTACAGCTGATAGAGCTGTACAGCTTTGAGCAACTAGAAGTCTGCTGCTGAAGTAGGCTGCAATGGGCATCAACAGGCTTCAGAGAACAAGCCCAGACAGATTTCTGGTAAAATCCTCATCTCCATGGCAGCAGTCCCAATCTGTTCTGGGGCTCAGATCCAGAGAGAATAGGATCTCTGTGCTCCTTTTTCATTTTGGAACCCAGCTGCATTGTGACTCTCAGAAGGATGAACCTGTTTGCTATCTCTTGCATTCAGCAGTTTTAACAACAACGGATTTGCAAGCAGCCAGTCAAACACTTTTTTGTCACTGCTACAGCCCTGGCCTTCTTTCCATCTGCTTAGACCTCTGATTCCTCTGTTGCCTCTGGTATTCCACTTGAACATCTATCTGGTCTATGGTTTGTATAGAGATCCAATATACAATAAAGCTACCCTGTTCACCTTTCCTCAGGCACTGAGAACACCGAAACCAGGTCACTTCTGCAGTGGGGTCTGCAGCCGGAGCAGCTCTGTCATGCCATCTCTTTTTCTACACAGCTTTTGGTTAGCAGCTGGCTTTGAGATGGCATGGCTGCAAAACAGCAAGTGGCAGAGATAGAGCCAGCGTGAGTGCTGGGTGCTAACAGCTGCTCTCTCTGTATTAGCGCAGCACAGGCTTCTGGATTTGCAGTTCTGAATGAGGCAGCAGAATAAAGATGGATTCTTCTCTTTAATGCTCTTTCTTTTCTCCTTCTCTTTCTTATTTGACAATGACTGCAGCAGCAAAAGCGACATCTTCCTGATCCCCAGAAGAACATGGGAAGCAACAGCAGCAGCAAAACTGAACCCCAGAATGCACGTGAGTGTCTACATCATCCTAGGCCAAAGAGAATCAGCCCCATAAATCTGGGGCACTCTCCGAGATTCCCTTATCAATAAAAGTAGAAATTGTCATCCAGGTTTGCCAGCTTTTAGGCTTCCTACTGTCAGGTTTGGAGCTGATGGCAGTATTGCTGTGTCAGAGAGGAGTTGATGGGGAGATGGAGGGGATTGGGTACTCAAAGGGAGTGAGAGCAGAGCTTTGCCCCAACTTGAGGGCTAGGATCTGTATGAAGGACTATTTCCTTGTTCATTAGGCCTGCTGGCTTGGGATTTGTAACCTCAAAATTAGCAGAGAAGGCAGGCGAGCCTGTCTCTGGTCGGATGTTTATTTTGGGGTATTTAGAAGGACTTCCTGTTAGGTGCCTGGGTTTCAAGAGGTAGTAGAGGAAGGGCGAGAGGCTAGCTAGGTCCATTCTCTTCCCTTCCAGGCCGAAAGATGAAGCCTTTGCTTCCTCGCATCAACTCCTACCTGGTTCCGATCCAGTTTCCTTTGAGTCAGCCTCTTGTCTTGCAGCCTTCTATGAAGGTTCCTCTATCCATGGCACAGGGAGCATCCCTCAACAGCTCAGAGACTTTCCGGAGCAATAAGCGTGTGCGCATTGCTCCAAAGGTTGGTTTCTTGTTTCTCGTTTTCTGAGGGTTTTTTTGTTTGGTTCTTTTTGGTGGGCGTGGTTTGTGGGTTTTGTTTGTGGGGTTTTTTTTCTTTTTTCTTTTCTATAGCTCTTGTCTTCTATGTGAACCCTGTTCTTCATATGGTTCCTTTGTGCCTCTTTACTACGTGCTCTGAAACTCTAAGCTCATATTAAGGAACTAGCTGGTGACAATCCTTGCTGTCCTTTTCTGTCTCTAGGGTGATTGTTACCTCCTAGTTGACTTGCTATAAGGATATTACTATAATTCACTAGAGGAGGGGGCTCTATGGATTGGTCAATACAATTTTTCTCTACTGCTTGGATGTGAAGAAATAAGAATGGGAGAAATGGCTGTGTCCTGCCCCTAAAACATTCAGACTTTTGATGGCTTTGAAGGGATATGTAACATAGGGAACTTCCTCTGAAAGAGCATTTATTTGCATGTAGTCTGTTCCCAGAGGTTTGCAGTACCTGCTGTTTGCTAATTCTGTGGAGTTCCCAGTTATTCTGGGCTCAAGCAAAACAGCTATTAAACAGGTCTTTCTCTTGGCATCTCACTGGCTGCTCTTGGATGCTTAGACATTGTAAAGCTTTAACTTCTTCCATCCTGTCTAACCATAATCCTGTTTTCCTTTGTATGCCTGCTGCTTTATGTTCTCTCCTGCTATGATTTATCTTTTCCCTGTGTGCTTTTTCTTTTGATAACCTTAATTTTTTTTTCTTTTTCCTTGGTTTCTGGGAAAGCTGTCCTCATTCATTTTGTTATTTCACATGTAGATAGTGTAAGGACAAGTCAAAGAGGCTACACTTTTCCAGAAATATTCAGCTCTTCTGCCTATACTCCTAGAAGTTCCTCATAGCAGAAGTGCTCTGAAGGGCATGACTTCCAGTCACTTAGCTCAAATCCTATGATCTGTAGGTGTCTCTGTATCAGCTTCACACAGAGATCAATCTCTATCTGTTGTTGTAGTTACTGCTTTCTGAAGATCCTCCTCTTACCTATTCTGCTGTCCTTAAGTGCCAGTCTTTCTTTTCTTCCTTCCACTATCATTTGGATGTTGGGTGGGTTAGATCCTTGCTTACTGACTGCATATCACTTGTGTTTCTTTGTAGATGTCATTCTCTACAGAAGAGTCATCCTCTTTACCCATGGCTGCTGTCAAGGAGGAGAGTCAATGTGATGAAGGTTTACTTTCCCCAACTCATTCCCTAAAGGAGAGTAGCTCCCAGCCTGCTGAGGAATCAGCTTCTTTCCCTGAGAGCATCTGTATAAAGGAGGAAGAAGGCTCTCAACTGGATGACTGGCTGTCCCCGTTTGCCTCAACCGTAACAGTAAAGGAAGAGCCAGGGTTGTTCCTCCCAGTCTCATCCACAAAGGAGAAGAAACAATTCACCATACTGAAGTCACCATCTAAGGGTGTTTCTGACACGTTAGTTATAAAGAGGAGGGAAAGGCGGGAAATGGGCAGATCCAGAAGGAAACAACGCCTAGCGCTGCCTTGCTCAGAAGAGCCTGTCCTTGTTTTGCCAGAAAGCAATGGCTTTGACCCTTTCCGGTTAGGGGCAGACCCCCCCTTCCTGCAGGAAAGCCAGCCTCTTGAGAATGTATCACAGCTCAGCTGCTCGCAGGGGGAAGAGGGGCCCTTTAAAACACCAGTCAAGGAGATGTTCAGCAAATTGCCAGTTTCCTCCACTCCCAGCAAAGTCTCAGCAACTACTACCCCCCCGCTAGGGGGCCTTGACCCCTGGAAGTCTGTATCCTCAGCCAAGGGAAGTCACGAGCTGGACTTCAGTCCAGTGAGAACCCTTCAGTTGCCATTCACACCCCTCCAGGAGAACCAGGACTTGCTGGGTTTTAACAGCACACCCCTTAAAAACCCCCTTTTTGAGTCCCCTCGGGAACTGCTCAATACAGAATCCAGTGACATGGTGCATGTCCCCCTCACAAGCTCTCCAGCTTTTATTCATGAGTCTACTAAGCAATCATCTGCTGAACTGCCAGCCTCTGGCTTTACTGAAAACCGGTCACTCATGGAGGGCCTGATCCTGGACACCATGAATGACAGTCTGAGCAAAATCCTTCTGGATATCAGCTTTCCTGGTCTTGAGGATGAAAACTTAGGAACGGACATCAGTTGGTCTCAGCTCATACCTGAACTGAAGTAAACTGGCCTGAGGGCTGAATTTGGCTTGTTCTGGTATTACAGAAAGCACTCGACTTTTCTGAGATCTGTTCACATAGTCTAAGAAGACAGACTGCTTTTGACTAATTCCCACATCCATGGGAACAGAGGGCATTATTGACTCCTGCTAAGCTGGGAGACAGGCCCATTGGCTGCTATGAGCTCCCTTTATAAGCTGCAATAGACTATTTATTTGGAACAAGATAGAACCTCTCTAACCTTGTACTAGAGATGGGAGTCCCTGGAGAGAGGTTATCGAGAGAACGTCTAGGTAGACCCTGAATGGCATTTGCTATTCAAGGTATCGGAGGAAATTGATGCACTCCTCAGTTATGTACAGTAGGAAAGAGCCTGGGAACCTCCTCCTAGCTCTGTCCTTACTTTCCTTTACTTTGTTCTCCTATTACTTAGTATCTTCTGTATAGTTTTAATGGCTGTAAATACTGTACATTCCTTAAATTAGCCCTTAATTATAATAATAATTTTATTCTTGTAGGGTTATGGGAATATTTGGGCTGGTAAGGGGTTTGACTTAGAGTGTTGTCCATATGTTCCACATCTCCTGTATTCTTCTACCCTAGATGAGAGCCCAAAATACTTTTTTTTTTTTTTTTCTTTGACTTCAGAAACACATTGGTCTAGGCTGTTCTAAAGGTTGCTGGAGCAAAGATCTGAAAAATCACCTATATGTGACTTAAGTCAAACTGAAACAGGTTATCTGGATTGCAGCATAAAATCTTGGTTTGGCTTCCTTTTCCCAGGCTGAATGAAGAAGAGCTTGGATCAAGCTGTACAGCTCTTCTGGTTCCAGAGTCCTATTATTATGTACTTAGAGGACTAGGTAGAGTCACTGTTGCAGTAAGATGGACTTCTGTTGAATGGTTAAAGCTGCCGTCATTACAATCATCAGTTGAAAATGTAAAAAAGAACCTATAAAGCAAATGCTGGTATTTCCATTGAAAAGTGACCTCTGGAAAC
Organism: Pygoscelis adeliae; assembly: GCF_000699105.1. Classification (NCBI taxonomy): domain Eukaryota; kingdom Metazoa; phylum Chordata; class Aves; order Sphenisciformes; family Spheniscidae; genus Pygoscelis; species Pygoscelis adeliae. The sequence goes on from NW_008825280.1 coordinate 361,953, forward strand.
ACAAGGTATGTTTCTCTTGGTGCAATAGGACAACTCATCCCAATTCTGTAGAACTTACGTCAAAAGAGGAAATTGCCATGGAAAAGACCTGATCCTTCTGCTTACAGACAAATGATGGCTCATGTATCTACATACTCAATAAAACTTCTGTGGGAACACAGCCGAGTATTGTTTTTACTGCTTTCACTCTTAGCAGCGTGCTCAGGCTGGGCCATAGCACGAACAACTGATTTTTTGCTTGTCGAATGTGTGTATTTTCTGTGATCACTAAGTGATCCGTAGGATGTTTTCACTGTTCCTCAGGCCATGTTGGCCATACCCCATTAGATTTGGTTGCTCAACTCCTTGCTTCCTATAATATACTTTTTCCTGCTGTTTGTGGGTAAATCCTGACTTTACAAGTCAGAAACATACTTAGTCTAAGACATCAGAACACCACCAGCAGACTAGTTTCTGTATTTTGTAAATGCAAAACAAGCCTCACTCAAAAATCTGTATTTCTGCCTTCCCCTATAAACACAAACCAGATTTAGACGTGTGTGGTGTTCAGAATTGCAGGTCTCTCGTGTGCTTGTTAGAGGTTATTTGCCCTCTGAAGGTGTTTCAAGCACTTTGTGTTGATTATTATTATTTCAGTTTTTCTGGGGAGGAATATTGGACTCCATGATCTGCATTTCTGTCTGCCTAGCACAAATGACTGCTCAGCTTGAGGCCAACAGTGAAAAATGTTTTACTAGGCTGCCATGTGAATTTCAGACCAGAAGATTTTTGTCAGTGATTAGAGGTTGAAGTTCCATCACTTCTGATTGAGTCTCAGGGTTTCCTTGCCTCTAAACAGGAAATAAGAAAGGACTAAGAACTGTTGGGTGCTAGTAGCCTCTGAAGAGTATTTTGTTTAGGATTGATTTGCCAATACCACCTGTGAGAGCAGGTGGTCTTGATTCCTTCTTCTCTGCACGTCCTCTAGTAAGGAGTTCGTGTTCTCCAGCCTGGATAGAAATCATCATTCTCTGATCAGGAAATCATAACAGACTGCTGTGAAAACTGATCAAAGCTACACAGCACATCTGTTTTCCGGGAGGAGAGCTGACAGGAAAGCCATAAACCTCGATCTAGGCCCAGGGGGAAGAAGAGATGCAGACAGAAGGCAAGGTCGCGGTCATGAGGCTGCAGAAGAGGCCCACTTTGTGGTTTGTGGCACACTTTCTGCTAGTACATGTCACACAGCTGTCAACACTCTACTTGGGTTTCTCAAGACATCCTAACTCCCTTTCACCTCACTTCTCGCTCCTGAGAGGATGCGTGCACACAACTGACATCCAAGAGCCAGCTAACTAAGGATCATGTCTCCAGCAAATTCTGAAATGCTCTTGTCCTTGGGATGATGTGATGGTGTCAATTTCAGGTGGGTGATCCCTTGCTGTCCCTGTCAGCTGAGCTCCTTTGATGGCCACCTCACATTAGCTTTTGAACATATTTTTGAACTAGGGGAAACTAGTGCCAAAGACTAGTTTCCCCTCCTACTAGTGGGAAACTAGTTTCCCCCTTCCAGTGGGAGCCCTGCTAGAGGGCAGCTATATCAAAAAAGGTGGGGGGAACAACAGAAAAAAATCCAGTTAAGCAGTCCTACCTACTGCTCCCACAGCAGATTTCCCACTGTTTTGCCCAACCTACTTCAAAGCCCCAGTTGGTGAGGATTTCATCACAACTCTCAGGAAGACTACTTTAGTTCTCTCCATCTGTAAGTGTTTGCCTGATATTCTGCCTGGATCCTTTCCTTAATTTCACCCTGTTACATTTACCACTGTAAAGCTGTACAAAAAGCTATAAAGCCATCACACCAGCGTCTGAGTGACTGCAGCCAGCTTGTTGAAAACTAAGTCTTGGCTTCTCCTTCTGTTCTTTCCTTGCTGGTATTTACATGTCACTATTTGTGGGTATGAGTTGTTGCGGCATGTAAACTACTATGAAAAGAAGTTGTTCAAGTGTGGAAGTAATGGATATTTGCATCTTTAGCAGTAAGAAGTTTCACATCTCTCTTGTCACAAAGGGAAAAGGACACTTGCTCTTAATATCCCAGGCCTAGCCCAGAGAAGATCTGCAAGATTAAATGTGATCAGGTGTTGGAAGGCAGATAAGCATGGCATGAGGCAGAGAAGTGGGGAGCTGCACTTCTAATTGCTCAGCAAAGCAGCTGTTTGGAGGATGTCGGATTAAATTGGCGGAGTTTGTTGCTGGAGGTCATTGCTTAGGTATCCTATATTTGAGCAACTGGACTGTTCAAGGGTGCCATTGCTCAGGAGTGAAGTGACAGACAAGTAAGACAGCTGGAACTCAACCATTTTGTACTTTCGGGCAAGTGCTAGAGGCATATGCGAGGTCATGGTGGGAACAGTGGAAGTGGGGCTACAGGGTAGGAGTATTATGTTTTGAAAATGTTTGTCATGAACCAAAGGCTAGAACAACAAGATGATGGAGCTGCCAGGCAGAAGTAAAACATTGTGTGAGAAACAAAACAGAAGGCATTATTTTGGACCATGGGGAGCCTATTACTGAACTTGAGGTACATGGGCAGAGCAGAGACAGAAATTCTTCTGCAGTCAGGTTGGATGTGTAGTAGAGAACTTCTTGAGCACAAGCCCATCATCCTCTCTGTTATGCAAAAGCATACATTCAGTGCTCAGAGCTGAGCACTGGTATCGCTGTCAGCCTCTGTTCTGTATCATCTTTGGACAGATACAGCCTCCAAACAGCAAGGACCAGCCTGCAATCACCCTGTGTTCAGCTCAACGCAGTTGAACCTGCGCTGCAGGACTGCTGGGCCTGGTCTTGCCCCAGTCCTTATCCCCATTATCAGAAGACAGCATTGAGACTTACTTTGAGGAAGAACAGTTGCCCTCTGTCAGGAGCTGGTGAAAAAATACCAGAAGATCACACCAGACACAGACCAGAAGACAATAGGGCACTGCAATAAGGCACAGCAACAGCAGCCTGTATAGGAGTAGAGCATACATTGAAGTTTAGGGAGTTTGGGGCACTGTATACAGGGGACTTAGACAGGTGGAAGCATATAGGTAATTGCGTCATGGGATAGAAAGCGCCTCCCCCCAGCCTTTGGCACAGACAGAACAGGTAACACAGCAGCATTGCCCAAGAAGAAAGATTAATGATAACTTTCTCCAGAAGAGACGTGCTCCTGTTATGCCTCGGCTTTAAAACAGCACAGCTCTTGGGCAACACTACAACAGCAGCAGCATTTCCATAGGAAAAAGCCATGCTTTTTGGCAGTGTCTCCCTCTGCAACCCTTTTTAGTGAGTAACTGTACATTTTGAAATCAGAGGTTCTCTGGAAATTGTACAGGACCACCTACCCCCCTTTTCCTGCTTGTGAGCAGGCGGAGGTGCAGTGCTTACAACCAGCCCCAACCAAAAGAATTCCGATGTCCTCCCTGCAGTAGCTCCACCACATACCTCTATCCTTACTGCTGATCTGGGGTGCTCACTTGAAGCTTTAGTCTGGCTTGGGAATAAGATGGGAGATGTCAAGTCACACTTGCTCAGCAAGTGACAGCAATGAAGCAGTTTGACAGTGTTGTCAAAAAGAGTGTCTCTCAAAAGAGATCTATGGTTGGAACCAGGTAAAAGGCTTGGCTGCCACATGGCAGTAATAGCAGGAGGGAAAAAGAAGTATTTTGTAAGGAAGAATGGGGAACATGGGTAAGGCTTTGTGAATAAAGATCTTACTTCAGGCGTTTGGGATAGGGTGTCAGGGCAGCATCAGGTTGGCAATTCACAGGAAACAGGAGGTCTGTGTAGCATAGGGAGTTGTAACCAGGCAAAGAATTGAAGAGTTGTATGTTCGAGAGTAGAGCAATGAAGTAGGCTCAGAACAGAGATGTATACAGAGGGAGAAAGGAGGCCAGAAGGCAGGTATCACAGGCCCCTCTGTAGGCTCAGTATTTGGATTATAGTGTAGAGGTGTGATCTTGCAAGATGGTGGATGCCTCTGTCCATCCTCCTTCAGTAAGAGCAGAGCTATTCTTCTTGTCTTCTCATGAGCCTGTTGTAGCTCAAGAGCAAGCAGGCACAGCTCTTCGCACCCTTTGTGTAGCACTCTGCAGGACTTCTCTGAGTAATGTGCAGGAGCATCCCAAGACTGTCCTTGAGTTCTGATAACAGAGCAGGCTGTTTAGCACCTTCTAGCCAGTGAAAGAAAACATTAATTTAAGATATAATTTTCAAAAGATCTGGGATGCACAAATCTACAGGGAGCCAGCAAGTGCTGCGGATGCTCCGCTTCTCTGAAAATTCTGCTCTATGCCTGGCAAGAAGTGCGACAGGTGCAAAGGGGAAGGTAATTCCCCTTCACCGGTTGAGTGGGGTTCCTCCTACTCCATTTTGTCAGCTGAAAAGGACTGGATGCCCCCTGACACGAGGTGAGTAAAGATGATTGCCACCCTTTTGCTTTTGCAACTTGGCTGGTGGAGGAAGAACTCGAGCCCTTCCCCATACGGAAGAAAGAGACCCTGTTTTACAACCCAGCAATCTTTTTGTGAGGGTGTCAGGCCTTCATTTCTACCAGAGAGCAGTCTAGCTCTAAACAAAGGTGGAAATTTCTTTTTTAGTAAAATACCTGACTTCCTCTTTAAAATGCGTTATGGATTCAGACAGCAAAATGACAAGCTTGAAAAATGTGAACTTGATCCTGAACAGAAATAGCCTCCCTCCCCCCTCCCTTTTTTCCAGCAGAGGTGAGCTACAACTGGATAAAAAGATATTCAGGGTATAACAAAGTATTAGCTGCCTGAGATGAAGAAGAAAGTGTCCTGCTTCACTAGTCATCTCAGACTGGTTTCTTGCTTTGATACAAGCAGAGTTTTAGAACGTAAAGGCCATGAATCTGAATTGCCGATGCAGTTCAAATGACACATTTGTCCTTGAGTTTCAGTTACAACTTTTCTTGGAAAAATAAAGATGATAAATACCCTGATACACAGTTTACCAATACAGGCAAAAGATTATGCAAAGTAGATTCTATTCCACACCTCAAAATCTGTGGGAAGTCATTATATAGAGCACACTGGTAAACTGTTTGCGTAGATGTATCATCAGAATTATTTATTCTCCACGTTTGCTTCCTTTTTTTTGATGTACCTTATTTAAAAAAGAAACATTTAATGGCATTATTTAAGAAAGTCAAGCAAAACAGTTGGCATAAATGATCATTAAACTACAGTCAGACATGAATGGCTTATGTTCCCTGCTGTTAGTCTCTATTACCTTCTCACGGACGGATAGGAGGTTGCTGCCAATAGGGCCTTTGTTTATTTAGTAATGTAACTTGTAGGAGGTAAGTTTTCTTGTACTTATCTATGGTTACAAACAAGAGACTGGCTCATTAGAACCAGGACTGTTTGGAAAATGGATAGACCAATTTTCCAACAGGATAAAAAACCCCTCATCTTCACTGGACATCAGAGGAATCTCTCAATATTGCTGACATTTTCCATAGAATACTTTTTTTTTTTCACTACCAATATGGTATCTTTTCTTGGTATACTGTATTCTTTCACATTTCATGTATTTTTGTGTAAATTTTAATAAAGGCAAAGTTTTGGATAATATCATTACACAACAGGCCAGAACATCCCATCTCAACTCTATGCTTTTCTCATGGAGTAACATGTTTAGATTACTTACATTTTTTTTAAATTCTGAATTCTGAGATTACATGTTTGTCTATGCACAAATTTATTTTGGATCATGGAATGGTATGAAATTCCAACTGCAATTTCTATTCTAGATAACACATGTATATTGTTAAGCCCTGAAATGCTTGACTTAGGGGTAGTTATATGACTCTTGCAGTGTAATCTGTCCTGAATTACCAACAGGCATTTTCCACTTTAAGCTTCACTTTAGAGAAGCTTTTGTTTGGGGCAGTTAAAGTTTTGCCTGCTTAGCTGTTGTTACACACAGAGAGGTAACTAGAGGAGGAATTGCTTCGGGCATTGTCAAGTCAACAGTACACGAAACTTTAACAAGAATATTTGTGGTCAAGAACTCCGTCATCCTCTTAGGGCTACTTCTTGTAGGCTGGAAGTGCCCATACGTAATCTGTGCTACTGCTGTCTCTCCATTTAGAGACACTCAGTTATCTCTCTGGGGTTCCCCATGACGACACCCTATTTAATCTTTGCTCCATATGCAGTGTCTGTCTTCTCCCTCTCTTGACAGGGGGCATGTTACAGGTTAGGACTGGGATGCTGGGAAAAACCGTGGTGCTCCATGTGTCAATAGTCCTGCCAGGCCTCTGAATAGGGCTTTCATGTTTGCAGAGTTTCTGTCGGAAATAGTCTCCCAGGAGAGAAGTTTTCTGTACATTTCCCTCCAAAACCCCAAGTCTTTACATGCAGACCAGGATGATCCCCAGGGTCCAAACCCCTACCCCACCTGCAAGATAATTTTGGTGCACATACGCTTGCTTTTTGTAAACCTTCACCCACTCCGTCTCAGCCGCTCCTCTCATTTTCTACGTCTTCATCACTCTCTTTTTCCACTTCAAAGACCACTTGGGACCCTTGTCATTCCTTTATGAATTCAAATCACAATGTAGCCTTAAAATTTTGGACAATTAACAGTGATGTATTTAGCATCCAATGATAAGAGGGGGAGAAAGGTCAGGAATGCAGCAGAACTGAAACCATAAAGTGCATTGCTTGCAACTTGTGGGATCACTGAAGGTGCTTTCAGCATCAATATGCTTTTCCAAGTATTTGCAAATAATGATATCAATGCCGCAGAATGGTCTGACCTCAGGAACTCCACCCTGTAGCTAATTAGTGCTTGACAGTCTGCACTCTGCTATGCATACCCATGGGACTGGCATACTACAACAATAAGAGCTGTTTTGCCGTTTCCCATAGCTGAATCTCAGTTTTTATTTGTTTGCTGTTTTTATTAAACTCTTGATTGCTGGAGTCAGGAGATCATGGGATAATCATCTCAGCTGCCATTCAAATCATTCCAAGGACTAGCCATCAAGAACACAAAGAACAGCTGGGTGATATGATGTGTGAATGCAGCCCAAAGGCTAAGAAGCCAAAGGAACCCAGTATTTATAATTTAAATTAAAATTACATTGTTAAACCATCATTATTTTCCATCAAATCCTTGGGGTCATAACACGTCACTCTGTCTTCCTGTCACTGTATGTGCATTGTGTACACAAAGCTGCTTCTGTACTAGCAGTACTACTGTGCTGGTGATTCCATCATAAAATCCTGAATTGTTTGAGCAGAAAATATCCATACTGCATATCAGTCTCAGGTAGAGTTATTCTTGTTTTACTGGGGAGGGAAGGGGCAGGAAACACAGGGAATTTAGTTCAAACAACCCGATTGCTTCTATAAACGACAGCGCAATAATGTTTTGCTCAGGTTAAAAAAAAACATTTTATAGCAAACCTTTTGTTGAAAAGACCTAGGGCCTCCCTGCTGTGGAGGGAGTTTGTCAGGGTGTCCTTCTTGGCTTTGATGTATCCCTTTTTACGAGCTGAATGAAAATTTCCCAATTTTTGGCTGTTATAAACATTCTTTAAAAAAATCTATTTCACATCCTTAGCAGAGGCATAGTTGGCAACTAAAACCTGAGAAGAGATTTGTTCAGTACAGAGTGTGCTCCAGCACAGACTTGCTGGAGTGTATGGAGATTTCTTTCTGAACTTGCTCTTCATGACTGCCAGCAGCTGAGCATGGGAACATGAGCTCTCTTGTGTCCTAGGGACTTCTATTGGGCTTCAGGGAGTGGATGATAGGAAGGAAGACCTTGATGAGAAGAAGGTGACTCAAAAAGCCAAATGGAGACAGGGTTCAGAAGACATAGAATCATAGAATCATAAAATCATTTAGGTTGGAAAAGACCCCTAAGATCATCAAATCCAACCGTTAACCTAGCACTGCCAAGTCCACCACTAAACCATGTCCCTGAGCGCCAGATCTACACGTCTTTTAAATACCTCCAGGGATGGTGACTCAACCACTTCCCTGGGCAGCCTATTCCAATGCTTGATAACCCTTTCGGTAAAGAAATTTTTCCTAATATCCAATCTAACCCTCCCCTGGTGCAACTTGAGACCATTTGAGAGAATAAGGAACAGGCAGGAAAAGGTTGGATAAGGACCATCATAGTCGCAGATTCAACAGTCCTCAGGTTTAAGGCTGGGGCAAAATGATCAGGTACCGCAGAAAAGCACGAGAGATGTGAAACACTGTTTTCAGGGCTTGTGTTTGACTGTTTTACAAGGGATGAGCCCAGTGCCTTGCATCTACCAACAAGGAGAAAACACAGTGTGGAAAAGGTACTGATTCACTAAGCAGGACTGAGGTGTTGTCCCTGAAGAACCGTGCACACCAGGAGCATGTCTTTAAAGATTTAGCCTGCGAGCACTGAAGCTTGAATTGCTGTATTTCTAAACAAAAGTCTGCCTGAACAAGAGAGCATAGGTGGGCTGCAGACCCTTTAGGGTGGCTGACTCCCCCCAGAACTGAGTGTGAGTGTCTGAGTAGCCCTGCTACAGTAGAACTGCTCCAGTCAAGGTGCTCACAGAGCATCACATTGCAGCAACCAGAAACATGTTACAGGCACAAATACACATGGCTTAGACTGTGTATAGTGACAAGCATACCTGGTTAAAGTGATTATAGTTAATTTCAGCAAGTTATACTGCTGACTGATGAAGAATTTGATCTGGGTTGCTTTAAGATACAAAGCAAGCCGTTTACAAACAAACATGACAGGAAACATTGCAGTACACCTAACAAGTGCTGATAGGAAAGTTTTCCACAGTGTCTGTTGGAGGACTCTAAAAGTAAAACCAAAGGAAAGGAGACTGGAGGCAAGGACAGCCGATGGGGAGATTCTTTACCTTCTGAGGACTACATCTGGGCTTCATTTTGAGCAAGACGAGATCTGCTCTGATTCTATAGCTAGCTAGGCACAGGGAAAAAGTGTATAGGTGGTTGTCTTATTTCTTTGCTTCTGTTGTTGTTGTTTTATATGAGAAAATAAAAAGTTTTGACAGAAGCCCATAGACAGCCACTCAAAGCACCTTGCCAAGACTTCATAAGTGCTTTTGGTAATAAGCCCACACATATGCATACCAAATTAAGCTTTTCGAGGCAATTCTAACAGTACTGGGTTTTACTGTCTGAGTATTCATCTTTGAGGACATCCTCTGAAAGGAGCCTTAATGGTGTAAAATTTTCATTATTATTATGGCAAGATATAGAGACTTAAAAAAAATTGTCTGTGTTTGTTAGGGACAAGTGCATTCTTAGTCTCAAGATAAGTGGATAATGGAAATACTGTTCTCCCTGTGGATAGGAAGTGGAGGGACAGTGAAATGAAAGCAGTTACCCAGAGACACACACAGGAGACATCTTTGAGACTGGACGTTTCCAAGTGCTGTGCTACTGGCCTTAAATACACAACTATCCTTCCTCTCAGACTCTTGCATACTTTTATTGGTAAGCATATTCCTAGCAGAAATTATTCTCTACTTTAAACAACTTCATGAGCACAGAGAAGCTCTAGCATGGGTAAGATAGTTGCCATTGCTCTGTGCATTAGCACTCTGTAATAAAAGTGAATGTTCTTTCCCCTTGTGAAAACAAAGCCAAAGGCATCTAGTGTAATTAATGCAGCCATGTAATGTAAGAGGGAATTTTGTATTGCCTGCTGCATGATCAGCAACTGTTCTGTGGCAATGCTAACTATTCTAACCAAACAGAAAAGGCCCCTTTGTATGAAGCTTAGCTCAAGCAGTGAAATCAATACAGGCAGGACACAAATCATTACAAGCAATATTTATGCAGCAGGGGGAATTCATATTGGACAACATTGTTCCAAGTTTGCCACAGTGTTTTCATAAATCTAGCCCCTATGGCAGATGACTACAGAGACTTGACCCTAAATTACCTAATTAAGCGAACTATACTCTCCGACTGACTTTACTGGCAGGACACACTTTGCTGTCCAGCAGCTGAGCTAAAACGTTATGTAAATCTGAGATGACATTTATCTCAAGGAAACTTGCCAGATTTATTCACAGATATAAATACTGTAACCTGTTACTCATTATTTGAAGAATAGGAATATATTTTATTATCCAAATAGACAAACTGGAAGGAATTCAAAGCAAAGGAAGCTTTTCTTTTCAAATAATTTTTTTCAGAGATGGAAGGGGAGAGAGAAGCATGCATAGTTTGCCTGAGTGAGGTTTGTCCTCTCATCCCTCCTCTGCACCATCTGTGCATCCATAGACCGAGCACAGGCTGTGAGAATGCAAGAGGATGAGCAGAAAGTCGTCTCATAGTGATTCTGCACTGGGCCACCACAGGGAATCTCCTGGCCTTGACATAGTTGCTGCACTGAGGGGCACCTTCACAGCCACTTGAAGCTTGCTCTGCCAAACTGAGACAGTGCCTTGGAAACTGGTGTAATGTAGAAACAACCTCTGGGCTGGTTACATCATGTGGGGGCTATTGTTGAGCTCTGTAACAGCCCAGCTTGACACAAAAGAAATGTAAAGCTCTTTATTTACAATCCACCCTCCCACCTGCACTGTGTTGGCTCTACAAGAGGACAAAACAATAGTTTCCAAATTGTTGAAAGAGAGAAAAACCCAAAGCTGAAGAGAATTCTCTAAGAAGGGAACAAGTATTAGAAGTTGCAAAAGTAGTAGGAGAATATTTTAAAGAGGAATGAGTAGGTTAGGTAAAGCTTCCCAGAAGTGAGATACAAGAAAAATCTCTAGTGAAAGAACCTCAGCTCATGAATTTAAAGTCAAACCAGTGAAAGCCTTCAACAGAGCAGCTCCTCAAAGAGCTGGGATACTCCCTAATGCTCCTGGCAGAGGGAGGCAAAATCTTTACTTTGTCTCATGTTCTTTAATCTGGGAGTTACTTCTTTCAGCAAAGGAGTCCATTCGTCCCCTTCACTACTTCAGGTACTGTTCATGAATTTCTTCAACAAAGGAATAGCTGGCTGGAATATTGACCCTCTCCTGTTTCTTGGCTGGGCAAACTGGCTACTGGGAAATGCTGCTTTTCAGTGCCTTTCCTCAGAAATATGGGCACTAGTTCTGAATTCTTCAGCATTTCTCAGACATGGAGGGGGTCAACACCAGGGACCAATAGCCATGAACACAGATACAGCGCTGTGGCTTTGTGGTTAGAAGCTGGAATCTTTTGCCCCAGAGCTCTCACTGACCCGTAACTGCTAGAAGGCCAAGCTGCTAGCAGGAGCAGGGAGAAGGGCTTTTATCTTCTGTGAAGGTGGAATGGTTGTTCCATTGACTGAAAAGCACTGTTACACATCCTGTAAGGATTTCTGTATGAAGGGTGGAGAATAGCGAGGTATAACGGGTTATGATTATTGTATGTGACTGGATCAAAGAAGGAAAATAATTTCTTAGTGTGTATGGGATTGTGTATGAATGTTTTTATCTAAATCAGTTTTATTTTTCTAACACAGGCTGTTGATGAGTCATACGCTATTTTCCAGGACCTACAAAAGATGACTGGGAAAGGCATAGCTACTGGGAATAAGCTTAAATTTGCTGCATGTGGTCTGGTTCTCCATTAGAGAGGTCCATTCTGCAAAAAAACTGAAAGCACCTAACCTACTTGGTAAATGGGCTCTGTTTAAGAAGAACAGGATGGAAAAAGTAATAGCTGAATAGAAAAAAACAGTGACCTAGAACCCAGCAGGCCTCTGAAGGGAGAAGATAAAGTATTAGCTGACTCCACCTCCATCAAAATGCTAGGGTTTTTTGCCAGATCTGGGAACTAACACATCACAGGATGTAAAGAGTTAAGTGACCTGCTCTTTGGAGCAGAAGGGATGAAGGAGGGGAGAAAGCTTTAGATAAGATTTGAAGAATTCTCCCTTTTGAAGCACTAGGAGAGAAATATTTTGTGAATTAAGGGCCGGGATTAGCTGGTCAGGCCCTAAAGCAGGACTACTCAAGCAATGGCTCCAGCACAGCTGCAAGGCAAACCAATTTTGATTGGGCTTTGCCAAAGTGCGGTGCAAGAACAAATAAAGGGTGGCTAGCTGCAAGGAGGAACTGGGAACTATGAATGCTCTCTCCTCTTCATGCCCATACACACATCCAAGGTGGGAGACAATCTCGTCAGAAATCGTATAACTCTGCCCATAGGTTACAAGGCAGGGACTGTAGGGGATCTGGTCCCAAGATGTCCTATTCTACTTTATAGTTTTAAGGTCTGTTCTGAGGCTTTAAGAAAATTGGCACTGCCACTGCTGCCAGCAGAAGCAGAGCTGCCTTGTCAAGGCTGGCCTGCTGAGGAATTCACAGTCTGGAGGAGGGGAAACAGGGCCCTGTGTGAGCGTAGAGGTACATGATTCAGTACTGGTTTATGGGGATGGTTAAAGGACTTGATAACAACACTCAGAGGATGCTCAGTGAGGCCACAAGAGGTCAAAAGTGTGTGTAAATCAGGAATCATGACAACCTAGAGGCAAGAAAACAAGACCGTGGGAACACAGCTTCCCTGGGAATATCCATTATTTAAATTCTCTTAATTCGGCTTGCAGAGAGACAAGGACAGTTGAAGACAGATCTGCTGAGTTCTTGATGGGACTCTGCCTGCATTATGATGTTGGAGTTTGGCCTTATAGTGTAAAGCAATTAGAATATATTTCTACTCCCATTCCTGCCAAATCTGGTTCTGCAAGTTGGTGCTGTGGGAACCATGACACCTTGTGTGAAGCAGTTAGCATACTGGGAACAAAAAGGTTAATCTCTTCAAATTTTAGAATGACTCTAAAAATGACCAGCCTCCCTTCTAACATTTGAGGACCAAAGATCCCAAGAGAAATGCTAACACTGTGATGATTATCAGAGAGTAAAAGGTAAACAACATGGTTTGCTTTGCACTGAGGCCAACTTTTTTGTAGTTTCTGTGACCACACTGAGGTCTCACAGTGGCTGACTGGACTCATCTTTGTACATGGACCATTGGATTTACTTCCTAACATTGCAAAGTCAGGGTTATATTTCTATATACAATCTAGAACATAGAAATTATTGGTATCAGTAATGTTGGAATGTTACATTACTAAGCTGGAAAAAAAGAAAGGGAGCAACAGAAAGACTCCTTTTGCTGTAACTTTCATCGTCTGTTGCTATTATTCCTTCTGTGTTGTACATGAAAGCTATTTCACCCCCAGATGACATTCACGGAAAGGTAATGCTGTCCTCAGCTTCATAGCTGAGTAAAACTCAGTTTCCTCCTCTGTACATGACGTCAGAAGTGGTGCTTACTGGGGCAGTGCATTCACCAGTGAAAAGGGATCAAAATAAAGCAGCTTCAGTTCAAGTTGAAACTTATAGTTTCAAGCAGGACAAGGCAGAAAGTTGAAAAAGTGAGCTCTGCCATGCCCTCTCTCCCCTGAGAGGAGGGATGTCTGCCCTGGTCCAGACATCCCACACTGCAGCAATGTCAGCATACTCTTACTGTAAACAGGGAGTCAAGTCCACTGGTATCGACAAGCCAGTGATTTTAGGCTTCTGCAACTTCGGCTCTAGACAGAGAGGGGTGAAAATGAGGGCAGAGTCAGGCCCAATACATTTGCCCTGGCCGGAAGCAGAAACCACTCCTTCAGCATTTCGTTCAAGCTACACAGTAAAATCCTTCAGTGCAGCCTATTCCAAATGCGTAACACTGCAGAAATGAGACTGGGCATGCCTGCCAGGAGCCTTTCGGCGGATGCTCTCTCTCATTTACCAAGGCACTGCATCATCTCCTAGACTGAACCATGTTGTTGCCAGTATTTACAGATTCACTGAGATGCGTCAAAGCGCCCCCAGCAGAGACACTGAACCGCACAGCCTGCCACTGAGAGATTTACTGTCTCTTCAGCGTATCGGGGGGGACAGGCAGTCTACACACACGCACTCACACACACGCGCGCGCGTGCGCGTGCACAGCCCGAGGGAGGTAAGTCCAGCCCCCAACAGCAGGGCCATCCTTCTGCTGCTGGATTTTTCCAGCCGGAGCATCTTGCCGGCTCTGCTGTAATTTATGGAAATGGGTTTCTGACGTGGGGCTTTTTCTGTTAAGACAGGGACCCACCGACTGGAAGAGGCAGAGCTGCAGTCAGGGCAGGAGAAGAGGGGGAGAGGAAGAGGTGGGGAGCAGAGGGACACCGGCGGAGTGGAGAGGACAGAGGGAGAAAAAGGCACAGAGACACTTCAGAGATGGGTGAGTTATAACTAAGAGAGCAGGAAGAAAGGCAGAAAAGAGAGAGAAGGAGAGCTGTGGGGAAAGGGAAAGGAGCTCAGAGACTGAGTCAGCCTCAAGAGGGCAAACACCAGGAGACGAGTGCAGGGAACACCCCAGCATACCAAGAAGGACCTGTTCTGTCTGAATCTTCACCATGAGCACAAGGAAGAGCTGCCCTCTGCCACTGGGGCAAGGAGACCGGGAGGAAAAGCAGAGTGAGGGTACTCCTGACCTGGAGCGACAGGAATGCGAGATGGAGCTGAGGAACAAAGCTATTCTGCAACAGAAGAGGCGCCTTAAACAGGCCACCCAGTTTGTGCACAAGGACTCTGCTGACCTGCTGCCCCTGGACGGCTTGACAAGGCTTGGCACCTCCAAGGATCTGGTGAGTCCAGTGGGACCCCATTTGGGAGGGGGTCCTCCTAACAGCCTCATCGTGGTTGGGAACTGCTGCCAGGCTTTATGAAAAAAAGTTCAGCAGAGATGAAACTGCCCTTCAGCATCATCTAGGAGCAGGTCAGGGTGAGGGGAAAGAATGAATTGCTCATTTTTTTTGTATCCATCTTCCCATGCATCCCCATAGGGACCAAACTCCTCACAGAGGCAGGCAGACATGGACTGGGAGGACTTCCTGGAATCCAACTTTCCACTCACCTGGTACATACATTTGTTCATCTGACATGTATGTGTCCATGTGGGACATCTCTGAAAGCCCCCATGTATACCTGCATGATCCAGCTCAAAAGCAGACTCCTTTCTGGACTCAGCAGGGAGGGAAGCACAGTTCATGAAACTCCAAGAAGCCTATGTTTGACCTTGTCACCTTTTTGCATTATTCTCTTTCCCCCCACTCTTTGGATTTCCGGAGGGGCAAGCACAGGGCAGGACCGCTAGCCAGGCACACGGGCAGCTGCAGTGGCCAGGACCCGTCCATAACACCTTTGGGGAGGAGGCACAGGAGTGAGGCCTCTGGGTGTCTCCTTGTGGAGATGTGGAGCAGGAGGCATCAGGGAGGGGATCTGTTCCAGGAGCCTGGGCAGTCTGTGGTCTGGGGGGACTTCTCCAAGGCAGGGAGCAGTTTTCCATGGGATCTCTTGCTGGCTTAACTGGATGCATCTCCCCCTTGCTCTGGCAGTTTTGCTGTCTAACTTCTCTCTGCTGTGGAGTTTAACTCCTCAAGGATGCAGAGGTCTAAACCATTTTCCCAAAAGAGGGCCTGGGTCTGGCCCGTGATGTGGACACAACCATTTAGTCCAGCTGTGCCAGTGGGGGTCATAAAAGATCTTGCCCCTCCCTGCAGCCCATGCTTCCCTCTGTATCCTCAGACCAACACAGCAACACCACGGATGCTCATGTGTGTGCACCTCCTCCAGTCGTTTCCCGGCTCCTGTGGCAGGCCCCATGGCTGCCAGCAGCGAGGCGCTGCTGCACACAGGGGCACACGTGTGCAGGACAGACAGGGTCCCATGTGTGCGGGACAGGCAGGGTCCCAGGCACTGGGCCTGAATGGAAGCTATCCCCTTGCTGAGACCTTTGGGTGCAGCGGCTCTGCCGCACGCAGACGAGGAGTCAGTGCCATGTTCCCGTGCCGGCGCACCCTCCTGCTCCCACCGCACTCCCCACAGCTGCCTCGGCTGCTGCTGAGAGCCCCTGGCTCAGCAGGGTCAAGGGTAGCTCCTCAAAGTCACCCTGAGCTGTCGCGTCATGCTCTGCCAGACCTTCACAGCCACACACATGGCTTTCAGCAGGGACTAGTCTTGAGCGTCCCTCTGGCACTGAACACAGTTGCTGTCTGAAGTACAAGAGGGGAGTCACGTAAATGTTGTGTTAGCAAGGAACAGGGCCTCTGCTCCCCGTGGGGAAGGAGGTCTGGTCACACCGGAGCCTGAAGCACCCCGTTCAGGCTGGCAGCACGGGCAGGCTAGCACTGGCCCTTCATGCCCTGCAGCGTTGCAGCTGAAACATCTCCTCAGGAGGGGACAGCCAGACATACCCCTGGGCTCTCCCTTGTACAGCTTTTGGCAGGGAATGAGGAGGAGCCACTTTTGAGTCTTTTAGTGCGTGTTTGCTGAGCCCAGCCACGAAGGCAGAGAGAAACATGTCTATTTGCTTTGCTTTGGAATTGACTCCTGTCAACACCATGCCCCAAAATGACAACTGTGGTGCCAGCCAGAGGCCTCTGTGAGAGTCCTACACAGTACGGGTAGCAGCCGTGGCCTCCAGAGGCTGGCACTCTGAAGCCCCAAATGCTTGTTCGAGTGAGACAGGCCTTGTCTGAATCGCTTACCACGAGCAGCTGTCCTGGTCAAATTAACCATATTAGGCAGGAGACTTCCTCACATGCAGATGGCATTCGGTCACTCAAAACCACTGCATAGTTCATGTTTGGTCCATAACAGAATGGCCAAAACATTTTTACCATGGAGCTAGGGAGCAGTGAATAAAGCGTAACATCTTTTCTGCCATGGAAATTTTGCACTGGTGTTAGAAGACACAAAATAAAGTGTGACACCTGTGCAAAGTTCGCACACATAGTGCCATACCTGGGGTCAATGCGGTAGCTGGGGTACCTCCATTTCTGCTTTACCTTGGAGCAAGAAAAGAACCAGGCCTTAGATTTCCAAAAGCAATTCAGCAGTCCCTGCAACTTGATGGGCCACTGTGATATCGCTGTGATGTTTTGGGGGCTGCAAATCAGAGTCCAAAATATGCTTTCAGGCGCTCCTCCAGCCCCATGCAAAACTCCATCTATGTTTCCTAAATTGATCTATCTCCCCCTGGAGGACAGGAATGCAGGGCTGAAAGCAAAGCAGCAGCAGGAAGTGCTAGAGAGGTTGATCTTGGAGAGAGTGCAAAACACCCCAGAGTCCTGTAGCACTTACATGGGGAGGAGAGTTTAATTAATTCCCCAAAACATGTCTCCACTGACAGTGCCAGAGACTCCAGCTGTGGCAGCCCCACATGACCTAAAATTAGAGCAAGGCCCCATGTCATCTGAAAACCCTACATTTTCTTACACAGCCAAAGTC
>NW_008825280.1:379315-399849 GCF_000699105.1 Pygoscelis adeliae
TGTGTATTCTGGGTGTGCATTCAGCTTAGGCAATGCATCCAGCAGTGCCTGGGATTTGATGCGCCCATCACATCTCCAACAATGAGTAATTATACATTTCAGTGGAGACCTCACATTTCCAGCTTTGTAACAACCACAAGCATGACACTTTTTTTTTTTAAATGGCAAAAAAAAAAAAAGTAGTTGCATGAGCTAAAATTTTCTGAAAGTACCAAGAAGGTCTGAAGATCTGGCTTCTCCCCTCCCTAAAATCAAGATCCCCAGCTCATACCACTTCACTAATCATAGCAAGGCCTTGAGATTTCACATTGGAGAGCCTGAACCTGATAGGTTGCACTGGGAACCTGCTCTGACCCTTCTAAGAGTCCTGAGAGGGCCTCCCTTCCAGCTGCTGGCCACAACTCCCTTCAGGTCCTCCCTCACCATCCCCTTCATCTCATTGTTTCTTACCAGTGCAAGAGAGACAACGGTCTCCACTTCTCCGTCTCACTGGTGAGACAGAAGACAGGGAGGGCACCAGGGCTCTCCTCTTGAATCAGATTCCTCCACAGTCCCAAAGCTCAGCTACTCCCCACTAGTGCTTGGCCTCTTCCCAGCCTGAGTGACAAGAAGGAGACGGAGGTGGCAGCTGCAAAGAGCCTGCTCTTTCTGTGGGAAAGGTTGCTGGGAGAGGGAAAGGTCCTTTGCATGCCAGATTGTGAGAGGAGACAGGAGGGAGGATGGGAATTTGGAGACCCCCTGTCGGTTCTCTGCCCTTTTCCCATGGCCCAGATGTTAGCTGGCAGCCAAACTGGCACTGTGCTCAGAGTATTTAGAGAGTGAAGTACAACAGCCAGCTGTACTGTGGGCCTGCACAGTAGGCTGGGAAAAGACCAGGAACAGAGGGATATTTTTACCTCACTTTTTCCACTACTGCAGTGTCTCTCATGCAGCATGTGAATGGTCTGACTCTTGTCCCTGGAGTGACGGGGAAAGAGAGGCATGAGGGACTCAGCACCTTGCAAAGAGCAATGCTGAGTGCAACCAAAGAGCCAGTAACAGCTCTCCCGCTCCAACCATTGGACAGAACTGACAAGTCAGTATGCTTCGAGTTGCAATTTACACACTTCCCCGGCCTCAGCCCTCTGACCAAACATAGAGCTAGTCTGAAGCACACACACCCTGTAGGGTTAATACAGCCAACTCATTGGCAGGTCTGGTCTAATTCAGATGTTTGGCCTGCACATTGATAAGATCCTACATAAAACTGCTGCACCATCTGAAAGTTGAGTTTTTTGAGAAAGATAAAAGCAACAGTTTATGCTGTAGCATATTAGCCCCTTTAGATTCATTGCCTTTCTTCACATAGGTAGTTGTTACTGAGAACGTTATTGTCAGCTCTGAGCAGCCACTCTCCTGGAGAAGGGCCATGGGGCCGAGTACATGGAGAAAGGACAAAGCTACCTCCAACAGGCCTACTTCATTCATGCTGCCCATTGTTGATTCAGTAGCTGTGCAGGGACTGGAGGCACTAGATCAACATTGGGCAAAAACTAGAGCATCAAGCTGATGACAAAGGGAGCTTTCTTTCCAAAGCAACGCTTTCCTGTATGTGTATGCAATGTTGGGATAAGAAGGTTTTCACAGTTTTTCTTCCCTTTTGGTGCACCTCCCCTTCTTCCACCCAGAAGAAAGGAGATAGGAATACGAGATACATGAGATATGAATGAGATACATGAGATGATAGGAATAAAGTTCCTTCAGCCGTTGATCTGGCTGATGGCACTCCTTTCTACCTGTGAACAACATAGGGCTTCATAGATGCTCCCCCAACTAGGAAGGGAGTCAAAATAGTATCACTTCTCATGGAGGAGAGCAGGGACAGACTCCAAAGAACATTAGAAGCTAGTTTTAATTTCCTGTGCAGGGGGTAGCTTCCCATTTCACTACAAATAATTGCTTGTACACCTAAAATTTCTGGAGTCCTGCCTTCTTACCCACATGTACATCACACACATGCTGCGTCCCCCATCACCTCCCACATTAGAAGGTGTGAATGTACCTGGCTGGATGTCAGCACACACCCAACCAGGTAGTGTATTGCAGTACCTGAACAGGTATGAGACTGCCGAGTGCATGTTTAGCTGAAGGAACAGATAATGTGTGGCGAGATCATGCATCAGATGTGTTCTTCTCCAACAACTGCATCCCAGAGACCTGCCTGTCACAGACAACCCAACACTTTAACATCACCTTAGTAACTACAAAAAAAGTCTTGGGATTTAAAGAAAGTTTTTTGGGATAAGCCTGTCTTTCATCAGGATGATCAGTTGGGTCAAGCATTTGCAATCTGCTTCCCTGGTCTAGCAAATGTCCTTGTCCTTAGCTCCATACTTAGCTGGGATTTCTCTTTCTTTGTGATGGAGACAGCAGCCACATAGCGTGGTCCAGCGGCGCCTCTTGGAAGGCAATCTGAACAAGCTGCGGGGCGAGACCAGGGTTCAGTCTGCATGGGTTCAATCTCCGCTGGCAAAAGACCAGGATGAAAAGATGGAAAAGGGAGAGGACAGGAGAAAAGAGACTTCACCCCTGCTAATACAGTGCCAGGTAAGGCAACAACATGCTGCTGCTGCTTTCACAGTGATGGCAAATGCTCAATGAGTTCCAGCTGCCCCACTCCCAAGGGCCATGCTAAGTTATTAATTGCAAAGCCAGCTGCAGCCAGAGAGAGCAGATTTCCCGCACGGCCTCTCCTAGAGTTTGGATTCAGTTCTTCCAACAGACAGAGGAAAGCCTTTCTGCCACATGCATTCTAGTTGTCCATATTTGAAGATAAATTACCTTAATCACATCTCCTTCCTTTGGAGGCCAGCTTTCCCATGATATGAGGTATTTCATAACTGCACACAGAAGCAAGGAATGTCTCCTTATCACTTTAAGACAGGTGCCCTAGTTGATTTACACTTACTAGATCCAGTCTGGTCTGATTCCCTCAGGTGTCAAAGGACATCCTAAGAAAGTGGCTAACTGTGCTCTGAATTAGCACTGTTGCATTTCTTGATGGAAGCAGTATTTTTAGCTCCCTTTTCTTCTTATATCCTCTGATACAGCAGAACACACTCCTCCCTGGCCCCTGTAGGTGAGAAAGCACATCCAAAAGCTATGCCCCATGAAAGAGGGCTGCATGGTTAGAGCTGTTCAGTAATATGCAGATATGACACTCACCAAGATATAGACCTGGTATACAAAATCCATTTTAAAGCTGTGTTTATTTCAGTTACCTGTCCTAAAGAACGTCTCACATGTTAGAGTGTAAAGTCTACACTTCCAGGAAAAACACATACACCTTTGAAAATTCAGTTGTCACAATTAATTATCACATTGTTCTGGTTTTGGCTGGCACAGAGTTAATTTTCTTCATCGTAGCTCATATGGGGCTATGTTTTGGATTTGTGCTGGAAACAGTGTTGATAACACAGGGATGTTTTCGTTACTGCTGAGCAGTGCTTACACAGAGTCAAGGCCTCTTCTGCTTCTCACCCCACCCCACCAGCGAGTAGGCTGGGGGTGCACAAGAATTCGGGAGGCAACACAGGCGGGACAGCTGACCCCTAGTGACCAAAGGGATATTCCATACCATATGACATCATGATCAGCATATAAAGTTGGGGGAGGAAGTGGGGGACGTTCAGAGGGATGGCGTTTGTCTTCCCAAGTCACCGTTATGCGTGATGGAGCCCTGCTTTCCTGGAGATGGCTGAACACCTGCCTGCCGACGGGAAGCAGTGAATGAATTCCTTGTTTTGCTTTGCTTGTGTGTGCGGCTTTTGCTTTACCTATTAAACTGTCTTTATCCCAACCCACGAGTTTTCTCACTTTTACCCTTCCGATTCTCTCCCCCGTCCCACCACGGGGGAAGTGAGTGAGCGGCTGTGTGTTGCTGGCTGGGGTTAAACCACAACACACATGAACACAGCCTCGTAGCAAGGTTCTGAAATGTTCAGATCGGGTGTCTCAGGACCGTGCAAAGCCACTGTCTGGTTTGTTTTCCATCCTTCACTGTTGCAGTTAGGCATTGCTTACTCTGAGTTTTAGACTCCGATGCAGCTATGTTAACCACACTTGGGAAAACAGACTAGTAGGATGAATGGCTGTCAGTGTAATTTCTCCAAACAGCTGGAGTCTTTTTTTGAGCAAATGAAGGTGTTTCTTTTTCTTTAATCACCGCTCTGTATTGTTCTGTAAGAGGAAACTCAATGATAAAGGGTGTTTTTTTGCCAGGCATGTACATCGAACAAGGACAGGCATGCATAGGTATCATATCCCAGGGGCAGTAGCTAACTCAGCGTCAGAGTCCACTACTCGTTCCCTTTTTGTGTTTCTAATGGACTGTATCCCAGCTGTCACACACATTACATTTTCCTTCATGGAAGAAGATTAATGAACATCACAGTCAAGAAAATAGGTCTAGTGCTGCACTTAACTCTTCCTGAACTTGATACCTTCTGCACAGGCATTTCTCTCTTTTTCTGTCCTTCTTAAGAGCTAGTCACTGTTTGTCACACTTAATCTTCTTACACTGAAGGAAGGGAAGCTCTCCTCCCCTTCTTTTTAGGCTTGCTGCTTTTCATATTCACATTTGTGAACTTCAAAAAGCCTCACCTGTAAAGTAACAGATCTATGGCAGGAAATAGCACTCAGGCTGCCAGTTCATTTTAACCAGAGAGGTGAGCTGGTACTTTTGGGAGAACTACTTGACTATGGTGTAGTTTTTGTAGAGAAATGGAACACGACCCCAGTGAAGTTTCTTCTCTCTGACAGCAGCTCCCGAGAAAAGATCATCTACCAGCATAAAGCTTCCATTTACACTCAGGCAAGTACACTGAAAATTTCGAAGTGGTAACAAATGCATCACATGACTAGTAACTGAACTTGACTAGGAAATAAAGCTGAATATATGTAGACTTCAGTGATACAGGGACATTCAGGCAATAAGTGTTTTCACTCTAACAGGTTATAGTTGCCCTGTGCCTTAGGCCTTTTTAAGTTTCAGAGATCACAGACAGACCCAGTCTACAATAGTTGTACTGCAGAGTCACTCACTGTCCTATTTACTTAGGTGGGTTGCTCATATGGTACTTTAGCAGAATTGCCCCTTTTTGTGGCAGTTTTTGCAAAGCACTTTGGAAAGCTTGCCATGACTGGTATCTGCATCGTAAAATCAAGCTGTTATTTTTTGTGGTGAGGCTTGTCTCTTGTTCACTTGCAAATAGATGCTGAAAGATTCCACTGCTGTCCAAGTCTGCTTTTCCTCTGTGCCAGAGCAACCTGGGATTAATCAGCCTTCGTTGGTTAAAGCAACTTCTTGACTTTGGAACTGACATTATTTCAGAAAACAAAGCTCTTTATAAATGGTGATCCCTGCCGATTCCCCTCCCCTCTTTCTCTTTCATGGAAATCCCCATAATTGACCTTTGGGTGAAGACTAATGGTGACTGGTAGTAACAGACTGAAAATTCTGAGGCAGAGATGAGAGCGGGTAATGTGATGAAAAGTCCTCTTAGTCAAGAAGGCTTGCAGTGCTTGTCAGCTGCCTGTGTACTCCTTACCTAATCTGCATTATATTTGTGGTATGCTGGACCAAGGGCTCTCCTCAGGCTCCTGGTGAGTTCTCTGGGCAAATAGTAGTATAATTGGAAGTTGGATAGCTTTTGTGACGCTGCTGGAGCTGATAAGTGTGCAGGGCTGTTTACCACTGAATGAGATTAAATGTTTTCTACAGAATAATCACTGTCCTGTTATATCCTAGCAAGTTTCTAACTAGCAACTTTCCCAGCTTGCTCTGAAACAAAACTCAAGAATCTGCCTAGCGATACAGTTTAGGTTTATTATCACAACAGTGCTAACAGTTCATGCATCTCAGCTCTGCCTGCTCCCAAAGTGACTCCTTAGTAATTGCTATCCATACTCCAGGTCTTCTGTTTCTGAAGAGCTGATGGAATGCCTGTGAATGAGGAAGACCTGATTCAGCTAGACAGTTGGCAGGTTGCAGTCTGGGCAGATATGGTAGCATACCTGACCTGGCACTCATGGCTAATATACCTGCTTAGGTAGCGAGGAGGCACAGGGAAGACTCTTCTATGAAGCACAGTACAGAGGATGAAGAGGGAGATGCTTAGCATGTATCTGCACTTTGTGCTTTATCTTGCCTCTTGCCTTGTGGCCTTGCTTAGTCTGGCCAAAATCCTTCCAGGCAGGGCTGATGTGTCAGTGAAGACCAGACAGCACAGACATTACAGAGCTCTAAAAGCAGAAGGAGAGGCATTTTGTCATAGAATCATAGAATGGTTTGGGTTGGAACGGATCTTAAAGATCATCTAGTTCCAACCCTCCCTGCCATGGGTAGGGATAAGGGACTGTCCTCTGGGTCCAGTCAATTTCCAGGCTGTTTTCTCTCTAGAAGCCTGGACTTAGTAATACCAGCTTTTGTCACAAACAGCTGTTGTCATGAGGTAAGGCGGGATCTCTTCAGTTGGCCTTGGAGACCTCTATGGGCAGGCACTACTTCTGGTCCTGAATGTTTAAACTTGACATGCCAGGCAGCCTGGAGCCATGGCGGCAATGTTTTTTCTTGAACAAGCAGAAGTATTGCCAAAGTCAGGAGCTTCTAAATAGAGTGCTTTGCAGCTCTTCCCCTTCTGTGAGGCGTTAGCATGCTCCCCCACTTGCTTAGAGCAGATTTGTGCCAAGAGGCAGGAGGCATACATGAACGAAGGGCAAGAGAACTGGTGTGCATTCTGGGAACAGGCAGCAGCTCAGGTGGATCTCCTACCAGCTCTGTCATGTGTGATCAGTATTACAATGGGACGGCAGTTCAAGCTGCTCCAAAGTGAAATGGGACTGCTCATTTGTGAAGGAGCTGGGGGAATATTCCTGTATGAATGCGCAAAGAACTGCAAGAGAGAGCTTCTGGGGGCTGGTTTCTCTGTGCGACTCTCATGAATCTTCCAGCTGGTATCAGGTCAGTTAAGTTTTGTGTTCTCCCAACCTATGACTTGGTAGTTCTGTGGCAATTTCCACAACATGTGCCAAAAGAGCAACCTTGGATTGAATGTAGTTGCCAGTGTGGCTGAGACTGTGAGAAGCACATGATATAATGGGGAAGGCACAGTGCTGGCAGCCAGAAGTTTGTGAGGTCTGTCTTGGCTTTGGCTTTCCTAAAGTATTTAGCATTATATGCCTCACTTGGGTCTTGTAAGAAGTCACAACTGTTTGCAGTCGCACGGGACTGTTAATTAATTGGACATAATTCTTTATGAATAAGACATGCTTTTTTACATTAAAGAAGAAAAAGTATAATAACCAAATCAGGAGCTGTTGAAAATATGCACCTATGCATATTTTCTGTATAGATACTGCTTGAGCACTGCTCTCCTTGTTCCTGGATGAGGCCACACATGGTGAATGCTCATCTTTCTAAAACTACTGATGTTATTTAAATATACATCATATATACATATATGAGTCTTACATGATTCTTGATGAACTCTGTAAAACAATATAGGTTGAGATCTCTAGCTCCAGGGGTCTTGCAGTTCTTGAGAATTGCTCAACTAAATGGCCATTCTGGTAATATGGTGTATCTAAATGTTCAGAATGATGAAATTCTCTACACTGATGTACTGCAGATGCAGTTTAGACCAGAGGAAGAGCTCCAAGACAAAACAGACTTGAAGTTTCCAGCATGCGCTCTCTGAGGTTGCCTTGAGTGCAGTTAGCACTCAAGCTACTATTGGTGTTGTGTCTGTTTGCAGCATTCCAGTATTTCTCACAGGAGTTGTTTTCTCCTTTCTCTTTATAATAACTCACAAATAGCGCATGTTTGAAAATGAAATCTTGGAAATACTGGATGTAGCTTCTCTGTGATGATTAACCCATGTAATAATCATAAACAGATTTAGTTAAGAAATCAGGAAATTGAAACATTTTTCTTGACATTTTTCTTGACTGGTGCTGCACTGAGTCCCTGATGGTCAAGCTGATCTGCTTAAGGTGTTCAAAGCATTTAAGCTCATCAGGAATGAGCATAAGGATAGAGGAGCGGTGGGAGGTCTGTTGCTGCTTCTGAGTGGCTCATGGCACTGAGTTGCCATAGTGGGTGAAAGAGAAGGAATCACAGGAAAAATACAAATGATAGCAGGAGGAAAATGAGCCTCCCAAGAGGGAAACTTTGTAGTTGGGTTTTCTTTGGGTGTTGGTGCAAGACAGAGCCTTGAAGAACTAGGCTGTCAAGAATGGGTATGGTTAGGCACCATGTATGTATGTAGGTGCAAGCCATATTCTGTAGATGGCAGTTACTCCATCTTTTCCAGTTCTTTTACTAAGTCCTGCTCCTCCTTTTTTTCCTGAACATAAGTCTTACTTATGTTCAGGAAGTTACTTACTTACTTACTAAGTCCTTGACAACCCTATTTTTTCAGACCTCTACCATATATGAGACCTGATGTTACTTCAGCACCTCTGGCCTGCCATTAAGGACCTCTGTGCAGAGGGGACAGAAAACAGATGGCAACCACATCTCCTGTTCCCTTTCAAGTGCAAAGGGGTGAAGAAATGAAGTGGGCAAGGCACTGGGGATTGTTCCAGTATGATCATGCAGAGGTGACTTGGGTGTAGGGCATCCAGTCTCTCCCTTTGCTCAATGACACCAGCTGTGAATATTGTAGTTGTAGTGTTCATATCATATTTCCTTAAAGAGCTGTCTAGAAACTTAATGTAAGCCCCACACAAAATAGACACCTCTTGATTAGGTTGTTTCTTGGATTTAAGAGTCACTTGGATGTGTCAGTTATCTTGGGAACTGCCTTAAATTCAAGCTCTTCTCAGGGATGCTTGTCCTGGGTGCACCTGCTTCACCCACAGACTTCTCCCTCTGGAAGCTGTTCAACTGAGAACAGGTGTCTAGCCCTGGAACATTGTTCCCTGTGACACCAGAAGAAATGGAGAGAGGAAACCTACAAAGGCTGTAGCACATGCTTATATTACTTTAGAAGCTTTTGTCATATCAATTATTGCTCTGCTAATAAAGTCCATGTGGGTTTTCTGAAAAAATTCACTAGTTATGCATCTTTTGACTGGAATACTGCTAAGTTAAAGTCGCTAATAACAGATAAGTGTCTGGGCAATCAAATACAAATTAAAGAAGACAAATTCAAAAAGAAGCCTTTGGCAGAGGTTTGCAGAGCACTGGGGAGACCACCGTTGTCTTGAATGAGTCTCCTGCCTTCTGACTACTGCCTAAAACACCACATCTTTGGCTGTGTTGCTAAGGAAGGTCTAAGGGATTGTCACACTGTTGGAGGAGTGGGTATGCCAATTTTGAGCCCACAGTAATTATCTGTTATTGTTTTTTCTAGTGCCAAGGTCAGGTATTGAAAGCGACTGTTAACACTGGGTGTCTACCAAATCTCATCTCCAAGAGCTGTTTAAACCAGCTGGGGTAAGTCTTTGCACAGTAGAAAAGGAGGGCTGGCTAAAAGAAAACCTATGACAAGAACGTAGGCACTCTTGACTCCCATCCCCAGTGATAATTACTAGGAGCTTTGTATGTGCACATGGCTGTTTAGGAGAAGATGCAGAGGGTGGGCTACAGGGCAAGGCATCAGAAGCACTGGCAAAGTTGTGTGCAGACCCCAGACTAGGAGGCAGAGCTGTGTCATTCTGTCTGTGTGTACTGCAGTGCAAAGCTGCCCAGCTGATGGTTAGCCTCAGCGGTGAGGACAGCACCTTATGGTTTTGCTTGTGGAATCTGCCTCCAGACATGCTGTATAAAAGAGTTTCCTCCTCTTGTGGGCCTGTTCCCAATGAGACCAAGAAGTACTGCCATCAGTGAGAAGTCCTGTTTTTTCTCCTCTTCCCCCACTTGAGGCAATAACACATCTTGTGTCCCACAGGCTGGAAGAAGTGTCTGTCATGGACTGTGGAGACCTCTCTCTTCCCATCCCCAGCGTTGTTGGCCGAGTAGAACATATGGAGTTGCAATTTGGCCAGGAGACAGTGCTGTGTTCAGCACTGGTTGTAGGTGAGAGTGCCAGCCCCTCCTTCCCCTCAGTTTTCCTGTGTCCCTCTTGCCCTGCCAAGGGCATTTAAAAGGATCTCTGGGAAAAATGTAATGCGGTGGGAGGTTGGTGATGTGGTCACCTCCACTGCTGGCCAAGATCATTATGCACTGTGAATACCCTCAATGTAACCAAAGGCAAAGGGCACAGGAACAGTACAGAGAAGACAGAAGACATTGAAAGTGGGGAGAAATGAGGTGCTTTTTGGTCTTTCCACATCTTTGGATGTGGAAAATTCTCATTTCCTTCTAAAACGGACCTTTCTTAAAATTATCCAGGTTGCTTGATTAGTCCTCTGGTGCCCTATGTTCTCCTATTGAATGAGCACTTGTGTCTTTGGCTGGATGGAAGTCATCAGAGAAACTGACAGAGGGTACAGCTTATTCTCCAGCGTGTTTCTGTGTGTACTCATCTGCCTCTGCTGCAGGGAGCACCCTGGAAGAACCTGGTAGCCCCAGAGTGCTGAGTCTCCCTCGGTGTCCTCAGGCAGGACCCTTTGAAGGAAGGAGCTGTAGGAGACAAGGTCAAGTCAGCAGGCACTGGAGCACACCCAGAAAACAGCAGAAAGGCTGTTTTCTCCTCCTCTCTCTCCATGTTCTGCATTTACATCAAGCTGTGCATATGCTGAAAATAACTTGGTCGTCTTTTTTTTCCCTGTTCTTTCTCCCTTCCAGCTTTACCCTCTTGCCTTTGTCTGTCTCCTCATCTTTGATGATTACTATTCATCTTCCAAGGCCTCCCTTGCTCCCTCTTTTCATGTCCATTTTTCCCACTTTCCTAGTCATCTAGAAAGAGCTTCCTCCTCTTCCACACTCCAGCTCACTCTTCCTCCCTGGTTTCCCCTCTACTTGTTCTTGCCCTTCATGGGGAGACTGTATTAGTACCAGCACAGGTGAATTTAGCCCAGTAGCAGCTATCCATTTTGCTGGGATGTAGAAATGGCTGCCTGGAAGGAGCAGAATTGCTACATTGGTGCCTTACATCTCCCTGTGCACACAGTGCTCTTGCTTATGTGGTTACATATAAATTATAAAATACAGCCACTGGTTACAGGGCAAGCAGGCATCCAGGAGACATGGGAAGTATTAATGATGTTACCGGTAGCTGCTGAATCCTGCAGACTCCAGGACCTGGGAATTCCTCCTTTCCTGCCACTGAAGTCCAAATGGATGACTCTAAGACCCAAGGAGGTCACTCTTGCCCAGTCCAATGCATGTTCTTCGAGGCAGGTTCAGACAGTAGCAAGGCTGAACGTACATTCCAGAGAGGCACATATGGAGAGGACACAGACAAGGCCAGCCACACAGGTTACCACACACAGAGCAGTGCCTTTACCAGCACTGGTAGCCCAGTCCTGGTCCTCCTCTCTGGCTGACCAGGAATGAAGTTCATTAGCAGAAGCTCATACATCCTCAGCAGAAGCTCATGCATCCTCAGTCTCTAGATTCATAAGCACACTCATATTCACAGAATCTTCAAATAACAGCACAGCTTCTAGGTCTGTCTTATATCCATTTCTGGACCCTGGGCCCCTTACCTAGCCACGGACCCAGACCTTGAGTCTTTCCAGATGCAGGTTTCCTCCTACTCACTGGCCAGACCAGATTGAAGTTTGCTAGCTAATTATGTATACAAAACCACAAGCATATAGGATTAAATTCACTGGGGAAATATAGACACACCCAAGCCTTTCTAGTTAGTGGCATTTAGACCTCACCCATATGCCCTGTCCTCTTCAGTTGCTGGCTCGTAAACCTAAGGCCCCTGTGACCCTGGTCAGAGCTAGTACCCAGATCTCCCTTGCAGGCTGATCTCTCCAGTTGCTGGCACCTAGACCTACAAGCTCTGTGACCTATAGTCCTTCTCCAATTACTGGAACTTAGACTTTGCAGCACACATTGTGGTCCCTCCAGTTGCTGGCACTCAGGTGTATGAGCCCTATGGGCTGTGCTCCCTTCCCTAGCTACGGGCACCCAGAGTTCTCTTGCACACCGGTCTCTCTAGTTGCTGGCACCTGTGAGCTACGTCCCCTTCTCCAGTTGCTGACACAGACCTATGAGCCCTATGGCCTGTGGTCCCTTCAGTTACTGGCACCTCTCTTATATGCCAGTCCCTCCAGTTGCTGACATCTAGAGCTATTTGCCCTTTAACCCGTGGCATCTTCTACACTTGCTGACACTTAAGACCTGCAGCAGCCACATGTAGGATAGAGAGGTTACACAGAAAAAAATTACTTAATAGAATTATTTAATAAGAAGATCAGCTAGATTGCGGCCGTCAGGCACAGGGTTCGGTCAGACAAGTGAACTGATCAACAGCCCGCTTGTATGTGACTGGCCCCCTTATCCCCCGTCCTCTCCATTTTTCTATGCTTGTTCTTCCCTGATCCACCCTGCTGCTTGCCTTCTCCTGCCTTTGGCCCTTCCCCTACACAGCGCGTAGTAAGTTTTACATGATCCCACAAGCCCCTTCTGATATCTCATAGTAAGTTTCAAACAATCCCACAAACTCCCTCAAATATCTCATAATACTCATGATAATCATGGTTTCCTCCTCTTATCAGCTACAAAGTTCATTTTGGCCCTCTTCAGGGCTGTGCCTAAGTAGCTCCTTTAATGGCTCATCAGTCAGTGGCAGAAGAGTGCTGGTCTTTGTTATTGTCACTGTTACCACCTGCTTGTTAATGTTTGTGTGTTTAGTTCATCACTTTCCTTGTTATTTGTTATTTACTTTATACTGAATTGACCATAACCACATAACTTTATGAACCAGATGCTCTCATATTCCACATCCTCTTATAGGAGAGACACACTTTCTTTAGAGGGGCCATATATATAGACTTGAGCCTGATCAGTCTCTTCTCTCTTCTCAGATGATGAAATGCTGGAGTTTTGCATTGGTCTCCAAACTCTGTTGTCTCTCAAGGTAAGGAACAGCTTCTTGCTTATTGCAGGGCTCATCTCAACAAGTTCTCCAAGATTTGGTTGCTGGAAGCATCAGAAATACTTATGGCCAGGTCTTCCAGGGTGCCACTTGCAATGCTTGTTGCACAGCTGCTTAGCTGGCTGCAGTATGCTCTGAGTCACTGATTCCTTTCTAGTCCTTCTTAAAGGTTTTAAGGAAGGAATCACTCGATAGGATACTACCACATCTCCCATTCTTTGTATTCCTGACCATACGAGTTGTAAACAGGAAGAGGAAACTGAAGAGGAGACTAGAAAAGGCAAGGCACACTGTGTCACGAGTTATATCTGTGTTGCCTTTTGAAGGCAGATGTGAACAAGCTCTGCCCTTTCTTTGAGCCAAATGAAGCTGTATGATCACATTCAGTGTCCAACATTAGCTGGACACAGGTGGAAAGAGTCCTTTCCTTTTGTCAGCTCTGCTGAGCCTGGCTCCTGGGCGGCTCAGAATATGGCTGCAGCAAGCTTGCTCCTGCCTGTCAATTATTTGTAGCCACGTCACTCATAAAGCAGGAAAAGCATTGTACTGAATGGCTGAGTGATGTGAGGACATCACCTCAGAGGGAGTCATAGGAAGAAGGGAGGGGAATGGCCCTGTGAAGGGTCTGGAAAGGAATCCATTGAAGGGAATAGGAGCAAGAAGGCAGCATGGGGGACAGGGAGGGGAACTCTAAGGTCTCTACAAACCCAAAGTGGGGTTGTTTGATGGTTATACAGGTTTTTCCCAGTCATAGACATCGTGAGATTTGCTAT
Organism: Pygoscelis adeliae; assembly: GCF_000699105.1. Lineage (NCBI taxonomy): Eukaryota > Metazoa > Chordata > Aves > Sphenisciformes > Spheniscidae > Pygoscelis > Pygoscelis adeliae. The sequence goes on from NW_008825280.1 coordinate 393,129, forward strand.
CTGAAATGTCCAGAAAGTAACTGGCTCTCCCCTTCTTTAGTGTTGCATCGACTTGGAGGAAGGAGTCCTGAGGTTTAAAGCACTGAGTCAAGAGCTGCCTTTTCTACATGCCTCTGAAGAGCCTGGTCAGTGACTGGCTGCATTCCCCATGTCTGGGGCTGAGGAGACTTGCTGCCATGAGAGAGAGATGAGGGTGAGGCTCACATGCCCCTAACCTTGCTGAGTTCTAGGCTGAGGCGTTCACTGGGCATTGATAATAAGGCAAATGGGTGCTGGAAGCTGTTGTTGCTGGGAGTGCCTCATCTTGAGAAATACCACTCCTTTCAGTGGACCCTCTTCCTCGTCCCCATGTGCCGAGTGGGCATTTTGTTCTTGTTTTTCTATCTGTCCCTAGTCACTCCAATTTCTGCTTCTGTACTAAATTCACTCTACCCTTTTAATTACTTATTTTTACAGTACCCTCTGCTCCTGAGACAAGAGAGTCTCTGTGAAAAATCTCCAGTTTTTCTGTGGACAGGAGGATGGCGCTTTCTCCAAAAGCCTGCAAAGATTGCCATGAATGTTTCCCTTCTCTTTGCCTCAGTGTGAGTGGACTCCACTCCCCTTTCTTTGTGAGAAGGGCTCTGTGGCCAGTCCCCTCACCTGTACTCTGGGAAGCTGGGTTTTGTTACTTTTTGCTGGCTCAGAGCAGAACAGAAGTATTTTCTTGGAAAAACCTTGCAGCAAGAACACTTTTAGAGTTCTTAATTCTAAGAAACATTTGCAGAAATGCTGAGTGTAGATGCCTAGAGTACAGTGGACGCTCACAGGGGCTTGTGCTTTGCCATGGCATCCTTGGCCACTAAGCTGTATTATATGAATGGCAATGCTTATCATCTCTTGGTGTTATACGTAGTAATCAGACTTGCACACCCTGTTCTTCTGACCAGGCCTCTCCTCTCTGCACTCCAGCTGCTAGAGCTACATTCCTATCACCTCTGCTGCATCCTCAGAGATCCTGCCACTCAGTTTAAATGCTGCGATGAATTACAGCGCCCAGAGTCTTCTGCTCTGTCAGCTCCTTTCTTTCAACTTGAAATCTAGTGATTGGACACAGACACATCATCAGCCTCAAGTCCCAGCATCTCACAGCCCATCAACTTTGCTACTGCTGCATGAAACAAGAACTAGACTTCCTTGCAGTATCAGCTCAGGTCAGAGAACTGTGAACTCATCTGGGATGACCAGGGTGATTATTAAGTCACTTAATTGTTGGGGTTTTTTAATTTTTTTTTTTTAAATTTTTTTAGTTTTTTAACAGAGCATAGCTGTATGATAAATACATAGTCTATTCTTTACTAGCTCTTGGAAAGATGCACCAGATCAGGGCTTGTTCCATGCCTCATGACTACAGATTCACTACCCAAACTCTGCATAATATCCCTTTGTCCACCCTTAGAATGGCATGACATCCCCATTTTGCCTACCTTCCTGGATTAAACACTGCTGGCTCTCTTCCTTTTTTATCAAACTGCGCATTGTTTCTGTTGTGCTTCTCGAAGAACTTGTGTATGCATTTTTGCTTTTTTCTGTTAGTTCTTTCCTAAATCAGATGCAGTATTCTGTAGTTTAACACATGCTAAGGACAGCAGAGTTACAGCCTGGCTGATACGATTTGTGATGCACTTACCAGTGTTAGTTGGTGTGACTGGCATCTGCTCCTTCTACAAGCTGCATCAAGCTAGTGACTTTTATTGTTAGTCATCATATCTTGCAGCTTCTTTGCCGTTCTATTTGTGCATCTGATTATTTCTGGCTGCATGAACTGCTTTCCATGAATGTCCTGAATGCCACCAACAGTTCTCTCATTTATGTCAGGACCCATGTCTACTCGATGAGCCTGTCTTCCAAAGTACCAGTAATTCCTCCTGGATTTGTATCATTTACATGTCTGACTGGGTTCTCAAACCCAGGGGTCTCTAATGACAGTTCAGACTTGTATTAAACCATCCTGTGTGTCAGCTGGAATCTCTGTGGTACCTGGGTCAACTCTGCTCAAAAATCTTGTTTGTGAGAGATGAAACACCTGTTCCTATGTGCAGCAACTCACCTAGCTTCCAACTGCCATTGCCCTCTAAAAATGGCATGTGGAGCAATGGCAAAAAATCTGCTAAAGCTGACAGATGCTATGTCCATTACGTCTCTTATTATTCATTAACTTTTATGATCTATTTAAAAAAAAAGACCCGAACCCTAAACCCTAACCCTAAACATTAAAGCTAACTCTAGCCCTAACACAAACACTAACCCCTAACCCTAACCCTGAATCTAACCCCGAAAAGTAACCCTAACCCTAAATTTAAACCCTAAAACCCCTAACCCCTAAACCTAACCCTAACCCCTAAACCTAACCCTAACCCCGACCCTAACCCCTAATCCTAAACCCTAGCCCCTAACCCTAAACCCTAACCCTAAACATAACCCCCTAAATGTAACCTAACTCTAACCACCTAACCCTAACCCCAAACTGTAAACCTAATCCTAAACATAACGCTAACTATAAACCCTAACCCCAAAACCTAACCCTAATACCCAACCCTAACCTCTAACTCCTAACCCAAACTCTATACCTAAACCTAACCCTAACCACTAACCTTAACATGAAGCCTGACCCTGACCCTAACGCCTAGCCCCTAACCCTGAAAGTTAACCATAAACCTAACCACCTAAAACCTAACCCCCTTACCCCCAAACTCTAACCTCGTAACCATAACCCTATTCTCAAATCCTAAACCTAATAACTCTAACTCTTAACCCTAAACCCTAATGCTATACCTACCCCTAACCCTAATGCTAACCCTATCACTACCCCTAACCCCAAACCTAAAATAAACATCTAACCCTACCCCTAGGCCTAACCCATAAACTCTAACCCTAACCCCTAGCCTTAAACGCTAACCCTAAACCCTAATCCTAACTCTAATCCCTAACCCTAAGCATAACCCTTAAGCCTAACCCTAACCCCCTAACCCAAAAACCCTAATCCTAACCCAAACCCCCTATCCATATCCGTATCTCAAACTCTTAAACCTAACCCCTCTAACCATATCCCTCACCCCTAACCCTTAATGGAACCCCTAAACCTAACCCCTAACCCCAAACCTAAACTAAACCTAACCCTAACCCGTAACATAAAAACTAACCACAAAACCTAACCCTAACACTAAACATTAACGCTAATCCTAACCCGTAACCCTGACCATAACCACTAATCCTAACCCCTGGCCCCTAACCCTAAACCCCAACCCTAATTTTAACTCCCTAAATCTAACCACCTAACTCTAACACACTTATTCTAACCCCCTAAACCTAATTCCAAAACCTAACCCTAAACCTAACCTTAACTCCTAATACTAAACCCTAACCATATCCCCAACCCTAACCCTATCACTAACCCCTAACTCTAACCCTTGAACAGTAACCCTAACCTTAACCCTATCCCTAACAATAACCCTAGCCCTAACCCTTAACCCTAACCTTAACCCTAACCCTAAGCCATAACCTCTGACTCTAACCCTAACTCCTAATCCTAACCCCTAGCCCCTAATCCTAACCCCTAGCCCCTAAACCTAAACCCTAGCCCTAAACCTAAACTGCTGAATGTAAGCCCCTAACTCTAACACCCTAACCCCAAAACCTAACCCTAATCCTAAAACTAACGCTAACTAATCCCTAACCCCTGATGCTGACCCTATCCCTAACCCCCTAATTCTAACCCTAACCTCTAACCCTATCTCTAACTCCTTACCCTAACGGCCCTAACCCTAACCCTTATCCTATCCCATACCCCTAACCCTATCTCGTACCCTAACACTAACATTCCAGAGATCTGACGGCTTTTGCCGGTGCCCACAAAGGGCCCTGCTTCCCTCCAGAGTGCCCTAGGGCTTTTGCCGGGTTTTGCTTTGGTCTGCAAGGGGCCCTGCTGCCTTCCAGAGTGCCCTCGAGGCTTTTGCAAGGTCCACAAGGGGCCCTGCTTCCCTCCAGAGCACCCCAGGGCTTTTGCCCGGCTTTGCTGACGCCCAGGCAGGTCTCCGCTGCCTTCCAGAGTGTCTGACAGCTTTTGCCAGGCTTTGCTGGTGCCCACAAGTGGCTCCCAAGGGAAGGCGAGGGCCACTAACAGCTTTCAGTCCTGGCCACTTCTGTGTGGTAGCCCTAGGTGGTGGGTGTGCATTTTGGAGCTGGGCTCTGGTAAGGATGAGGGGGTAGGTGAGGGTTACGTGGTAGAGCAAGCTCAGAGCCCCAGTGTTGGTGGGGCTGTGAAGGGGCTGCCAAGGGAAGGGGAGGGCCACCAACAGCTTTCAGTCCTGGCCACTTCTGTGTGGTAGCCCTAGGTGGTGGGTGTGCATTTTGGAGCTGGGCTCTGGTAAGGATGAGGGGGTAGGTGAGGGTTACGTGGTAGAGCAAGCTCAGAGCCCCAGTGTTGGTGGGGCTGTGAAGGGGCTGCCAAGGGAAGGGGAGGGCCACCAACAGCTTTCAGTCCTGGCCACTTCTGTGTGAAAGCCATGCCTGGCGGGTGTCCATTTTGGAGTTGGACTCTGCTAGGGTGAGGGTGTAGGTGAGTAGGAGTCTTCCTGAACTCAGACTGGAGCCAACAGGAATCTTTCCAATGATTTAAAGGGTGCTGGATGGGATCCTACAGAAAATTGGCACAACTTTGAATTGACAATTCTATTTTGACTAGTGCCTGTCATTTACAGCCCTGCAGATACTTGCACACTAGCTGCTGTTGGAATCCACTAAGTGCTGTTCTTACATGTCAGTCTTGGGATAACTCTGCTTTTGCTCATCTCCAGAACATCCTCCAGTCCTTCTGAAGCCTTTCTGTGATTCACATGCCTCATTTCTCAAATCACCAATAGTTCAGGTTCCTCTGTGAATTAACATGCTACAGTAGGTGACAATCACAAGCCCTGTCCGTCCCTCTCTGCATAACGAATCCTTCTTTGCATGCTCTTTACCTTCCCCCAAGCAAATAATTCATTCTTCCACACTGGCAGGTGACAAATTTGCTGCTTCCAAAAGGAATTCTTGCCTTCTTAGATAATCCTTTTAATGCTTTCCTGTACCCTGGTTGCTAATACTCTCTCACATTATGCCACCACCTTGCCAGCCTTTCCTCTTTGTTCTTAACAACTGCATGTATAAATGTAGACTGTGCCACTTGTCAGTCACAGAGAGGATGTTTCCAAGCAAGCGCTAAATTAGCATGTGAGAGCTCTTCTCTTCAGCTGTGAAATCAGCGCCAGAGCAGAAGACATGCTTTCCACCTTCCTCCTGGTCCATGTCAGTTGAACGTGCAGGTCCACACAGTAAAGGTCTCTTCCACCCAGACACTGAGGAAGCTGTTGCCAACAGTTATCCTGGAACCTCCCCATCAAGCTTTGTTGCAGGCAGAGCTTACAGAAAAAAACATTTACATGATTAAATGAGTACTGCAGGTCATAACACCATGGCTGACACCTCACCTCAACTCATTCCCTAAATCACAGTCTAATCCTACAGTGTCAGTAGCCGGTTTCCTCATCATCAAACAGAACTCCTGGTGGGTTTCCATCTCCCAAAGTTCGTCGGCATTAAATGACATGTTGTTACTGACCTTAACACATGTATTCTGAATTCTTGCCCAAACTGGTGTTTTCTCCAAAAAACAGCATTTTTGGTGTCATTACATGGGAATCCCAGCTTCCATTGTGAAAGACAGAAATCTTAGCTTTAAAAGATGTGATTATAAAACACGACTTAACATCTCAAAGAAGCAACCTTAACCCCATCTACAAACATAGTAATTTTTAAAAGTCTTCCTATGTTAGGGAGCCCAATAAGTAATTTTTAAGTGGGTTGGCAAGGCTGAAGCCTGGCTCAATTGTAGTTTCTTTTGGAAAAGCCTATTATACAGATACACTTCCCTACCCCCATTTCAGTCATCTCCATTGCTTTTGTGGGACACGGGGAAGGAAGGAGCTATCTAAAGGTCTTTTCCACTGGAGATCAAAGAATGCCGATGCTTTCATATGGAAACTAGACATTTAGTACAAACTGCCACCTCAGAGCAGGGCATAGGCACATCCTGTATGCATCCAACACTGGCTTCCTCATAATGAGGCCCATCCCTTCAATAGAGACAATGGAGTGTTATTATTTTAGGGATAATCTGTCTGAACTGCCTTGGCGGTCAGCTCCTACTAGGGCTACTTTCCAGCAGAGTGGACACAGCAGTTGCAAAACAGTCAGCAGGGAAGTGTCTGTCACAGCAAGTCTTTAGAACAGAGAAGTGTTACACGGCAGGTGTTTGATACGTATGGCTGAACCTGCCCAGGGATGGGGAGATGGACTTCTGAGGCCACTTCCAAGGCCTATGCGCAGGAGGCAGACCTATCCCAGGAACATGCACTCTGCCGAAGCCATAATCAGGACCATTTCCAGGAGCTTGGGAGTCACTTGGTTTTGAACGGAACAGGAGCTCCAGCCATCCATATTCCCAGAGGCCTGCTCCTTCTTTCACTACTAGCGGGCGAGTTATGGAACTGAAGACCACTGAGCCAACTACATATGTTTGCAGTCCTCTTTTCAAGAGACTCCACTGGCAAATGCCAGAATATTCCTGAAGAGTTATAGAGATAACTGCATTCAGCAAAGAGATCATAAAAATGAGAGCAGGGACGACCAGTGGGTTTATTAC
>NW_008825280.1:403617-410792 GCF_000699105.1 Pygoscelis adeliae
CACTAAGCTGTATTATATGAATGGCAATGCTTATCATCTCTTGGTGTTATACGTAGTAATCAGACTTGCACACCCTGTTCTTCTGACCAGGCCTCTCCTCTCTGCACTCCAGCTGCTAGAGCTACATTCCTATCACCTCTGCTGCATCCTCAGAGATCCTGCCACTCAGTTTAAATGCTGCGATGAATTACAGCGCCCAGAGTCTTCTGCTCTGTCAGCTCCTTTCTTTCAACTTGAAATCTAGTGATTGGACACAGACACATCATCAGCCTCAAGTCCCAGCATCTCACAGCCCATCAACTTTGCTACTGCTGCATGAAACAAGAACTAGACTTCCTTGCAGTATCAGCTCAGGTCAGAGAACTGTGAACTCATCTGGGATGACCAGGGTGATTATTAAGTCACTTAATTGTTGGGGTTTTTTAATTTTTTTTTTTTTAAATTTTTTTAGTTTTTTAACAGAGCATAGCTGTATGATAAATACATAGTCTATTCTTTACTAGCTCTTGGAAAGATGCACCAGATCAGGGCTTGTTCCATGCCTCATGACTACAGATTCACTACCCAAACTCTGCATAATATCCCTTTGTCCACCCTTAGAATGGCATGACATCCCCATTTTGCCTACCTTCCTGGATTAAACACTGCTGGCTCTCTTCCTTTTTTATCAAACTGCGCATTGTTTCTGTTGTGCTTCTCGAAGAACTTGTGTATGCATTTTTGCTTTTTTCTGTTAGTTCTTTCCTAAATCAGATGCAGTATTCTGTAGTTTAACACATGCTAAGGACAGCAGAGTTACAGCCTGGCTGATACGATTTGTGATGCACTTACCAGTGTTAGTTGGTGTTACTGGCATCTGCTCCTTCTACAAGCTGCATCAAGCTAGTGACTTTTATTGTTAGTCATCATATCTTGCAGCTTCTTTGCCGTTCTATTTGTGCATCTGATTATTTCTGGCTGCATGAACTGCTTTCCATGAATGTCCTGAATGCCACCAACAGTTCTCTCATTTATGTCAGGACCCATGTCTACTCGATGAGCCTGTCTTCCAAAGTACCAGTAATTCCTCCTGGATTTGTATCATTTACATGTCTGACTAGGTTCTCAAACCCAGGGGTCTCTAATGACAGTTCAGACTTGTATTAAACCATCCTGTGTGTCAGCTGGAATCTCTGTGGTACCTGGGTCAACTCTGCTCAAAAATCTTGTTTGTGAGAGATGAAACACCTGTTCCTATGTGCAGCAACTCACCTAGCTTCCAACTGCCATTGCCCTCTAAAAATGGCATGTGGAGCAATGGCAAAAAATCTGCTAAAGCTGACAGATGCTATGTCCATTACGTCTCTTATTATTCATTAACTTTTATGATCTATTTAAAAAAAAAGACCCGAACTCTAAACCCTAACCCTAAACATTAAAGCTAACTCTAGCCCTAACACAAACACTAACCCCTAACCCTAACCCTGAATCTAACCCCGAAAAGTAACCCTAACCCTAAATTTAAACCCTAAAACCCCTAACCCCTAAACCTAACCCTAACCCCTAAACCTAACCCTAACCCCGACCCTAACCCCTAATCCTAAACCCTAGCCCCTAACCCTAAACCCTAACCCTAAACATAACCCCCTAAATGTAACCTAACTCTAACCACCTAACCCTAACCCCAAACTGTAAACCTAATCCTAAACATAACGCTAACTATAAACCCTAACCCCAAAACCTAACCCTAATACCCAACCCTAACCTCTAACTCCTAACCCAAACTCTATACCTAAACCTAACCCTAACCACTAACCTTAACATGAAGCCTGACCCTGACCCTAACGCCTAGCCCCTAACCCTGAAAGTTAACCATAAACCTAACCACCTAAAACCTAACCCCCTTACCCCCAAACTCTAACCTCGTAACCATAACCCTATTCTCAAATCCTAAACCTAATAACTCTCTTAACCCTAAACCCTAATGCTATCCCTACCCCTAACCCTAATGCTAACCCTATCACTACCCCTAACCCCAAACCTAAAATAAACATCTAACCCTACCCCTAGGCCTAACCCATAAACTCTAACCCTAACCCCTAGCCTTAAACGCTAACCCTAAACCCTAATCCTAACTCTAATCCCTAACCCTAAGCATAACCCTTAAGCCTAACCCTAACCCCCTAACCCAAAAACCCTAATCCTAACCCAAACCCCCTATCCATATCCGTATCTCAAACTCTTAAACCTAACCCCTCTAACCATATCCCTCACCCCTAACCCTTAATGGAACCCCTAAACCTAACCCCTAACCCCAAACCTAAACTAAACCTAACCCTAACCCGTAACATAAAAACTAACCACAAAACCTAACCCTAACACTAAACATTAACGCTAATCCTAACCCGTAACCCTGACCATAACCACTAATCCTAACCCCTGGCCCCTAACCCTAAACCCCAACCCTAATTTTAACTCCCTAAATCTAACCACCTAACTCTAACACACTTATTCTAACCCCCTAAACCTAATTCCAAAACCTAACCCTAATCCTAAACCTAACCTTAACTCTAACTCCTAATACTAAACCCTAACCATATCCCCAACCCTAACCCTATCACTAACCCCTAACTCTAACCCTTGAACAGTAACCCTAACCTTAACCCTATCCCTAACAATAACCCTAGCCCTAACCCTTAACCCTAACCTTAACCCTAACCCTAAGCCATAACCTCTGACTCTAACCCTAACTCCTAATCCTAACCCCTAGCCCCTAATCTAACCCCTAGAACCTAAACCCTAGCCCTAAACCTAAACTGCTGAATGTAAGCCCCTAACTCTAACACCCTAACCCCAAAACCTAACCCTAATCCTAAAACTAACGCTAACTAATCCCTAACCCCTGATGCTGACCCTATCCCTAACCCCCTAATTCTAACCCTAACCTCTAACCCTATCTCTAACTCCTTACCCTAACGGCCCTAACCCTAACCCTTATCCTATCCCATACCCCTAACCCTATCTCGTACCCTAACACTAACATTCCAGAGATCTGACGGCTTTTGCCGGTGCCCACAAAGGGCCCTGCTTCCCTCCAGAGTGCCCTAGGGCTTTTGCCGGGTTTTGCTTTGGTCTGCAAGGGGCCCTGCTGCCTTCCAGAGTGCCCTCGAGGCTTTTGCAAGGTCCACAAGGGGCCCTGCTTCCCTCCAGAGCACCCCAGGGCTTTTGCCCGGCTTTGCTGACGCCCAGGCAGGTCTCCGCTGCCTTCCAGAGTGTCTGACAGCTTTTGCCAGGCTTTGCTGGTGCCCACAAGTGGCTCCCAAGGGAAGGCGAGGGCCACTAACAGCTTTCAGTCCTGGCCACTTCTGTGTGGTAGCCCTAGGTGGTGGGTGTGCATTTTGGAGCTGGGCTCTGGTAAGGATGAGGGGGTAGGTGAGGGTTACGTGGTAGAGCAAGCTCAGAGCCCCAGTGTTGGTGGGGCTGTGAAGGGGCTGCCAAGGGAAGGGGAGGGCCACCAACAGCTTTCAGTCCTGGCCACTTCTGTGTGAAAGCCATGCCTGGCGGGTGTCCATTTTGGAGTTGGACTCTGCTAGGGTGAGGGTGTAGGTGAGTAGGAGTCTTCCTGAACTCAGACTGGAGCCAACAGGAATCTTTCCAATGATTTAAAGGGTGCTGGATGGGATCCTACAGAAAATTGGCACAACTTTGAATTGACAATTCTATTTTGACTAGTGCCTGTCATTTACAGCCCTGCAGATACTTGCACACTAGCTGCTGTTGGAATCCACTAAGTGCTGTTCTTACATGTCAGTCTTGGGATAACTCTGCTTTTGCTCATCTCCAGAACATCCTCCAGTCCTTCTGAAGCCTTTCTGTGATTCACATGCCTCATTTCTCAAATCACCAATAGTTCAGGTTCCTCTGTGAATTAACATGCTACAGTAGGTGACAATCACAAGCCCTGTCCGTCCCTCTCTGCATAACGAATCCTTCTTTGCATGCTCTTTACCTTCCCCCAAGCAAATAATTCATTCTTCCACACTGGCAGGTGACAAATTTGCTGCTTCCAAAAGGAATTCTTGCCTTCTTAGATAATCCTTTTAATGCTTTCCTGTACCCTGGTTGCTAATACTCTCTCACATTATGCCACCACCTTGCCAGCCTTTCCTCTTTGTTCTTAACAACTGCATGTATAAATGTAGACTGTGCCACTTGTCAGTCACAGAGAGGATGTTTCCAAGCAAGCGCTAAATTAGCATGTGAGAGCTCTTCTCTTCAGCTGTGAAATCAGCGCCAGAGCAGAAGACATGCTTTCCACCTTCCTCCTGGTCCATGTCAGTTGAACGTGCAGGTCCACACAGTAAAGGTCTCTTCCACCCAGACACTGAGGAAGCTGTTGCCAACAGTTATCCTGGAACCTCCCCATCAAGCTTTGTTGCAGGCAGAGCTTACAGAAAAAAACATTTACATGATTAAATGAGTACTGCAGGTCATAACACCATGGCTGACACCTCACCTCAACTCATTCCCTAAATCACAGTCTAATCCTACAGTGTCAGTAGCCGGTTTCCTCATCATCAAACAGAACTCCTGGTGGGTTTCCATCTCCCAAAGTTCGTCGGCATTAAATGACATGTTGTTACTGACCTTAACACATGTATTCTGAATTCTTGCCCAAACTGGTGTTTTCTCCAAAAAACAGCATTTTTGGTGTCATTACATGGGAATCCCAGCTTCCATTGTGAAAGACAGAAATCTTAGCTTTAAAAGATGTGATTATAAAACACGACTTAACATCTCAAAGAAGCAACCTTAACCCCATCTACAAACATAGTAATTTTTAGAAGTCTTCCTATGTTAGGGAGCCCAATAAGTAATTTTTAAGTGGGTTGGCAAGGCTGAAGCCTGGCTCAATTGTAGTTTCTTTTGGAAAAGCCTATTATACAGATACACTTCCCTACCCCCATTTCAGTCATCTCTATTGCTTTTGTGGGACACGGGGAAGGAAGGAGCTATCTAAAGGTCTTTTCCACTGGAGATCAAAGAATGCCGATGCTTTCATATGGAAACTAGACATTTAGTACAAACTGCCACCTCAGAGCAGGGCATAGGCACATCCTGTATGCATCCAACACTGGCTTCCTCATAATGAGGCCCATCCCTTCAATAGAGACAATGGAGTGTTATTATTTTAGGGATAATCTGTCTGAACTGCCTTGGCGGTCAGCTCCTACTAGGGCTACTTTCCAGCAGAGTGGACACAGCAGTTGCAAAACAGTCAGCAGGGAAGTGTCTGTCACAGCAAGTCTTTAGAACAGAGAAGTGTTACACGGCAGGTGTTTGATACGTATGGCTGAACCTGCCCAGGGATGGGGAGATGGACTTCTGAGGCCACTTCCAAGGCCTATGCGCAGGAGGCAGACCTATCCCAGGAACATGCACTCTGCCGAAGCCATAATCAGGACCATTTCCAGGAGCTTGGGAGTCACTTGGTTTTGAACGGAACAGGAGCTCCAGCCATCCATATTCCCAGAGGCCTGCTCCTTCTTTCACTACTAGCGGGCGAGTTATGGAACTGAAGACCACTGAGCCAACTACATATGTTTGCAGTCCTCTTTTCAAGAGACTCCACTGGCAAATGCCAGAATATTCCTGAAGAGTTATAGAGATAACTGCATTCAGCAAAGAGATCATAAAAATGAGAGCAGGGACGACCAGTGGGTTTATTACGTCTCAGGAAAATAAAACAACCCCTTCCCTTTATTTTCTTGCTAGTAAATTGAGTGTCGCAACCAAAGCCATGAATCATTTATCTGTGAATGCCCCCAGTGTCTGAGAATGCTGTTGGACTCCTCGCTTGCTGTGTGCTGGCACTGGGACATACAAACGTGTCTTGCAAATCCTGCCCTGTCAAAAAGCTTCCTGGCACCAGTGGGTATGCCAATCTGCCACAGAGTAGGATGCAGCAAACAACATTTTCTGCTGCGTGAGGAGGAACAACTTCTAATTCCAACTCTGTGGCTTGTGTTGGCTGGCAAGGACAAACAAGCAATGTGTTACAATGAAAGTGTAACATAACTCTATCAGTCCAGAGAAAGAGCCTATGTGGCTTCTTTTCTGAATAGATGTATACTCCACAGAAAATTGTTGCCAGTGGCAGTAGCCTGAAGCATTGACTTCAGGAACTATTGACTGCAGCCAGTCTATTAATTGTCACTTTGGAGTTCAGGGCACGAGAAAAGAAGGAAAGTCATCTTTTGGCCAAGGAACAGTACAGAAGTTCCAATTAATTTTTCTGTAGACAGTTTTCATTCTCCTTTGTGCAGAAGGGGCACAGGAGCAAAATGCGTCTGCAAGTTATTATATGCTCTAAGCAATATAAAACTGTCAGTGGAAACCCTCAAACATTAGTATTTTTCCTCTCAAATGGTTTTAAGAGCTGAAGAGTTTTGGGAAACAGATGATCTGTAGTGTCTGTTTCTTCTCACCTCTGCTTTCCACAATGCAGCATGCCTGGGCTTGCACAGCACACAGCAATGTTATCCTCAGGCCAACAAAAGAGGAGGGCTAGGTTGCACAGATTGCCCTGTCCAACATTTGCATTGTTTTTGCCCCATTTTCTTTTAAAGATGGTTCTTAGGAAAAGAACCCCCATTAACCCTTTCCTGTTTCTTCTCAACAATTAACAATCCAATAGTGGATCAATTTGACCTTCCTTAGAAATCATTTGACCTGTACGGCAAAGTTTGTTTTGCATAAAACAGTTTCAGTCATACAACCATTTGTATCCCCCTTGCGCTTGTGTTGCTAATAAAGGTTTATATTTGGCATGGACAGACAGCATTGAGTTGTTCTCTGTTATGAGTGTAGACAATCCTGGTAGGCCTCAAAAAGGAATTACAATCTAGCAGCACTGCAATAGCCTGTAAGACCCAGCTACCAGATTAGCTCAGCCCGGCCCAACTCTCAGGCAAATAAAATACTCAAGGCAATTGCTGCAGGAACCTCTGGGGTTCTGGCAGTGGATCAAGAGAGAGAGTACTTCTGTGGAGAACACCTGCCCCACAAAAGCCAAACAACATTGAGTGGGGCCATGGCAGGCACAAGTTGTGGTAGGACCCCATCTGTTTTTGTGAAAGCACACACAGAGCAGAAGATCCCATAATCTGTGCGGCAGTACACATCCCCGGGTGTGA
>NW_008825280.1:410808-418742 GCF_000699105.1 Pygoscelis adeliae
TTTACTACCTTCTGTTGCTTGTAACCATCCCGTTTCTATCGATGGTGGGGGAGACAGAAGCCACAGAATTACTGGGGGTGCGGGGGGGAGCAGGACAAGAAAATACACAACCTTAAGTAGAGGAAGAACAGTAGTCTGTGTTCAGGATGGAAGAACGGCATATGCCACGACACAGGCCTGTTCAGGGACATTGCTACAACGTCATTTCTGTTGTATGCTTCTGGAAACTGCCCTGCAGAGTTCTGTTTCGCTGTGGTCCCTCTTCATGTCAGTTCCACTAATTTTGAAGTGCAAGATTAAAATCAGGTAGCAACAGGGCTAGGCGGGAATTATCTCAGAATACAGTGAAACCAAACTATTCACCCCATCTGTAGGGACATCTGCTTCTCCCCACTGCAGCTGGGCCCCAAGGGGAGGAGATACGAGTAGCAACTGCTACTACTTCACCTGAAGGGAGGGAAGGGAGAATCCTTACTTGTTCTGGTGATCGGAAAGAGCAGCTTTAGGTTTTGGGAAACAGAAACCTGGAAGTAGCAAGAAGCAATATACTGTGATCTAGTTAATAGCCCCAACAAGACTCATCCTCATTAGGAAAGGACTATGAGACTGATGAGAGCCCAAGGGGTCACAGTGACTAATTTGCCAGAAGCAGTGGTGATTGCCCACTGGGATGGGTGGCTGTACATCTCAGCATCATGAGAGCTGACAATTTCTTGAGGTTGCAGTCCAGAGCTGACAAGCTTCAAGACAGCTCCTTGCTTTAGCCCATCAGTAGGTGGTCCCTACACTATCAGCTCTCCATAGCTGACAAACTCAAGCCCTGCTGCTCTGAACACCACTGTTACTAAAGCACTATTATGACTTTAGAGCTCCTGCCTGAAGGATCCAGTAGTACATAAGCACTTAGTATGACAGGGGAACATTTAAAAATGCTCCTCAGTGAGGTCATTAAAATGGAAAGAAGCTTCCACTATAGTTAGAGTCAGAAGACAGAGTGGTCCGAGAAGCAAGCTAGCTGGCGCAGAGCAGGTCATACCATTTCACTGCTCCATGCTTCAACTTTCACAGCTATCAAACACAGAGGACAGAAGTTGTCCTCTATAAAGATTACATAAATCTACCGATGGAAATTGCAAAGAAAAGCTAGGGCTTATTATGTAAAGATCCTGCCCTTCTACCACATAGGGCTACTTCAACAACAGTCCTTTTGACCCAAGAGCAAGACACTCCTTTCCTCTATACAAAGTTTTCTCCCAGTTAGGGCTGCCCTTGGATGTTTGGCAGAGTATAGAACAGCAGGTTTTCAACAGCCTGCAGGATGTTTAAATGTTACCATTTGCTAAAGAGAGATCACTGAATTATATTTGCTCTGACTCAGGCTGCCACAAGGGTGAAGGGACAGCTCCATTCATTATGCATGTCCAATAAAACATCACACAAGTGAGAGAAGATAAAAGATGCAAAACAGCAGGTGAGCCTGCTGCTCCTATCCTAATAAGCTGAGTTAGGCAAGGGGCAAGCTGAGATGGGGAAAAGCAGAACACCAGCAGCACGTGGAAAGGTTCCTGCCTGGGCCTTTGCATATGAGCAGCCTGCGTGAGCAATGGCCTTTTCCAGACTCCGCATACCAGCAAGTGGAACATCACCTCCAGTCCACATCTTTCAGTTGTGCAGGACTCAAAATAGCATGGTGCTCTCCACAACAAGAGGGAGGTGTGGCATTTCCACTGCTTATCATGGAATGGCCAAGCTCTCACGGCACCACAGATCCATGGTTCAGACAGATTCTTCCTACTGCCCAGTTCACAGCTGCTTTGCTAAGTCACAGCCATCTCCGGGATCACCGTGCCCAAGAAGACGGGGACAAGCAATGCCTCTTGAGTACAGCTGAGGTTCACTGGAGCTGTTACCCCTCAACACCTTATTAGTGCAAGTTGTGGTTCTTCTCATGCATGTCTCCAGCTCCTCAGAACAGGAGGTGGTTTGTGAGAAACTGCTTGGTAGAAGAGCAGCAGCAGAGCAAAGGCAAACAATGCTTGGGTCTACTTTAAAAACACACCTAAATGGGAGAAGACGTTGCCTGCTCCCTAATCCAGTTCCTCCATCTGCAATTCCTGCACTGTGATCCTGCTAAGAACTCAGAAGTAATCGCTAGAGCAGTTGTAAGAATAGGCCAAAACAGAGACTGAGCTCAGCTATTCTCTCCATCTATGACTTCAGTGCTCCTTCACAGCCACCCATAAAGCGCATTAGCTAGCGGAGAACATGGAAACTGGCAATGGAAGGCCAATGAGCAGGATCCTGGGCTCTTGCTGTTCTGGTAGCTTCCTCAGCTAAAAGCAAATCAACCCACCACCTTCACTCAAGCCTACAGCCAAGCACATCCCTCCACAGAACCCAGCCTGTACACCCTTCGCTGTCTGGAAGCTTTGACAGAGATGGGAAAAGAACAGTCTCATCTTCATTAGATGCCTGATTCCAGTCAGAGAAGAGTTTGTGCTGATATTAAAGATGTCAGCCTCTATGTGACTTGTTATAAGGGATCCTGGATGGCAGTGTAGTGGGCAGAGGAGTCTGTTCCGGCAGGGTCTTGACACTGCGAGGGGCTGCTCTGCTGCTGTTTCTCAGGAAAATACAGTGTTTTGTGAATCAGATCTTTGACAGCAGAAACATCGCCTCTTTCTACAGAAAAGAGAGAAAGACAATTGTTCAGGATTCTCAACAGGGAGTACAAAAGCCCCGCTTCCTCAAGAAGTACCTGGAACTCTAGTTCCCAGCACATCACCTGCCAGCAGCCCTTCCTCTCTTTATTCCTGTACATCCTTCACCCTTTCTGCACTCACCCACACCCAGCTGCTGCAGGAGACTTCCAAACTCTGGGTCACAATCCAGGATTTTCAACAGGTTGGTGGACTCCATTCTCTCCAGCTGCACATCCCAGTAGATGTAGATCTTCTGATTGAAGCTGACATAAACCAGGCAGGGGCTGTTGCTTCCTCCTTTGCATGCATAGAGGCCTGCAGAAAGCAAAAGTGTGGAGATCCGACTACTTCCAGAAGGACAGAGAAAACAAATAGGTGACTTCTCATGATGAGGTATCAAAGCTGTCAGCAGAAAGCAGCGAGCACCTGGGGTGAGGGGAACAGACACGGACTTTGGTATATGAAGTGCCTTTGAGACAATCCAAGAAAGTGTCTGTAAACTGTTATTAATGCATAGAGCTTTGGAATTTGCAAGCTGCTTCTTGCAGGTCAGAGAGGGGACTGAGCAAAGCCAAGGCTCAGGCTGGTTCTGTGGGGCTCCTTATCTCCACTTGAAAACAGTTTAGAAGTCTGCAAATTAAAAAAGCAGTGGGGAAGACAAGAGACCACTGTAACACTCCCAAAAAGGACAGGAAAAAAACCCAAAACCATCACAGACAAACCTCAGCATCACCTCCTCTCACCCCTACTTTTCCCAGGTGCCACCAGAGGAAAGACTATCTGGGCCTTCTGCAGTATACACACAGGGAAATTATTCCCCACTGCAGACAGACAAAGGATTCCAGGTCTCCCAAAGTGGAGTAGTAGCTTTGAGGGAGAAATGCTGTGAGGGCTGGCTTTGCAGTCAGGCTCCCCACCTGCACAGAATGCACTGACATTCTCATCTGCTTGAAATCTGGCAACAGTCCGATTCTGGTCGATGATGTACGTCTGACCATCCCACGCACAGGCAATCACCTCCTCATGTCCATTGCCCTGCAGGAACCATAAGATTGCATATTAGCATGGACATCAATTATTCCCAGAGGCAGTCAAAAATCTTTCCTGCTTGTTCAGAGACAGAGCACTAATGTCTGAACAAGGTGTCACTTTTGGACGTCTTGTCCAGACATTTTGCACTTGGAGACCATCTCTCTCTTCTCTATTGTAATCCTTACGTATCATAAGAGCTTGTAGACAATTGGGGTATTAGCAGTGTGCAAAACCATTCAACTTTGCAATAAGTTAAAAGAGCAGCTGGGGGACGAAAAGTTCATAGCAGGATCCTGGGTTCACTAGGGTCAAACAGGCAGACACAGCTCAACCTCTTGCAGGTGGACAGACTGACATGAGTGCAGAATGCACCAGCACAGTCAGAGCACTCTGTGTGTCATCCTGAGATAATCCCAGCCTTTTTCAGCTGAGTCATACTCCCTCTGCCCTTCCTAAATTCACATACACAAAGCCATGTTGAGTTTTTGCCTTCATCCCTCCCAGCCCTATTCACAGACACTCACAGTAACATCCAACTTTTCCAGAGCAAACAGCTGGTGATCAACCTGCACAGACCAGAGCAGCTTGTCTGCTCCCTCCATGAGTTTCAATGTCCCTGAAGGGGGAGAAAAAAAAAAAAAAAAAATTGTCTTGAAAATGTTGAAAGGGAGCAGACTGTTTGCTAACACCGGGCCCTGCACACTCCTTCAACACTTAGGGTCTGCAGGCAGAGGGTTGGGCCCATGGTACAGGCTGTGGTTGATAATAGGTAACACAGTCTCAGTTTTAGGAAGGACAGCAGTCCTTTATCTTGTCATCAGTACATCAGCAACTGGAAACGGAGAGGAAAAATGGCAGCAGCCCTGCTAATTGGACTGTGCTCTAGGACAATAAGAAAAGTGCCCAAAACAGGCTCCCAAAGTACAGTACATAACATCTCACATGAGACAGTGAGTAAACTAGAAGCTTCTCACCATGTCCCACAGATCATGTGATCTCAGGACACCATGTTGACAAGTATCAGCTGAGAGCTGGCTGGCTAATAGCACGGGCACGGCCTCTTGGCTGCTAAAACCATACTGGACACTTACCTCACATACCATTTTTCTGTCATCCAGAGATACTGTGATAGTACTGGGGGGAGGGGAGGCCCGTGAAAGAGTGGAACATAAACATGAATCTATCCTCACAGTGCCCTCCAGCCTCGGTAAGGCTCACGAGTGAACCACAGTGAGGCAGGAAGCCTTGCCAGATGCAGAAGCTTCAGAGTTCAGGCCCAAAGAATAATCAGAAGTTCCCTAGCAGGACATCATTGGGCAGGTGGACTTCTGGCCCAAATAGGACGGGCTGCCTATCTGGGAAGAGAGAAGCACAGCATCTTGTCTCCATACTGTTGTTTTTCGGACAGAAACCCTGCGTTCAGCTCATTAGATTCAGTCCTATTGCAGCCTGTCCTACCATTTCTCAGTCAGGGGCACAAGCAGAAAAACCTGGCTCCAGGTCTGCATGAGGCCAGCTCCTCTCTACCAATACTCAAGTTCCAGCATCCATTTCCTTTACTGCTTTTGGAAAAAACCCAAGTCCCTTCAAGTACAAGGACACATCTCTGCTGTGGTTTAGAGGCTCCCGTCTACATGAATGGCACTGTTGAACTGGCATCTCAAACAGTTATTTGACCACTGAGTAAGCAGGCAACTTAGGAGTCAGCAGATGGCAGTTCTAGTCTCTCTCTCCATCTCAAGCTTTCAGTGTGCCTTTGGGCCAATGACCTAGCCTCTTCATTTTCCCAGCTGCTTACTGCAGCATGGCTTTAATACTTCTACCCCCGTAGGCCATGAGACCATACAAGCAATTAAAGTTTGCAAAATCCTTTGAAATTCACAGATGAATAGACGGTACCAGGGGAGAGATAAAGGCAGATATTGGTAACAGATAGAAAACACAACAGGTTTCCTGGAGAGAGCAAGCCTGTGCAATATCAGACCCAATTCAGTAAGGAACAGAAAGACAGGCTCAGCTTTAACACGTTTCATCATATCCTCAGATACAGGCATGTTATCACTCACCTGCTTTATGGGGGACTTGCTCACAGTGACAACTCTCACCTTGGCTCCTGTCTTAGCTTTCATGCCTTCATATAAAATACGTCAGCAGAAGGAGTCTTTGAGTCAAATTCTCTTGCCTGACCCAGGAAGTGTTTCTGGAGCCCAGCTCCCCCTTCTTTCAAAACCAAAAGCACTGAGCCCCTGGTTCCCTGCTTTGAATTAGTGACAGGCCTTGGCCACCCCACCGGCCTTTCTTCCAGGACAGTGGTAGGACTTACCATCCAGAGTACAGAGGGCAAAGAGACCTGAGCGACTATTCTCACTGGAGCAGCCTGTAAGTGCAGAAGAGAATTACAGGAGTTGATGCCGTTTTATGAGCATTGTTCTCTCCCTCTCCTGAAAAAAAATTCCAGAACAAGCTGATCCATCCCACCTCCTTTTTTGCCTAGCCTCGACACTTTGCTTAGCAGGTATCTGCAGATTCTTGCAACCAATCATACTTCATGCTGGCTTTTATTTGTAGGGCACTGGCATCTCAAAACCCAAGACCTTTGGTTTGCACTGATCATTTTTATCACAGGCATGTCTGGCTCTGCTGGCTGATCCTAGGAGTCTGTCTGTACCACATATGCACTTGCAGGCTGATGGCAGTTCCGATTTTAGTGGACTGCATCACATCCTCTCCAGGCTACAGAAATGCACAAGCATGGGCAGGACCATCACAAAGGACAAAGTGAAGAACAGCTGCAGCCAAACAAGAGTATTACAACTGTACCCTCACTGTTTCTTTCAAGGACAGGAACACGGCCTTCGGCTGTTCTGGGAAGGTGCAGGGGAAAAAAAGAGAGGTCCCGCTAGAAGGACAAAGCATCAGTCACATTAGCACAAAAGCACCTCCATGGCAACTCCTGAATGAGTCTGTGGAGATCATGCTACCAACTCTATTGTTTTCGCTACAGCAAAACTGCACAGAAGTTGTGATCCTCTCCCAGCAAACACTGGTAAGATACTAGAGAGCCCTTGCTTTATGAGCAGATTAGACATGTGCCTTCATGCTCATCTACACACTCAGTCCTGGCTTTCCTAGGCTATGTTTATACAGCTGTGAACTTCCCACAAGCAGTATCCTCCCCAAAGGCTGTACATCACAGTTGTGTGCAGGACAGCACTGACGAATGTGACTAGTTAAATCTGAAGAAGAGACTTCCCTGACCACTGGGCTGCTTCAGCTCTTCAGTACACTCTCCACCTAACTACCAGTCAGAAAAGACATGCAAGGTCAGGTTTTGAAAGTGATATCACACTTGGAGGGAGAGGACTGGAGCTGCATTCAACTACAGCTGCATTTAATCCTTTCAGTGACAATGTAGGAGACACACTGGCTCCCCGAGGTCTGCAGGAACCCAGGAAACCCGGCAGTCTGGGACAAGCCAGCAGAGCTGAAAGCAAATAGGCAGTTTCTCCAGAATGACGTAATACTGCAAGCCTACCTCCACTGTCCATAGACAGCTCCAAGCTACAACATCCTGCACACTCCCAGGACACAGACTACCCTATTTCCACAGATCAGCTTAAAGCAAACAATCAGCTGGTTGAGTGCTCTATTGCTGCTAGCTGACATGCTTCCAGACAGGCTCTGATCCAAAAGATCTGCTGTGTTCCCCTTACAGACCGGTCAGCATGGCACTCTTCAGCTGTTTCATTACTGATGGTCCAGCATCAGTGGGCTTTTCACAACCTTCTCTTTATCCCTTATTCTGTGTGCCTTCATTTTTCACAGACACCTCTCATTAGATGCAAGGCTTTGTACACAGTGAAATAATTGATTTCATGCTCTTGTTAACCATGTTGCTCATAGCAGCATCCGGGATGCTGAAAACATGGCAAGCTTAGGAACTGGGGAGGAAGGGTACTCTGGGAAGGGGAAGAGGAGGGGTTTCAGTGGATTCCTCTTCTCCCCCAGTTCTAATTACATTGGACAGCCTAAATCATTCTCAGACAGCACTGCAGGGGGTAATACTTGGACAGAGCAAATGAAGCTGGATTCCAGCCAGCTGCAGATGAGAGAGTGATCTGCACTGGGAATTTTCTGCCTTCTTGTATTATTCCCACACGCTCCAAAGGGGAGTGAAAGCTGTTTTTTCTCCATAGGTAC
>NW_008825280.1:418823-420644 GCF_000699105.1 Pygoscelis adeliae
AGCAGGTGCACCAGGCACAGGTGAGAGCACAAAGCAGATACACAAGGGAAGCGGTGGCAGTGTGTAAGAAAAGTCTGGACACAACAGCAGTGTGTCAGGGCTGAGAGGAACTAGCAGCTGTGGAGAGTTTAGATACAACAGCTGAACAGAATACATTGGAAGGAGACAGAGGACAGTGATATAAATGAAATATGGAAGCAGCTCTGGAGGAGTTGGGACTGCGTAGGTGACGGAAGAGCAGGCTATAGCTGCCAGGTATCGGGAATCAAATGCTGAAAAGCACAAAAGCAAGAATAAAGATGAGGCTGTGGAACAGAAGAGATGCATCTAGGGAATACGAAGAGGGCATAAGCTGCAGCCATGCAAAAGCAAAGACCAAGGACATCTGCACGAGCAAGGCATGACAGCCATTCAGGATGACTAAATGCAGGCCAGTAGAGGCTGCAGAAAAACTGTTGTGCTAGGTGAAAAGTAAGAGCTACCTAGGGAAGGACAAAGGCTATAAAAAGTTCAAATGCAGATATCCATCTGTCTTTCTTTGGGAGCTGACTCACAGAAGCCAAGTTCCCTCAGTTCTTGCAGCTGCCTCCCACCGTTATTTTTCAACCACAGGAAATCTGACTTCATGCTGGACTGACATACTGAAAAACTATCAGGGGCAACTGTTGGGCTACAGACCCCAAGCTCCTAATCTCTCACCTCGACCAATGCTACCAATTAGATGAGTGGAAACATTCTTGTTGTGAATCCGTCCAGATGTTTGGTGTAGAATAACATCTCGAATAGGGGCCTCACTAGGGAAAAGAGAGACAGACATCAGTGAAAGGTTAGGGAAACATGCCTGGGACTGTGCCAGAACAATCTCAAGAACAGTGTACTCCAAAGCTCTACAAATGCAAAGATTGATAGAGTTTGTGCACAGGTTAGCCCTGTAACAGTAAAGACCAAGGAAAAGAAAGCATGCCACCCCAGGTATGAAAGGAACTTGCTAATGTTTGAAAACCAAAACCAGAATGATTTGATGCATCAGAAAACTGGAAAGAGCTCAAAGAAAAAAAAGAAAAAAAGTCAGTAAAACATGTATTCCAGTCAAGGAAAAAAAAACCCCACAATTTTTATCATTACTGTCACATAAGCCTGGCTGCTTTTCACTCAGGAAGTGTCTGCCTGGGGTTGAACAGGTTGGTCAGAGATCATGCCTGGGCCTGGCTTCTGGCTATGAGGGTACCATTCCACTGAAGTCTCTAAGACATCAAGGAGACTTGCCCAGCTGCCCTCCTGCTGCAGTCTTCTGGGTCTGCTTTAAAGTCTCACAGAACACCACAGAAGCACCCGAATTCCCCACAAGGGTCCCTCCAGCGCCAAGGGCAATAACCTCACTGCTCATCCCGATTGTTCTGGTTGTGATTTACAGCACTGGCTGCCAGGGTTCTCATTAGGAAAACCTCCAATCACCTCACCTGGAAGAAACGAGTGAACGAACCCAAAGTGTCATCCTGGGCTTCAGACTAACTGGGCTTGGCCCAGCCTTTCAGTTGCTACCCTTCCTACCATTAGACAGGTCACCAGATTGCCTACTACTCTTTCTCTGGAGATCTAGGTGGCTCATTTCCCTGCCTTAATCCCCAGTACTGACCCCTCAGTGAGCTGGTTTTGCCGGTCTCCTTGCCCATCCCAAGGAGAAGAGAGTGGGATACAAGGAAAGCAGTACTATTCATCTTTGTGATAGAGGCATGAAGAGTGTTCATGGAAACTTGGATGTGAGTGTGCTTAAGTCATGAACTCCCAGCAGCACAGCAGGTCACTGAAGCAAGGACAAAC
>NW_008825280.1:420660-424698 GCF_000699105.1 Pygoscelis adeliae
AGGTGTGGCGGTGCCCCCTTGTGACGGGCATCCACAGCGGACTCTCCTCATCTATCCCATGCAGTAATGCTCTTCACCTGCTCGGGGCAGAGTTGTCTCTTCCCTCTGTCGTGGCCTGCTGCTCGGAGTCCCAGGTGCACAGCAGAATCGCATAACCGCAGCCTGGCTGAGACACCATCATCTCCGGTGAGCCATCAGGGCCTGGGTTCACAGAGAGGCTGTCCACCTACACTGGCAGAGGCAAAACATGGATAGAGTCGAACTGAGAACTTTAAACACCTCAGAAGGGTTCACTGTGCTCCTTGTACCTAAACTTGAATATGTCAGATCTTCTGATAGAGCTGAGCAGGAGCTGAACAAATTCAGCTAGAAGCAAAATGTCCAAGTTACAGTGAAAGGTTGTGTTTCCCTACCAAAAGCCACTTAAGAACACGCTAGTATTTTCCATTAATGCTCTCTAGCTGGGTGAGAGCAACTGACTGTTTCCCAGACCAACCCACCAGCTGCTCCACGTGTATAGGAAAACCACTGGGCAAATCTCCTTTCAAGCCATCAACACGACAATTGCTTTGTCATAGGACTGAGATTTTCCGCTTCTTCCCTTGGGAGAGCCACCTCTTGAAGACTGTATGACAAGTTCTGCTCCGAATATCCTGTTTCCTTACCTGACCTTCTAGCAGCCATTTCTTCAACAGGAGCAGCTGCCCAGAGACATGGTCTGAATTGTCCGACAAGTCCTCCCAGCGGAAGGCACGTACCACCCTGTCAGTGTAACCCACCACCAACTCACACTTCCCATCTCCATCTGCAGGGAATACAAGAAGACGACAGATGGGCTCTCAGGCTTTCATAGCCCCAAGACCCCCAACATTCAGAAACCACTGTGCTCATTTCCATCAGGTAGCATCCCTGAGGATCCCAATCCTGTAATGAGAACGTGCACTTCAGGAAAATTCCTGGAGTTCTTGCTTCTCTCCTCCATGACTTGGCTGTGGTTTGTTAGAGCACCTGTTTCAGCAAGATAGTAATTTCTTTCTGTGAGTCCCACACATGCGCGCTTTCTCTCTCTCTCCCCCACCACCTCATACCCACAAAATCCCTCACCCTGCACTCCCACACCAGCTTCCCGGCTCACCAATGTCACTGATCAGCATGACCTTGGTGTTGGCAGGAATGTGCTGCTTGAACACTGGCTTCTGCTCTTCTGCTGCTGCCAACTCATGGTGGCCTGAAGCATCCGAGTGTTTTGAAGTTGGAGAAGTCAGGTCAAAAAGATGAAACCAGCCTTCTGCACTCACTGCCACCACGAGATTCTAAGAGGGAAGAGAAAAACCTTTTGATTTTTCCTCTTTTAGAAACTGCAGAAGCTGTCCCACAGCAGGGCGAGGGAGGATATGAGGGTAGGTCCATCAACATCAATGACTGCTACAGAGGGAACAGGAGAAGGTTTTTGGCCAGCATAAAAACTACTCAGGTACTGCAGGGTCGAAACTTCTTGTTCATCCTTGTCAGACTAGGATATCAAGCTGATGTGTGCACGCAACCCCCAAACAATGTGTGGCTTTCTCAATGCTCACTTCAGCTCTGCTCCCTACTGGAGCACACATAGCTACAGTATTTTAGGCAGGGTGCCTAAACTGGGACTTTTGGACTCAGTGGTCCTGGTTTAACCCCCAGAAATAGCAATCCAGCAAAAAGTCCTATTAGACCCAGTGGAATTTACTTGGGAGTCTAGACTATTCTGTGGCTCAGTCTTGTTTAGATGACGTTAAATGCACACAGCCAAGTGACAGAAGGGCCATAGCCCACAGCAGGGACCAGCACAGAGCAGGGCACAAGCCACTGAGGAAAAGGAGCAACCATCAAACCACCAAAGCCTTGTGGCGCTCACACAGGGGGACATGCAAATCAATAGTGCTTTCTGAAGATAGGATGGATTTCTTTGCTCACTAAAACGTGCATGTGGCTCACAGACAGATACTGATTATACATAAACAGGACAGTTTTAAAACAGTAGCGCTAAAACTCTATGAGCAAGGGCAGATCCTGGAGAGAAAGCACCTGCAACCTGTCCTCCTCCACACTCAGGATATGACATGACCCTAATCTCCTAAGCACCTCCCACGTGCCCTACAGACACAGCTGGGAAGAGTTTGGCCGCTCTTACCTTTCCTTTATTGCACACATCTCCCACACCAACACATGTGAGCTGCAAGAGAAAAGAAGGCCATACATGAGAGAAGGCAACCCAAAACAGCACTTTGGGATAAGCCTCTGCCCTACCCCCTCCTCTCTCATAAACCACCTCTTGAACTCTAAACAGCCTTTTCAAGGTCAAAGAGAGCAGAGTCAGGGACAGAAACACATCTGCCACACAACTGCCCAGAGCCCTGGGGCAAAATCCACAGCGCACAGGAGCAGGGTCAAAGTGGGACAGAAGCCCAGTTCCTGTGTTTGTTCAGTATTTTGCTCATCACTTCTCGCCCATGGGGCTAGCTGTGGGCAAAAGCAGGGTCTTGCATAACGACATGAAAGGCATCAGAACCAGTTCTAGCTGCCATTCCCCTCTGGCCTACCTATTCCTAGGCAGTGGTCAAGGACAGCTGGCTGCACAGACACCAAAAGGCCCAACCATTTAAAAATTTTGTCAAGAACTGACCATTCCTTGGCAAGATCGCACAGCCCAGGGTTTGCTGTCATCATTCTTGTAAACATAGAGTTTCCCGTTGGTGTCTCCCACCACTAGCTCATTCAGCTGTACAAGAGAATTGCGTTAGTAAGAAGAAATTAACAATTACACTAACGGTATTCCCACACAGCAATAATTACAGAATTCCTATCTAAAAATCCCTCTGCGGGAAGAAGCAGCAAAGCAAAACAAGAGTTAAAGAGACAGCCTCGAATCAATAGAGGTGGTCTGGGAAAAAAAATCAAAGCACTAATTTTACTCTTGCAGATAAAAGAGCTGGAGTGGCTCCTTAGAGCAACATCCCGTTATCCACTGCTTCTCTAGCCATTGTTTCAAGTTGCGTCACTGTGTTTTAACATCCTGCTCTGCTAATCATCATGACCCCATCTTCCATCCTTCAATCCGGATTGACTTGATCTTTCCTGAACCATCTGAGGAAGATGATGGCAACGAGGAAAATGTAACCATCCAGAAAGAGGCTGCAAGAACACTTACAATAGATTTACACTGGATGGTCAATCTCACTGATGAAGGGATAAAGGTCTTTCAGAACGGTGATTATTTCTTTAAAGGAGACTCCTAAAAACCAGCAACCACCCCAGCTGACAAGCCCATTTCTACTATCCCATCTTCGGCATCATGCCTCTGTGTATTGAAGTTGTGTGCCTTTCATAAATCCCTGCACACATTACCCCACATAACACAACTTCTTATGGGAAAATTTGTTTTATCATCCACTGCATTGCTAGCCATGACACTTTTCAGGATAGGGCTGTAATAAAATTTGACTGTTGAAGAGAAGACGGGACAGTTTACATATACCCGGCTAAAGCTAACCTCTTCCTCGTTACAGACAAATCAGACCCACCAGAAACAACCATTTGTGGGGCCAACAGCAACATTCCCGATGCACATCCATCCATCACACAGGTCACCAGACATTCAAACTTGGCTCTACCCAGTTTGTGATCCACTGTACCCCAGCAATGCATTTCCCCACGCCTCTACATCCCCACCACCGCAACAGGAGAATGTCTCTCTTTGGGACCAAAAGTCAACCTCCCTACTAGCTATACGTCATCCAGGGCCCACGCCAAGGGTGCCGAGCACGTCTAACGGTGATGGAAGCACTGACCACTGCAGCCCGGAATCACTGAAAGATTCAGTTTGCAAGGGACCTCTGGGGGCCACCTGGTCCAACCTCGGCTTCTGACACTGCTCGAGCGCCCGTCAAGCTCCAAGCCCCCCCAGGGGCAGAAGCCCCAGCACCTCCTCCAGGCTCCTACTCTGGTGCCGCACCATCCTCTCGGCGCTTCCCGCCCCGCTTCAGCCTCCGTCGCTACGACCTG
>NW_008825280.1:425891-446077 GCF_000699105.1 Pygoscelis adeliae
CACAGACGATAGCGAACCCGACGCTTCTGTTACTTCAGAGGTACTGTGCTACTACTACAGTACCGCACAAGGACGAAGGATTCATAAATTGAGAGAGACGGGTGTGTGTGGTTTACAAAGTCACTACTGTAATTGTTTATTTTAAGCATTTTTTTTATAAGGACATAACAAATAGTTTATATTTGAGGTTTACATGCATGACCTCACTCACGAACACTAGTATGCCATCTGCTGCTGGCAACTAGACCCATTTTTAAAGGCAGCACAGAACCTCCTTTCAGCTGCCTGAACAGGGCTCATTTAGTGTCCTTAGATTTACGTTCCTAAACATTTCAGTTTGTTATGTAGTAACAATGAGGGCAAAACGGTATTTTCAAGGTTGCTCACACTTAACATATCCACCATCAACTCCAGGAATTTTTTAGATGCTCTATAGAAATAATCTCACTTCTTGCTTTCAAAAACATGTTGAAGAACCGTCATCCCTGTAGGAGATTTTTGAAAACTATTGTTCAAGAACTAGAAATTTCTCATTAGGACCTGGCCCTACACTTACTTTCACAGCAACAAGAGTTTCAGCCACAGGGGCTTGTATTTCCAGTAATAATTCCCAACAAATCAAGGTATTTCCTTGCTGGAGAAAAAAGGCAAAAAACTGCTCCCCTTACTGTTGTTCTGTGTCTGGAAATCCCCTCTCGAAACTTCAGCTGACATTCTTCACACGTTGTTGTAAGCTGTCTGTAACATTCCCCTTAGAGGTTAGTCATGGCTTGGTACAAGGCAAAACAGTTTTCACATACACAGGGCTGATACTATTGGGAGTCAGAACTCACGAAAAGCACCTGCATTACCTGGCAACGCTAAGATTTTGCTAAGCGAATCAAATCAGCATTTCCTTAAACATGATGACCTACCACCAAGCACTTTATCCTGCGTCTCCTATCCCTCCCTCACCCCACTGAAGCTTAGGGCACTGCTACACCACGCAGAGAGCAGCACAGTTCACAGCTCCCCAAGCTAGCTCCAGCCCAGCAGCCGGTGGTGAACTCATCTTGGGCCTGGGACTGGACAGCATGTCAAGCACGCCTTACCACTTCGGTGACAGTTCAGTCACACAGCTGCCAGGCCCAAGCTGGCGCTCCTGCAGGGGCAGATACTGGCAACCTCCCAGCCCGTAAGAACCCCATGAATAATTGCTTATACAGTACTTCTGTCTCAGCAAAGGAGACCAGGAATTCAAACTAAGATTTCAGACGTCATTCATGTTAAAACAGGGATACCCTCTGTAATATACACATAATTCCAGCCCACCCCATGCCAAGACAAGACCTCCTTCTCCCTGCAAAAAAATCCATTTTTGTATCTGAAAGGAACAGATTATCCACCTTCCTCCTGCAGAGCAGGCAAAGAAGTGTCCCTGCTGCTAAAGGGTCTCAGAACAGGACAGTGGAGATGCTGAGTTTAACACTACATAACAGGATAAACAGAGAAGGTGAGTTTGAGTACTGTGTTCCATGCCTGCACAGACAGAACAAACGCCCCAACAAAAAGCCCACACAAAACCCAAAAGCATACCCACTCCCAAACACCACACACAACATACTGCAGAAAGAAGCAGAATATCAAGCAATAGCTTTCTTGCGAGATGGGGATAAGCAAACATTAGAATCACTCAGAAGTTTGTAGTTCACTAGGAATTACAAGTATTCGTAATGTGTTAAACCATTATCACTTATTTTCTCTCCAAAGCCAGTCACTTTCAGGTATAAATAAATGGCTTTTTTCTGGTCCAGTTTTACAATGTAGGGGGTGAAGAGGAAGGTAGCAATATGAACAGAAAATAAGCTCTATGCATAGGTTACAGACTTGCTTTTTGTACAATTTTCAGCAACGTATTTTTTCCTTTTGCAAATATATGGGTAAATACTATACTGATTATTGTGGGAATTTTCTATGGCAGTGAATGAACAACATAGAAAAATAATCAGATACTGTGGCTACTGTACAGCTATGTGGATGAGAAAATGCTGAATGACCAAAGGACAGTAAATTATCTTCATTCTGTGCAAATTCCAATAAAAACCCACGAAAAGTTCTGTTTTCTTGAGTTTAATTGGAGCTTTATTACTTAAGCTGTGACTTCACAGTCTTCACCTTCAGCAATTTGCAAAGAGGAGGCATACAAGAAAGGTTACAACACTTAATGGAAGGGACTCCCTACTGAACAGGGGGAAAGGGGGCAATGCCAAGGCAGAAGAACTGGGAGTGCCAATTTGTTCTCAAGTCTCATGTGAGGACTCCTGGAAAGGCCTGATTACTTGAAAGAAATCAAGGAAATAAATTTAGGGAGCAGAACCTGGGATTAAAGTGAGCTGGAACCAGAAAGAGACAAACACCAATGGCAAAATGCAAATAAACCAAGCAGAGTAAATCCAGACAGAACCCAAACAGTAACAGAGGCTGAATGAATAAATAAAGTCCCTAGGATTAAACCAGATTTATGCTGCCACTCAGCTTCTTCAACAGACATATAAAGCTGTAACTGACTGTGGCATGGTGGCTTCAGCCTCTGCTGCCCTGAAGCCACTGTCCAACCAGGTAGAAAAATAAAGGTCTAATTCACTGGAAATTCTTTCATTTACAAAACTAATGGAATAGGGTTTGTTTTTATGCTTCTGTGTCAACTTCTGATTTATCTTCAACTCCATTCTGCTCATCTTTCATTTCTTCATCTTCAGTGTGGCTGGTTTGAAGAGTAGCAGCTGACTAAATAGAGAGACAAAGAAAATATATTCCTTTGTTATGCAAAATTGCTAGCATTTGCAAACAATACCACAAACATTATTTGATTCTTACCGCTAGGATACCTGATCTCCCTGCAAGACTGAATTAAGATATTGGGACCTTCAGCCAAGAGAAACCAAAAATTTCTTTGCATTTCTTCTGCATCTAAGAAACCAGGAGCAGTTTAGAGGAGGCTGAGAAATAATACTGGTGTTAGATGGTTGAGTCATAACGTGGCGTGCACACGCTTGCCTCCTAACACTAAGAAAGTGTTCTCCCACAAACTGAAATTTGTTTAGGAAGCTTCTGCACAGAACTGCTTTCGTCCTGCTTCAATTTCAGCAATTCCCATACCCTGCCCCCACCCCCAAGTTGTATGAGGCACACTTGGACTCAAGATACAAAGCAGTATCTTTCTTGGACAACTAGTTTCATGAAGAGTAACTTCAACTCGACAACAGTCACTTGGATGTCCTCTGTAAGCGCTTAGCTGGAAGAAGGTCCAATCTGACAAGGTGGCTGCTCTAAAAGCCCTCTCCTTGCTCTATCTTCCAGTCCACATAAAAAGGTGTGGAAGGCAGAGAGCCATGAGGTTAAGGGTCAGAGGTCAGTTTTTACAATAAGACATATAAGGACAGCACATCCTGACCTTGCAATAATTTTCAAACACAGTAAAGGGAGGTAGAAATGTCTTGTCCTGCTCATCTCAAAAGACAGTGCAATGAAATTGCTATTCCACCCGTCAACCTAGCACCCTGAACCATCTGTTTTATTATGAGGTTAGTTAGATGAGAACCAGACAAGAACAAGCAAGGAAATAGGCATGCACTGTTGGGGGAAGGGAATAGGAGGGGAAAAAGGAGCAGAGTCCTTAAACTAAAATGTTACATCAACTTAGCTGCAACAAGAAACTACAGCCAAAGAACATCCAGGCATCACAGGTCAACCTTTCATCCTTAGAAGCGTTCTGTGAAGCACAAGAGAGCAAAGTCTCCTCTCCACAGAAAATCTGTTAGCTAGCAATCTGGGCTTAAGATAAAGCGATAAACATCCTGACCTTTAAAAATTCACACTTTACATATGTGAACTATTCAAATTCATGACAAGAACTACTGATGCAAGAGCAGCTGTCAAACTTCATCTAAGATACGCAGATGTCAAGAATTTCAGAACTATATTCCAAGCTGCCTTCTTAGCAATTGGAAGACATTTGGTAAACAAACCCTCTTCTCCAGAACTCTTGAACTTCTCCCACCACCACTAATAGAGAAACTGTTGGAGCTAGAGTAAAGCAACATGATAAATGAATTAACAGGAAAACATGTTTTCTTGCAAGAAAAATCCCCAAGACTGACCTGGGGAGTAAAGTGTCTTTTGCTTACAGTTCCATGTTCCATCAATCCTTTTTCATATGAAACCACATCCATTTGAAGTAGGCCAGATGGCTCCAAGAAAAAACAACGTGAATAGATGCACATTCCCAAGATCATCTAACTGTTGCGACGAATGAACCAGGCCAACGGCATCCTGGCCTGTATCAGAAATAGTGTGGCCAGCAGAACGAAGGAAGTGATCGTTCCCCCTGTACTCAGCACTGGTCAGGCCGCACCTTGAATACTGTGCTCAGTTTTGGGCCCCTCACTACAAGAAGGACGTTGAGGTGCTGGAGTATGTCCAAAGAAGGGCAACAAAGCTGGTGAAGGGTCTGGAGCACAAGTCTGATGAGGAGCGGCTGAGGGAACTGGGGTTGTTTAGCCTGGAGAAAAGGAGGCTGAGGGGAGACCTCATCGCTCTCTACAACTACCTGAAAGGAGGTTGTAGCGAGGTGGGTGTTGGTCTCTTCTCCCAAGTAACTGGCGATAGGATGAGAGGAAATGGCCTCAAGTTGCACCAGGGGAGGTTTAGATTGGATATTGGGAAAAATTTCTTCACCAAAAGGGTTGTCAAGCACTGGAACAGGCTGCCCAGGGAAGTGGTTGAGTCACCATCCCTGGAGGTATTTAAGAGACATGGAAACGTGGCACTTAGGGACATAGCTTAGTGGTGGACTTGGCAGTGCTATGTTAGCAGTTGGACTCGATGGTCTTAGGAGTCTTTTCCAACCTAAATGATTCTATGACTCTAAGCTAATTCTACCCAAAGTAGATGGGAAAATTGGAACTAAGTCTTTGCAGTATCCCAAACAGTCTGCAATGCAAAGACTGTGAGTCTGCCTTTTGCCAAGAATACAACTCTACTGTCTGTCTGTCTTAGGGGCTGAGGTGTACATTTTGAAAAGCATGAAGGCAGCCCTTTCATACTTTTAGTGGGTATAGCTTGTTTCAGCAATCCACTCTTCCTCTCTGAACAGCAGATCTTGCTGTGTCCCACACCTAGTGGAAGAAGCCAGATTCCCAGCAGCTGTGATAGCTGAAAGGAACCTGCACAGCAGAGCCTGACAGCTGGCAATTAAACCCTGCAATTTCAAAAGTGAAGATGCTCAACAGTGTAATAATTCTAGTTTAGTTGCTGTATCTTTATCTTCCTGAGATTTTTCATTAAGTCAAAAATAAGGTGCTACGTGGCTATACGTGACAATGTCTAAAAGGACAGAATACTTTCTTCCAGGCTCCAATAAGCAAGGACTGTTGAATCAGGCTGCTTTAGCCGGATACATAACTACACTGACAATGACACTTTCCTTGCAGAATCAATGGGGAAGGTCTGCATTTATGTGTTTGTTTACACTCCTCCATGAGAAGCACAACCAAGTCCACAGAACTACTGCTACTCTTTGAAGAGAAAAAAAACCAAAACACCAGAAACCAAGAAAACCCACACAACCCACAACCAGAAAAAGCCACAAACAGAACAGCTTGCCCACCCAACCATCCAGTTCGGCGTGATTACCCTATGCTTACTATATGACTACTTTAGCAGAGTAAGAGATGAAGAATGGAATACATCTCCCATTGTCTCTGGGAGATAAACTGATTTCAGATATAACTCATTTTGAAAGATTGGGGAAGGGGGAGAAAGACAGGTTTGTGAAGCGTTTCATGTACGAAATCGTCAGCTGACAGTCTGAGATGGCTGAACGATCAGGATATACTCATCTGGACAGACTCACTGACACAGTTAACCACAGGAAATTGACATACCAATATCTGACAATTTTTTAGATTCTCCATGCATATGGAAGGTGGACATAAAGATCTGTGAAAATAACCTCACAAGATGCAAGCTTCTGCACTCCCCAATGTTACCGAGAAAATTTGAGTCTGATGTAAATCCCAGATTTGTCTTGGAAGTTACAGGTTTACCTAGTCCTTCTGGACCATCAGATTTAAGGAAAACAAACAGAACATTTTCTTAAGATATGTCATTCTCACCAGTAACTTTGCATGTTTCTTGCTAGCTGATACAACCTTGTTATAACCTGTATTCAAATATTGCCATTGTTAACTGAACTAGTATTTACTAAAATTCTGGTGAAAGCTTAGTAGGAAAACCATCCATACAGTAGAATAATGAATCTTCTGACAGTCTGAATGCTGACACTTCATAATCTATCTGTGACATTGGAGATGGAGAGCATCAACCACATCTTAATGTCCCCATGAGAAGCAATGGGGATTGAAACCACCACAAACCTTATGTCTGTACAACAGACATAAGGTCTCAGTAGATGGGCCACCCAGGCACCAGAACAGACTGTTCTTTAGAAGATCAGTTCAAGGAGAATAGGCGCTTTTTTCAGTTCTTGAACATTATCATGTTTGCATCTCATCACTTCAATTGCTTTCTGATTAACACTGGTCTGTTGCAAAAATCAGTTGAAATAAGTAAAAGCATTCTGTGCAATGCTTGGTACTGCTAGTTGTCTTGTTCAAACAAGATGGCCTAATCATTTTGACTGTTGGCCATTTCCAGTTCCGCCCCCCCCAGAGGAACCTACCTGAGTGTTCTCCCACTGTATTTATCTGTACTAAGAAGTAAGCTGAATACCTAAAATACTATTCCTTGTCTAACACGTGACACCACATCTTACAGTCTTCTGGAGTAGTGTTACTTACCTTTAAGTCTTTGTCTGCAAGCCTTTGGAACATGTTGGCATACATCTTTTTCTCCTTCTCATGCTGCTCCCGTATTTTTTGCTGACAAGTTACCAGTTGCACTTTGGCAGCTTTGTTACTTGGATAAAGTTGTATCACTTTCTGGAAATCTCCCCGGGCTAATTCAAAGTCATTGACAGCCAAGTGCGCTTCTCCACGCCGGAAGAGGCCTTTTTCATTGTTGCTATCCAATTCGAGTGCCTGCATTAAAAAAAAAAAACAAACCCCAAAACAAAACCACATTCAATAATTTTTCTGTTTTTAAAATAATATGCAGTCAGAACACCAGAGACTCCTACAAACCGTACCTTCTGATGTAGATTATGAGCCTTGTCAGGGCTTACTAATAAGGCGAGTTGAATACAGTAGAAGTAAATACAAAGAGGACTGAATATAGTAGGCTATTTGACAGAAAACCAGCAAGTCTAAAATTTAGTCCTGGCTCTATTCCAGCTCTTTGAAGGACCTTTGCCAACATGACTACCTTCACCACATCTCAGTGTTTCTAATTTCTAAATACTTGAATATTCTCAATGTAGCAGCAAGTTAGTAAAAGATATTCAAAGGATAATAATTATGAAAATAAACTGTTCTGCCAGCTGATAAGAAAGGCCAAACACCACGTGGCCTGGTATCCCTCAAATTGTTAAAGCAAGAAATAAACTCTCAGATTGCTTGTGCAACTTAAGAATAAATAAACCCTTACTACCTTGTTGCAGTTCTCCAAAGCCTGGGAGTATTCCTTCAGCTTGAGATGGCACATAGCTAGATTAAGGTGGGCAGCAAGCCTCAAGCTTTTGGCCTTCGTTTCCTCCTCGTCGGAGAGTCCTGATTCATGCTCCAGCCACGACACAATCTTCTTATACTGTAATGCTGCCTGTTTGTATTTCCCCTCCTGTAAGCAAGGCAGTTCAATTATCACACAGCTCATCACAGTAACTTTTATCTCCCTCTTGCCCCTTCTGCTTACCTTGAGCAATAGATCTGAAAAAAATAATTCAGAGTAATCAGAAAATAACTTCTATCACCAAAAATATACTACTTCTGAAAGCCATTCCTGCATAGGATCAGAAAATCTTTAGGAATACCTACTGGCTCCCCCACTAAAGCTGGGGGTATAGGCCAGCACTGATGCTTCACTCTCAACTCCCACCTTATATTCAACTTTTGATACAGAACAAGGAAGATGGGGCTTTTTTCAAAACAGCACAACTGTTGCTGTGTCATGAAGATAATGAAGAAGTCTGCCTTCAGCTGGTCAAATTGTTTGAAACAGCTTCTCCACACGTCTCTATTCGAATGTTGTTCATTCACAGCATTATCCCACAGTAAGAACTGAAATACTGTAACCTTGATACTATTTATGTAACCTTGATACTTGATTTATGCCCCAAAGTTATCTGTAGGTACAGCAAACAGCTCTGACAGAGAGATACCGGATATCTCTTTGGATATTCCAACTCTGAGGCTTTTTTTTTTTTTTTTTAAGACACCTTTCCTCCTCCAGTCCTCCCTGTAAAACGTCACAAGGAATACCATGAACACCACTCCTAAATGACAGAAGCTGTCATCATCATTATCAGTTCATGACATGGACGAAGAAATGCTATCATTACTTGCGGACTGTAATTTACCTTGAAGTACTGAGTGCCTCTCTCCTTCACAATGCAGCTTTGTTCCAGCTTCTCATCTGTGTTCATTTCCCAAGACTCCTTAGCCTACCCAAACAGGAACAGTTCAAGTCAATGATACAATTTTGGAGGAAACCAAGTGGCTATGCTGCTTCCCACTAACAGTATGGTGGAGATAGGTTTGGCAAAGCAGTTTTGCACTGCTACTGGAAACTGGGCTAGAGCAGGGGAGACACTGATGGCAACGGACAGGGATACAGTAAAAACAAGAACAATTTCAGCCAAGAGCTCCCAGTGTGTCATCATCTCTGACAACAGTGGCCTCCCTATTTCAGATGAACATTTAAGGATTCCATCATCCTTGTTTAAGCTGCACTCACACTTCTTCCCCCACCTCCCAATCTCCTTGGGACTTCACCTCTCATTCCTACCTTTTCAAAGCTTTTGAGTTTCACGTCATACTGTAGCTCTGCATCAGGAGGGATCTGAAATTTCTCCTTCCCAGCACTTCCAAAACCATAGCTGTAAGATGGGGGGGGAGGGGGGCAGCGAGGAAAAGAAACAAACGAAAAATAAGAGTTCCGAAACTATCCAGCCAGCCATATTCGCTACATAGGAAGCTGGAGGCAAAACCCCCATGCAAATCTGGGATGCCTATACAGCATTATTACAAGACATAAAGGCTTGAAGAATTCTGGGTACTAATCTAAAATTAGCAAGCACAAGGTAGAAGAAAAGCTGGAGAAGCCTGGGGTTAATTTCATTAATCTCTAGGTTACCAGTTCCTATTTCTTTTTTTTAGCTTATGTGAAGGAAAAACAAGTTATCTCTCCAAGGAAAAAAAAAAAAAATCCAAAACTTTCAAGTTATACACATCTTGCTTTGTATTAACGCTCTGAGACCGGATGTTTCCTTCAGAGTACCTGTATTTTAGTACTATTCTCTACAGTATATATACACATATATTGTGTGTATATATAGTATACACACATATATAGTGTATATATATACACACTGTATTTAGTACTATTTGCTGTCTTCTCAGCAAAGACAACAAATACAGAGATTAAGTGAACAGCTGTACACTCCACAGACTGCCAATCAGCTGATTAACAGTAAATGCCTATAGAAAGGTTCCACGCTGCAACTCCAGTAAGAAGCTGCATATTAGCAGGAAAACCTCAAGATCAGATTGCTTTGCTTTTCTACTCCCATCAGGTTCAGTTCCAGTTTAAAAAACTTAAAATAAAAACTGAAATGAATTAAAGTTTGATGGAAACAATCAGTATAAACTCCACTTCTTTCAGGTGTGTTCTCGCTGTGAATAGAAAATTCTGCTTATATCCAAGACTGATTAAGGGTACAATACTGGGCAGTCATACGTCTCAGTTAGCTGTTCTTATGTCTCGGAGTTCTCATAATAGTCCAAGGTTTGGATATAACTCTGCCTTGTATCTCACAGGAATCTTGAAGGTCTTTTTTCAAAAGGCTTTCAGAATACCAGTGAACGTTTTCTACTGACAAAGGATTTCTGATTCTCTTTACTAACCACATCACTTAAGGACTAGCTATCCGGTCACATCGGGCTGCTCTGAAGGCTCATCAGCTCTTTTCCTATTCTGAGGCTGTTCTTTAGGTATCTTTATATGCACTGCTGCACAGAAAGTACTGTTTCGTTAAGAGGGACCACAAAATATAAGTTAGAGAGCAACAAATTTTTTTTTTAATATTCACTAAGATCAACACTATAGAGACAAGTAAATTTCTTTTGGAGTGCTACTACTTCACAACCTAGCGGCAAAGCGATCTTAGCTTCATACTTCTCATACGTCAAACTTTTGGGGCTAATCAAGTTTTTATTACAGCACTGAAAAAAGCTGAAAGGCATTATAACAAAACACTTCGTTCTTGCCAGATGCTTAGTATAAGCCGTTCAAGTATCAAAAGATAAGAAACAGCATACTTGGGTTTGAGATAGAACACAGATTCCTCTGATTTCTCCATTTTTTGAATTGCTTTCTCCAGACCATGAGGAAGATCATAGTTGTCACCTTCTCCAATCTCAAACCGCAATTCCCGCCTGTCAAAAACACGATCTCCATATCGGCCTTCAAACTGAACTGGTAACAAAAAACAGAACAACCCAGAGAAAAATCAGAAGATATTCATGTATGGTAAGGGGCAGGTAGCACAGTTAATATAGGGAGTGCCAAAGCCTCCTCCTAAACAGTCTTTTCTCTTTTAACAGCTACCTATGCATGGTGGCTACTGGCAGCAAATAGAACTTCTGCTGCTAAAATTAATAAACCCTTTTTTTTTTGTTCATCTATGTATTTTTTTTCCACTTCAGGAAGTGCCAGAACTACTTCCCCTCTTGTTCCTCAGCAAATGGAAATACTTTATTAGACTCATCTACCTTTTGTGAACAGATAAGCACTTTATCAGATTCAATATCTCTGGAGAACACAGTTGCTCCTGGAAAATGTAAACCTCGCTAGAAATAAGAGAATGAAAGCTTGCTCTAGGTTGTTAAGTTACTTCGTAAAGGAAAGAGAAGCCATGTATTCCTCTCTCTCAGGGCAAGGAGTTGTAGATTGGGAAAAAGGTTCTGCCTTTCCACATGGTAAACCCATTTACTATTTGTGTAACATACTTACTCTCTACAAGTGCACCCTCATTGGGCTTGGAGTAGCCTTCCCCTTTTTTACGGATTCTTCGGATGATGCCACCATCTTCATCATCAGTGAGGTCCTCCCCCTTGAACTCAAAAAGTTCTATCTGTGGAGGGAAGAAGAGCCTTGCATTTATTCTCATCACATCAATTCAGTAACTCACAGGATTTGTTCTCCAGAGATCTTTGAAACTATAGCTGTTCAGGAAGCCACTATCTTTGTTAATGTCCTGTAAGATACTAGATAGCCAAGGCTACGAAGATGCTGTATTCAGTAGATACTGGATGGAAACCTACTGAAGAGTTTCAGATTATATTCAGGCCTTTATGGCTTTTTTCTCCAGCAATCTTGGTCTCCTAATACTACAAATAAGATCCTCTAATTGAAAGGACTATGAACCTGGCTTCTGAATAAAGCTTACATGAGCCACAATGCTTAGCGACTACTGCAAAAAAAGATTCTATTGGCTTCTTTAATAGTATTTTCACTAACGTCTGCAAGCAGAAGTACGGATAGTGGTTTTTGCGCTTGAGTTTTTGTTTGTTTTTTTTTTTTTAATATCAGGGAAAATACCTTTTGAACGCATTAAGCCAGGAAGAACTGGCTCTCAGCTGCCACTTTGCAGTGCTACCACACTGATCAGCAGCTGTCACACCCTCTTCCTCTACAGTTGCGTAGAATCACCAGTAGCGTTGCTGCATCCAAGGGCCTAGCAGGTTTGCAAGTAATGCAAGGACAAAAGGAGCAGGAAAATTAAATATAAAGATGCAATCCTTATCCTTAAGTCCTGATTATACCCTTAATTCCATCTATGGTCAAATTCAGATCAACTTTAAAGTGCTTGGAATGGAGCCCAAACTGATTCCAAACGCTTGTCCTGCAACATTAAAACAAATTCAAGAATATCTTTTCAGACTTGAGCTATTCCCCACCTGTTTCTTCATCCTCCTAGTCTTGTGCCACAGGACAAGAGTTTCAAAACTTCTGTGTCATTCTCCCTTACATGCCTGAGCAGGGTTAGTGTTCTCTTTTTACTTGTTACATTTTCCCCTCTAGTCTTGCCTTATCATTGTGTACTGTGGGATCATTTCAGAAAAAAACAACCTATTTCCAGGAGAATGAGAAAACAACAAAACCATGATCTGGCCCACCTTTAATCTAAACTTGTTGCTGCAACAAATTTTTTTAAATTTTCAAGAGCTGGTGTTAATGTACGAGATTACTATCCAGCCTGAATCTTCACATGCCCTCCCAAGTCTCTAGTGCAAATCATAGTTTGAAGTGGGAGTACCATGACAAGATGGAAAAACAGTCTAGTCACAAAAGAAATTTGTTGTTGCTATGAAATTATGAAAAAAAAAAAATCTTTTGCTATCCTATGTTCAAGTAAAACAATAGTAAAAACAGCAAGCCACTATGATCAGCATTGTTTAGACTAAGTACCTCATTAAAAAAAAAAAAAAAAAAGACTTCAGGGCTAATGCTGTGGCGGTTCTTGACACTAGACTTAAGATAGCTGGAATGCAAAAGGAACTGAATATTCACCAGCACAAAGAGTACTTCCACTTTGTATTTTGATGGATACCTAATAACAAATAATATTCTGGTCTTTCTCTTCAGTCTGTCTGAAACAAGCTAAGTCACTCCACAACATCTCACTGATGACCATACAGCTGCCCCCCCCCGCTTTTTTTCCTGAACAATGGTATTCTATGGAAGAATCTATCTATTTATATTGCTCAGCAAAAGCAATCACGAGGAAGAAAAAAAAAAAAACAAACCCTAAGACATCCATTATTTCAGGTCATAACCAAATGCTGATGTGGTGATAACATAGCTACAAAATCTTTTAACGTAAGTTTCAGAGGGTCCTTTTTAAGGCAACTCATACAAAATTTTGGTCTGGTGATGGCACTTGCAAAGGAACCGTGCTGATGTTGTTTTAAATAATAAAAAGGAAACATAGGAGCAAGACTAAAGAAAGTGGAAACTTAAAGAGATTTTAAGTGCCTGAGAGTCATACTAGCCAGAAATCACTCCTACCTAATAAAACTTAGGAAAAACTTTCTGGACCTAAGTTCCACCCTACCCCCAGTTCAGGACGCACCCGGCACTGCTTATTTATTGTAGCCAGTCATCTGCATGCCATTTTGTTAGGGAAGCACAAAACCATCATAGGCAGCTTCAGTGCTTTTTTCTTTCTTTCTCCCTTTTCTCCTCTAACCTTACTGCTCAGGCAGGCATTAGGGCATATGAAGGGTCATGAATGAAACACTACTTTTATCTAAACAGTACCTAGAAAATGGATAGGTCAGACTGGCATCATTAAGAAAAACCTAGTGGGAAGTGAAGCATCTGGATGACTGTATCAGGTAGACTCAGTAGTACTCTGATGAAACAAACTCCATCTTGCAGTTAGTGCTTTTATTTATCAAAAGGTTTAGGTGTTATCTCTTGTCGCAGGACAACGATGTAGCATCCTGTGTACTAGTGCTAAGCCCTTCAGAATGCTTTATTATGCTGCCAAGGTAGAAGGTCTTGAGCTTTGAGACACTGCGCATGGACAGTAAAAAGCAGAGAAGCCGAACATCTTCAATAATTGCTACACTGAAGTTTTGTTTTTCCTTTCCCTGAACCAAAATGAAGTGAGCAGAAGAAGGTGGAGGGGTGGGGTGGGGGAAAAAAACCCACAGTAGAGTTTGCATTTGAATCATCAGGTCAGAACACAGTAAATGTGCTACTGTTTTATCACTCCCCTCAATCCTGCCCTATATTACACTTAGTATCGCGTGCATTTGTGCAAAGCACACAGCATTCCAGCATGTGCAGTTTGATCCAATATAGATAAGCCATGAGTATCTTCAGATTTATATATAAAAAAAATGCTGTTTAAGAACAACTTTACAAGATACTATTTTTCAACAGTCAACTGCAGAAACAATGGCATTAATTTTGATGTACTCGAAATGAGTAAGTTCTCATCCCTTAGTGGCCTGGGATACTACCTGCTGGCAGTATTTTTTTAATCCTTCTGCACAAAATACATCTTTAATGCTATTACTCACAAGTTCATGGAAAAAAGAAATGCAAATACACTATCCAAATGTAATACAAATACAATATTCAACTATGTTTAATTTACCCTTCTTAAGAGATGCTCATTGTTTCCATTAAAATCTAAATAGGCTTTCAGTCCCTACTCCATGAACTGTTTTTACCTTTCTCGGATATTCGATAAAATGTTCAATCTTAGGGCAATCAGAGCTTAAAAACTTTCCTTATGCCCCCAACGTAGGAGTCCATTCCACTGATTAAGTATTTTAGAATGAAGTAATTTTTAAAATCACACTTAAAAAGAGTCCATCTGCCTTCTCTCAGGTGCAATTAATTTTGAAGTATTTCTTGGAAAATGGAACTGTTTCAACAGTAAGAAAAACGTATCCTCCCAAAACACTGTTTAGACTGTTTGTCAGAGCATGCTCCAGGAAAAGCTTTAATATCATCCTCTATGGAAAAAATCAAACATGAGTCTCAGCATTCTAAGCAACCACTCTCACTACTGAAATAATACACAAGAGACAGCTGCTATTTCCACCCCCTTTTGGGAAGGGAGGTGGGGGAAGATGCCTTAAAGATCACTAGGTAACAAATTCCTGTCATCTGCTGGTGAGGTTAAGAAATACCCATGCTAATTGGCTCCACGCTCACCAAGACATGCAGTTCACCTCTGAGGAGACCAACTGTCCATGTGAATTGTAAAACTAGCGTTACCCAGACACCAAACTCAGGACTGCTGGATCTGTCACAGGGACCAAGTGTGTACAAATGACCTTCTGTGATGGTAAGATTGACCAATGTAGCCTGGATCCACAGACAGACTTTGGCAATCAACAAGCAACCTGAATCCAAACTGTTCTTATGGTGCTTTAAGGCTTATTAAAATGCTCAGCTCTACAGAAAACAGAGTTCATAGTTGCAGGGCTGTTCAAATACACTTTATATTCTAGCAGTTTATATGGGGTAATTATCTCTTTTCTCCCCCAAACAGCTCATAAAAGACTGTGTTAACGCTGCTGCATAAAAAAGCATGAAAAATATATTGCTGAGGACATTAACTGCTCTTTCTGTTCTTGAAAACTTCATAATGTTTAACATAAGTATCATTACTTTAATCCTCTTTCCACTCCGTAAGATTCAAAGATTTCATTTTTTCAACTACTTCAGAGTCCACCACTGAGACAGTCCTCCCTCCCCTGCCCCGCCCCCCCAATCTGCACTCCCCTACAGTGAATGATTCCATAACTGTAACATTAAAACTACAAACACTGGAAAACATTCAAGTATTTTAAAACCTCCAAAGTAAGGGAACCTGAGCCATTGCGGATCAGTAGCAGCCAGACTAGAACTCTATGCTTTGCCCACTCTACCCAAATTGACTGTATTTTTCTCTTTAGAAAACCTAACATTCCTGTTTTGACAGGATATTACATCACACATTTTCTACAGTGAAATATGATTTTTGTTTGTTTTTCAAGTGTACAGTTTTAGTGACTGTCTCTCACCTCAAAAATCAGTGTAGCGTTCGGAGGTATCTTTGGGGGGCTCCCAGCCGAGCCATAGGCATATTCTGGTTTACATGTAATCCGACAGATTTCACCAACCTTCATAGTCGCCACAGCAATGTCCCATGCTTTGATCACCTCACCTATGCAAATCAAATTTCAATCACGTGATTGCTAGGCATACACGAAAGACACAATCAGCTGTGAAACTGAGCATCATCACTTTTAGTATACAAAAGCTAAGACAGAGCAGAAATACTGAAAGACTTGTGCTCACTCTGATTTATGTACATCAGTTTTAACCCCAATCAAATTATAAAGTTAGCTGGGGACCCAGACTTGGCTAAATTTCTTCATCCTAGGTGTAGCGATTCTTCTCCTCCCCTTACTTCCTCGCCTATAGAGAATACAAGTCATCTGAACGGGCTGAAGTGCTTGGCACGATCTCAAGTGCGAGGAAATAACAATAAACTCTTCAAAGAGGGAGGTCTTAGGGTGAGAGATTGCCTGCTCGTATTTTGAAAACAATCCAAAACAACAGCATTTTCTCTCTGTACTTTATCAGTTGGCAAAGAGCAGCATGAGTGGTAACTAAAAGTTACATGCACTTGTAACAGAAAGGGGGAGGAAAGCAGGAGAAGTAGTATTCCTTCTAAAGCCAAAAGTGAACAGAAGCTGGAACCTCAAGTAACAAAATCCTATCTCTTACTCAAGCTCTCCTACTTGCTGCTCCTTTCAACTCAATCAAGCAGTCTTGTGTTAATAGGTACACTTCATCTCAAATTTCAGTACACTGCAGAATT
This sequence comes from Pygoscelis adeliae, assembly GCF_000699105.1. Lineage (NCBI taxonomy): Eukaryota > Metazoa > Chordata > Aves > Sphenisciformes > Spheniscidae > Pygoscelis > Pygoscelis adeliae. The sequence continues at coordinate 442,438 of NW_008825280.1, forward strand.
TATCTCCCAATAAAAAAGCAGTGGGTAAGGAACTGCCAGGGAAAAACCTCAGATCGAGTAATAAGATTTGCTGGAACAAGGATGTTTGGATTTTTGCATTCAAAAAATGAAGGCTTTTGATAATGAAGAGATGCACTGCTTCAAGATTCACATTTGGGTTAATTTGGAACTTAGGGAAAAAGGGAGTACGTTTCATCATGCTGCAGCTGACAGCTGCCCCCGTGCACCCTGTTCCCAGTATCTGGTCACAATTAAGCACTCCTGAATTTGAGTCTTCTGCCAAAAAAAAAAAAAAATCAACAAAATGCACATTCTGACTATTTAACTACCCTTTGTCACTACGTTTCAGGGCAAATTTGCTCGCCTGGAGTGCTCTGTCCGAGGCCCACGAATTCTTCAGCAGGCCTCATCAAGGGGCTACATGGTTTTCTCATTCAGAAAAATCTCAAAGCCGTTCCTAGTGGACCATTCTAAAAGAATAAACCTTAAGCTCTGAAAACAAGTTTAAACAGCAACTTTAACATGCAAAGGAGCCACACATGCAAGGAAATCCCATCTCAATTATTGCCAAAACTGATCAATACCAAACACAAGATACTACCTTTCCCCAAGTCAAATGAGAATTTGTCTCTCCTGTCCAGACTGGAGTCAAATTTTGTGCCATCAAGAAGCCATCCTGTGTAATGGACGGTCACTTTATCACCTATCATCGGAGACTCTGTCCCACTGCCTTCTCTCTTGACAACCTGAGAAAAACAGTAAGCAACATTAAGGTGATGAAAACTGAGTCTGCCTATTGGACATTAATTCCATTTACTTACATGCATGCGTTATCATCTTCAGTAGATAAAGGATTTGCAGGTTTACCTCAGTTATCTGGAAATGCATTGACTATTCTGTCTACAGATTAGCAGTGTTGCAAATGCAGGAACCTCAAGATGGCTCTGCTGTGATATGAGAACTTAATTGGCAACAGTTGGCACCATCTTACAGCTCTCTGCATCTATAGTTAGCAATGTCACTTACCTTTCCTCAACAATATTTTAAATGTTCTCGAAACTTAATCAGGTAAAGCATTAGGCAGGGTTGGTTTTTTTTTTTTTTCCTTTATTCAAATACTTTCCTCACCACCGCTCTATCATTACCACTGAGTTCGGTGTTCTAGGCAAAGCATTTAAACAAGGAAACGAGCCGGTTCTTTCCATGCAGTCTATTCTAACATGTAATCTGAGATTACTCGAGTTAAACCACACAGTTTAACAAAGGTTAACAGAATCTCACCCCAATACAGGTTAGTTCTAGCACCCAACACAGGAACACTGAGGAATTATTATGTTGTATTAATTTTGTCTCCCCACAACTCTGACACAGATTGCCAGCACCCCAATTTCACATACAGCTGCAAGGATTTGATTTGCTTCTCAAGAGGTTCCCCAGCCTAGCTAGCAAGACCAGTATCAACTAAATTTACACTATACAAAAAGCATGATCGGCCAACCTCTCTGGTGTTCATCTGAAATGCATATAAAAATAGGGAATAATACCGACATATCTCATAGGACAAGGATATGAAGCCTTGCCTGTAACAGGATTCCTGAAGTTCAAATTTGAGTTTTCTCCAATACTGACTAACACCACCTAGCTCCGAGCCAAAGCTCTGCGTTACTTAAACTAGGCAAAAGGGAACCAATGGAGGACCCTATTTGCTTGCCATCTGTAGAGACCTGGAAAACCTACTGTTCATACATGATAAACATTTGTTCAAGGGCAGTTACACAGAACTATGGATTGGTGTCCATCCTTTAAAGAAAAGCTATAAAAAGGTCATGCTTCCGTACAATCATGTTTTTCACTGATGGAAGCAGACCCTTGGGAGCCTCCTTCCCAAATTTCAACTTCTTGCAACCAACCACTGTCAATCTCCTACTTTGCCTCCCACCATCCCTGTTACTGACCATATGACTGAAATGCCAGCACCCTCCACCCAAAGCCAAGGCAATGCAGACAGCTTCTGTCAGACTCTTAACAAGCTGAAAGCACCTCACTGGATGCATAAGAGAAAGAAAAAAAACAAAAAAAATACTACCTGCTCCGTTTCCTAGGGAGAGAATACTCAGTGTGAAAAGGGATGCCTGACCTCACACAGCACACCATCCCCTTACCCTGCACCACCTCAGCGCTACAGCATCACAGAACTAATCTATTGATTTCTCCACCAAGGAAGGCAAAATAAGGTGAACCTGGTAACCAACCTAAACTACATCATGCTGGGGGGGGGGGGGGGGACTAGTAATTTTAAAGAAGCCAACCTGAAGTCACTTTGAAATAATAACTGCATTTAATGGAAATTTACTAAGCTTTTCCAAATGCCATATTCTTGTAGTGTCATACCAAGTTATCCAACAAGAAAGTAATGAATATCTCATTTTCAGTATTTATACAATATAATTCCTTTGCATTGATTTCACTTTCGAGAGACTCAAGTTTCACTGTTTTCATATACTCAATATGGCAACCCTACTTTCCATAGGGCTTACGTTTCCCTTTCAGATGGAGAAACCGGATTTTTCTGTTCATACTGTGACTGCAAATATTTCTATATCTAAACTTAAATACTTAGACTAGAAATAGTGCAAGCACATTCAGCAATATCAGGTAAAAACCTCTGGATACTATTCCGACACAAAGCTAATGAACAAATAAAAAAAACCTCTCCTGGAATCAGTGCAATGATACCGGTACAAAATTGGCGTAGATTAGTTCAGAGTTAGACCCTTGATTTCAATGGGTGTATTCTGCACTCTGGCAATTACCAGAAAAATAAAATCTATGAGAGCTGGACTTCATGACCTCTGCAGTCTTTTGCCTTACCAATTCACAATCACCTTTTTTGAGGTTTTCACAACCTCAGTTCTTTTGCCAGTATTTTCTCCTCCCCTCCTTTAAAAAAAAAAAATTAAAAATATCACCTGCTGCTTCTCCATCATCAAAAGGGGGGTACTGCATGGAGCAGGCAGACACTCACTGCCTTTTACCATGCTCAGGGATCTGAGATGCAGGAGACCCGCAGGCAGCTTCCTGGGCAGCCATGCAGGTGAGGACTCTAACCTGATACTGTGCTTCGTGCAAAAAATACAAACTCTCACCAAAGCACGTTAGCAGGAAACACGGGAAAGCGGTGTATAGAAGCTAACCACGCATCTTCAATCTGGTCCCTGATACCCTTCCTGAACGGGAGACAGCGCCTCTATGACAAACCCAGAATTTAAAGCCAGAAGGCTCTAAAGGTTAAAACCAGAATTTTGTCCTTGCTGCGGTGCTGCTTTTCTTCTTCCGAACACCGTAACTCTGAAATTTCACTGCGATTAAGAAATGCTTCCAGTGATTGTTACAGTTTTTAAGAGAGACTGAAGAAGTTTCTAGAGAGATGGAAATAGGAAATATCTGTCAGAGGAAGTTAGTGCAACTCCCCCTCACGGCATGAATTCTGCTACCCTTCTCAACTGACTTCCCAGGACAAAGGGAAGGAGCCAGGCTACCGGCGTCCTCAAACCACGGCACAAACCGCGACCGCAGCCAGCCCTGCGGCCAGCCCCACCAGCGACCTCACCTGCCGCTTGTTAATAGCTAGTTTTCCCAC
>NW_008825280.1:447530-458599 GCF_000699105.1 Pygoscelis adeliae
GGGGGGCCCGGTCCGGCGGCGAGGAGGAGCCGCCCTGCCCTGCGGAAGTTTTATTCTAAGCTGCGCTTGGAGTTAAACTGACTCTCCCGCCACCTCGGTATTAGCAGCCCTTTGCAGGTGCGTGGGTTTGTTTTCTCTTCGCCCACCACGCCCTTGTGGACGATGACAGGAAAGGTGGTAGAAACAAGCACGGGAGCAATGTGCCGGCAGCGAGCGTGCAGCCCGCGGAGCTCGGACATCCCTTGGCTTGCCGGACTGGGGAACCCATTAGGAACCATGTGCTTGAAAATGGTTTGTTACCCTGGACCAGGAAAGGTGAAGACATGCTTAGGGCACAGAGTGTAAGTTCTGTGGCTTGCCCGTCCAAATCCATTGGGGTAAGTAGCACCGTTTTGTGCCTTGACCTGCTGCTGAAGTATTTGGGGATGCATCGATAAAAAGATACGCCCCCCTCCGAATATGAAGAGCATTAGTGCAAGCGTAGAGGAACTAGCAGGCTTGCTCGGCGTCTGTGCAAACCTCGCGGGCTGTACGCTACTTTGGCCAAATCATCTGCAACTTCCAATGATGTCAAATCAGGCCAGGACCTTGTCAGTCGTTTCGGGCACAAATAACTACAGCAAATGTGTGAAACGCGTTCAACCTTCCCCGCAAGCCATTAACACCGGCCCGCCCCGCGCAGCTTTGCGCGCTCCCCGCCTCGGGCGGCATCTTCCCGCGGCGCCTTCCCGGCACTTCGTGAACTTTCCTTTCCCCTCTCTCCTCCCGCTTTCCCGACGGGCCCTGGGTGGGCGGGCAGCCGCACAGGGGCCCTGCCTGCCTGCCTGCTGCAGTCGCTCCTCCGCGCCGTCGGCTGCGAAAAAGAGCTGGGGCCGCGCAACCGCGGCCAGATGGCGCACACCCCCTGAGCGGCTGAGGGAAAGGCAGGCGCCTGCTTGTGCGCCTTCTGCTTTTGCATCTTCAGCCTGATGTTTGATCCTTAGGTAACAAAACCGGCCGTTGAAGGTAAAAGGACAGAGGCTCACAGGCTGGTGTTCCGTGTTTCCAGAGTTGCTTTTCCAAACCGCATTGCTGTGTCGGGGCATGGGCCCATGCAATGCAGACCTCTAAGTTCAGAAGGGATCCATGGAAAGGCTGCAGAAGGTTCGGCAGCAGTGTCTGAGATTGCTCTGCGAGTGTGCATGTTGCATCTGTCCTGACTCTGCATGCATCCTGGAGTCGATCTGTGCACAGTGTGCAATGACTCCAGCAGCCTTAGGATGGCTCTGCCGATGCCAAAAGAAAGTAGTAGCAAAAGAGCCTAAATAAAGAACCTGTAGTTACTTCAGCAGGTGGGTGTAAACTGTGAAATCTACAGGTTTCCTCTGAAAAAAAGCGTGCTTTTCAACCCCAAGCAAACATATGCTTCAGTGCATTTTCAAACTGAGTAAGCAGGGAGAAGGCGGAGAAGGAAAGAAACAGCTGTGGTTTCTGGGTGCATTTGGTCTAGAAGCTTCTAGCTGCTGTCAATTTGCAATTTAACATGGATGTGTTACTTGGTTGCATATTAAATCTGTAGGAGGTGCAAAGCTGGTTCTGTGCATAGACCCTAGACCCTGATACACTGAGGAACAGAGAGAAGCATCTAAGCTGGTTCTGGTCCAGCCGGTCATCTTAGGGGAGGCACAGCAAAAACATGGGAGATACTTCTTCATCTGTCCCCTAACCAATGAGTCTGTATGGTGCTGAATTTACATTCTCCAGTCAGCACTAACACACAAGTTTTCTGCACTCCTGATTCATTGGGTCTGACCTCTCTTTTCACCTAGATTTTCTAATAATAAACCAACATAATTTGGTTTATTAATTTAAAATTTATAATAATTTTAAACCAACATATAGTTGGTTTAAATAATAATAAATAGTAATAAATAATAAACCAATATAGTTGGTTAAATAATAATTTTAAAATAAAATATAGTTGGTTTAAAATAAGTTTTTACCTGTCACCTGCCTTACAGAGTTTCTGTTCGGGACTAGTACTTTTTCAGCTGTATGTTGTATACTTCATAATCCAGCATTTAAAAATTGCAGTATGTAGAAATGGTGCCCAATTAGCTACAACTGCCAAGCATGCTAGAACCAAGTTTAAACTGTCAAACATGCTAGAACCAAGCTTAGCAAAGTGATAAATAGTAAAAAGGAAAGGAGATCTTTTAGTGGAGGTCTCTTACAGGTGTTAAAAATCATATTTTCAGCCATTCCCCGGTTTTCAGCATAGCAGTGCAAACTCTTACATCAGTAATTTAAACCCAGTACTGCAGGCTATGTCCGTTAGTAACCTTTCAAAGACTGCTTAGATATTGTTTAAGGGCCTCCCTTAGGGTGCAACAGACAAAAGTTGAAAGCCGGCTGTATGCGGGGGGCTTTATGGAAAAGGGAGCAGAAATAGTAGAAAAAAGGCAGTGAGTGTTTTAGGTGATGTCAATGCCATAATGCTTTCGCTAGGGTATGTATGGGTGGAAGGCAGGTCGGAAGAGTCTCCTCTGTCTTTCAAGCCTCGTTTTAAGCCTCTTTTAAGGTATGTTTATGGTACCATGGCATTGGAAAGGAGCCTTAATGTCATGCCAGGCCTGTTTTCAGAAGATACACGGTAGAGACAATTTTGAAACTAAAGACAGTGACTAAGTAAGGTGGGGAGAATACAAAGGAAAGATTTCAGAACTTGATGGGTATGGCTAGGAGAGGTGAAAATAAAAATTTTGGCAATAGCTTTCCGGCAGAGCGAAAGACAAGTGAGATGGTTGCCTAAAATAGCAGAGAATAGCCTGGGCAGTAAAATGTCCTGAAAAACAACTAATTGCAGCAAGAGTCTGGAACAACCTCCCAGGACATGAAGCCTATCTAAAGTTGGTCTGCCACGTGCTAGATTTAGGAATAGGTTTATATAAAGAATATATATAAAGAATAGGTTTATATATAAAGAATAGGTTTATATAAAGACTTGTAAGAGATAACAAGGTTTGGACATAAAACATAAAAGGTGGTGTAGGGCAACACAGCTTAGCTGTAGCTTTATTGACAGGTCCGGCACAGGCAAAGGCAGGACTCGAGGTGGCCTAGCCCATCAAGAAGGAAGGACCTGTGGGGTGCTGTCAAAGGGTCAACTTCCCGGGTGTCATGGCTTGAGTCACTGCACTGTGTAGGTTGACTAAAAGTCCCGCCATGACAGGCTGTGGCCTGTACGTTCACATCCCCAGTTGTGTGGATCAAGCTGGCACCGCAGACTCACATGAATGGGGATAAGAAGTGAGGAATGCAGGTCTGTACAAGCTCAAAGATGACAGTGCGAGATAACAGCAAACAGAATAACCAAAAAAGGGACCAACCCTGAATATTCATTTGTGATTGGAACACGAACTGAACTCAAGCTCATCATGAGCACTGGGTTCATGCTTGATTGGCTTGAAAGGGCCAAGCATGGGGTGTAAGAAAGGAATAAAGACAGAAGCCACACACTCTGTGTCAACTCGGACTTTACTGCCAGCTGGCAGGTGGACCGACAGCCCAGCCATTGGCAGGGACGCCCCTGATGCCAACTGCCAGGGAAGACGTGATTCAACACAGCGCGGCTCAAGTGTGGTGAGGACATTCCTGGGGAAACTAATACCAGAGGGATAGCTCACAGGACATAGGTGAGAGCGATAATTCGTGCACCCATGTTATTTGAAATAAGGCCTTAAAACATTGACTGATTGTAAATATCTCAGGAGCTGCAGTAACAAAGAACTAAGTAAACTTGTTACTTTTTTTCACTTGACATACATTTCTTCTGAGTGATTGCTTGATTAGTCTCAGAACCCAAAAGAAACCCCAGATGCTCCTCTGTTGGTGTGTCACACTTATACTGAGCTGGAAAAGAATATGATTTAAGAGATCAGCGATAGCTTAATACTTCTGCTTGTCACATTATAAAATATAATGGTGCGTGATAAGGAGGAAGCAATGTTCAGTTTATGTGAGTTGCACATTTTTTTGTTGCAATAAGCGGTGCTACCCTTGAAGTCTACAGTAGGGCACAAACCTTCATCAGTCTAACCCTACACCGTTAGTTTGTGTGACATGTCTGTGATGGGCCACTAAGGATGTCAGCCGCTGCCCACCACCTGAGCTACACCCTGCCCATTCTTCATTCGCAGCTTCAGTGAGCTGTCCCAGTATGCCTGCTTTCCCTTGCTCCCCAGCAGCGTATTGCAAAACAAGTCCTGTGCTGTCCTTTTAGTTTAGAAGAGATAAAGTTGTTTTTCCTTCTCCTTTACCACATCACTGCAGACTATAGTAGATTGGCATAGCCCACATGCAAAGAGCATTAGACTTCTTCTCTGTTCTTTTCAAATGAAAACAGTGGTGTTACAACTCATCCCCTTCTTTAAAACCTAGCAACTTTTAAAGGGAAATTATCTGAGCATATATAGCAGGCATGCAAACGAGACTCAACCCCTCCAGCGCGGGATTGGAAAAGGGCTCTGTATGTGTAGTTCCCAGAGATTTCTGAGCTGCTCTGCTCCATGTTCACCAACAGATGTCAACACTTTTCTAAAACTACAGGCCACAGGACTTGCATTTAGGCAAGCTCTCTTTTTTTTAAATTGTTTTCTACTAAGGTTATGATTTCTTCTCCTGTGCTTCTGCACATTACTTTCTATTATTTGGTAATTTAATTTATGTGATATGTGCTGTCCTTTTTAGATCACAGATGTAGATTTTTAAAAAGACTAAACAGCACTTTTTTGTATAGATATCTCTTCTGATTCAGTGTATCCTTGTCTTTACTGATCGTAGCCCATCAAACTGCTTTCAGTTCATAGGAAGTTAGTAAAATTCATTTTAATTAAGATGTTAATTAGCTTTCCAAATGCAAAATTATTTTAAAGTACTCAGATGTCATCAGCTGCTTTCATTTTGTTCCTTACTTGCCTTATGTTTAAAAGCAATTAAGATTGCTGGACAGATGTATGTTTAGACATTCAGGTTTTCTATTTCTTTGCGTCCTGTTAGCCAGTGAGCGTACCCTAACGTGTTCGCATTGACACCACCAGAAAGAATGGGCAATTCATGTTTTTTTTCCCCTTAAAACACAGCAGCATTTTACTAGGCTTGAAAATTGTAGAGTTTTGTAATCTACTGCTGTAAAGTGCCATATGAAAATAACACCAATAACAGTAATTACAGATGGCAATTGCCTGATTGATTCTGCTGCACTTCTACTAAAAAATATTTTTTTAGTTTTTGTTTTCAATAATATTTTCTAATAACTCTTAACACTGTAATTGTAAAAAAAAAATTAACACAGTAACTTCCTTTAGTAATTGCTTTCTTGACCTAATTTTAGAGTTGTCATTAATTTACAACCTAAGCTACTGCTTTGGCTCTATTTGCCTTTGACGTATTTAGCTTTGTTTCTTTGACTTTTGTTATGTAACATTAGAAAGGCTTTTTTTGATGTGTTTTTTTCTAACTTTGTTTTTCCCATGCAAGCTTTCTTGCTTGGCTGCCTCCTGCTTCTCCATTCCACTTCTCCAGCTGTGTCAGGGGAAGTTCAGCCTGGACATTAGGAAAAGGTTCTTCACTGAGAGGGTGGTCAGTCACTGGAACAGTCTCCCCAGGGAAGCAGTCACAGCACCAAGCCTGTCAGAGTTCAAGGAGCGTCTGGACGACACTCTTAGTCATATGGTTCAGTTTTAGGTAGTCCTGTGAGGAGCAGGGAGTTGGACTTGATAATCCTTATGGATCCCTTCCAACTCAAGATACTCCATGATTCTATGATCTCTACTAGGTGCTTTCTTTTACCATAGTTTTGAGCAGTTCCTTAAGAAAGGTTGTTGTCCACATTTAAGTGTTGTATTCTTTTTTCGTGCGATCCATTGCACTTGAATTTATTGCTTCATCTCACCACCCTTCTTGCACATTGCTTGGTCTTTACATTTCATGGCTTACTGCTTTAGCCTACCCCACTGGTGGCTTCATCGTGCTTATGCTTTCACAGGTGTTGAAAAGGGTGGAGAAGCATGCTGAACATACCTGAGATGTTCAGTCCTGAGAGTCTCCATCTTCAGGTTAACACAAATTTGAGCCCATTCTGAAGTGGTCCTGCCTCACAGTTACCCTGGATGCTGTATGTATGTGAGCACACACTGGCTAAGACCGAGTTCTGGATCCTCAGGCAGGGCAGAGCCTGAGCATATTACTGCCCTAACATCAACCCAGGCTCTCGCTTGTATGCTTAAGCCAGCTCTAGAGCCCACTTACTCTTGCAATGTAGACACTGCCTTTCTTTATAAGAATATGACATAGAAGTTTGAAGAAGGCCAATGGCATCCTGGCCTGTATCAGAAATAGTGTGGCCAGCAGGAGTAGGGAAGTGGTCGTGCCCTTGTACTCAGCACTGGTGAGGCCGCACCTCGAATACTGTGTTCAGTTTTGGGCCCCTCACTACAAGAAGGACGTCGAGGTGTTAGAGCGTGTCCAGAGAAGGGCAATGAGGCTGGTGAGGGGTCTGGAGAACAAGTCTTAGGAGGAGCGCTGAGGGAACTGGGGTTGTTTAGCCTGGAGAAAAGAAGGCTGAGGGGAGACCTCATCGTGCTCTACAACTACCTGAAAGGAGGTTGTAGCGAGGTGGGTGTCGGTCTCTTCTCCCAAGTAACTGGCGAAAGGACGAGAGGAAATGGCCTCAAGTTGTGCCAGGGGAGGTTTAGATTGGATGTGAGGAAAAATGTCTTTACTGAAAGAGTGGTTAAACATTGGAATAGGCTGCCCAGGGAAGTGGGTGACCCACCATCCCTGGAAGTATTTAAGAGACGTGTAGATGAGGCGCTTAGGGACATGGTTTAGTGGGCATGGTGGTGTTGGGTTGACGGTTGGACTCGATGATCTTAGAGGTCTCTTCCAACCTTAATGATTCTATGATTCTATGATTCTAAGTACACTTGCAGTTTTTATGTATGTTAAATTTGCATTTGTGCTACACAGCACACGAGTCATAGAATCGCAGAATCATAGAATGGTTTCGGTTGGAAGGGACTTTCAATGATCATCTAGTCCATTAGTCCAACCCTCCTGCCCTACTGGGACATCTTTCACTAGGTCAGGTTACTCAAAGCCCCATCCAACCTGACTTTGAACACTTCCGCTAACGGGGCATCCACAGCTTCTCTGGGCAACCCATTCCAGTGTCTCACCACCCTCATCATATAAAATTTCTTCCTTCAGTTTAAAACCTTGTTGATGATGAACAGACATAATGAATGTAAGTACTTTTGTCTCTTCAGCAAATGCCAAATGTCAGCATTCCTTTCCTTGCTCAATTTGTTGATGAACATGTTAAGAAGCAAGAGACCACCGATTCTTTACTGCCTACAGACTTTGCAGCGTTACTTGGTGCTTGGTTACTGTGCAGACAGCTAGACTGTAAATCTGAAAGATGGGAAAGACTGGAAGCCGAAGAGCCCCCCCTGTTTAGGAAGAGCAGCCAAATCCCGAGGAATTGTGTCTCTCTCACTCACTCAGGCTGCCTGTGTTCTTAACAAGTGATCCACCCCAGTGGCTGTCCTGTGCCTTTTGTCCTGTTCCTCTCAGATATTGCACAATCCCACACTTTTTACTCATGGAGATCCTCACAGGCTTTATAGGGACCTTAAAGACTCACCCTAAAGTGACTGAGCACTTGGCACACAAAGTCCGTTCCCTTATTCACCCTTAGACCCCCCCCAGGTCATCTGCCTCCCAGAGATACTCTTCCTGAGTGGACCAAGGGGTATTCCTTCCTTTGTACCACATCCTTTTTGCCTGGGTGTGATGGCTTCTGGACAGCACATGATGGAATCTGTCTGCATTTAATGGAGCCCCAATACTTTCCCATTGCATTTTTGTCCCTTTTCCAGAGACAGAAGAAAGGCTAGGAGAGAACTGGTCATCTGGCAGGATTTATAAATGTATGCTACAATACCTACTCTCAATATTCTCAGCTCTGCGGGGAGTGGGAACTGTAGACGGAAGTTAGGTTTTGGCGGCCGGAAGATATCGTGCTGTACGGAAAGATAAGGCCCCTCTCCTAGTAGCCAATAGCATTTAGTGTGTGATGTAAGCAGAAGGAAGTGACATCATAAGCCTAAGGTATATATTGCTGTGTGACTTATCAATAAATGCCATTTGCCATCCACCACATTGGTGTCTGTGAGCTGATGGTCCGAGCGGCTCAAGGTTGGTCGCCGTGCCGCTCCTGAACCAGGTCGCTGCGCCTTACAAAGGCAACAGGGAACTCCGAAACCCAGGAAAACTCACCTAAAGAGAGTCTTTGACTCATTTGAGACACTGTCGTGGAGAATTTGCACTTCCGTGTTAATAAGGGAGGCAGCTAGGAGCCAAGATCTTCCCCTTCCCTCTGTGTGTGCCCAGATCTAGTAGTTATTTCCTCCTAATTGACACGACAGACATACAGCTCAGTCTTCTGCAGCTTCCTGCAATTCTTGTTAGACATGAGTGTTCTCTGTCCCTGCTGTGTCCCTTCTCTCTCTAGAAAGAGGAGTTCACCTGTAGTTGTGTCTGCTCTGGGTCTAATGAGTACACTTCCTTCCTTCTCTCCACACTGAAATGGTTAATACAATGGAAATGGAGAAATTGTGATTACATAGAAATTGGGAATTCTGTTGTATGGTGATAATTGCATTCAGTTAAGAGAGAGTTTAAATCCTTCCCGAGAAAGCCACACCTTGTTCTGGATAAGCGCCAGGGAGCACCCATCTTTTTATGAGTCTAAGATGTTAGCTTTCAAATCCTGTGATAAGAAGGGTGGGGGCTAAGAAGTAAGGGCTGTTTTTTACTGAATTTACTTCAAACCTAGTCCTATAGGGTAGTCCTCAGGTAGAATATGAGTTCCTGAAAGTGTCCACCTGATTTTCTTCTCCCCTACATCATGGTCAGTGTGTCAGAATAAGTACATTAGTATCAAATCCACAGAAGCCACCAGAAAAAAACTTCAGTATTTTCCCAAGCTGTGTTACTACTTTGTTGCATGATTCCTGGTAAAACAACCTAAACCACTTAGACCTCGTATTTGCCTTTAAATGTAGAGCTTATTCAAACCCAGGGAAACAAAGCTGAAATTCCGACTAAGCTAGCAAACAAGCACTAAATTACTGGGCAATGTAGTTTTTATCCTATGTTAATCAGCAGCTTTGACTCATAAATCATATGTAAAACAACAGTGGAGTCTCACGAGGGTTTGGGTGAAAATCAGGAGCTTCCAGGCATGTCCAGAGGATAAGCAATGGGAATGATGCTGTCATTCTTGATCAGGTTGCTGTTCCTGAGCACCCTGGGGCTTGTGACAAATCCAAATCAAGGATACTGCTTCTCCAGGATTTCTCCATTTTCCTGTGTTTGCACGCCAAGGATTTGCTTTCAGGGTAACCAAATATGAAATGCATGTGAAGACCACATAACGCTGCTCCAGTGTTGGCTCGGGATGCTGCCAGGGAAAGGGCCAGGCCCGCCCCAGAGCAGCTTTCCATAGGCGTTGTGCTCCAAGTTAGCCTTGTGAATCTTGAATGACAGGAACTGGGTGGGACTGGGTCATACTCTCTACCTCAAAGCCTTCCTGTTTGCACAGTCACAGCAGCCCCAGCTCAGCAGAAGATAATTTTGCTGAAGAGCTAAGCCAAACTTTCAAACTGAGGGACCCTCAATAGAGCACGTGTCACATAGACTTCAAAGGGCTTTGCAATCGAGGTCAGTATCACTCTGTTACTTCGTAGATGTGAAAACAGGTGAAACAAAGCTGCAGAAAAGGGAAATAATTTCCTTGAGATCACGTGGCAGTTTGGATCAGGGAACTAGGGCATGAATCCCCTGTGCCCAGACCTGCTCTCCTAGGTACTGTGTGACTTAAACTGACAGTTATTCCAGGGGAGCTGGTTGTCTCCATCATTTCTGCTGACTCTCCTCCCCCTCACAGCAACTCCTAATACTAAGCAAGGGCTTATAGTGCCTAAACGGAGGTAGAAAAGTACAACTTTGGAATACCATCTTGCAGCAACTGTGTAGGAACTAAAATGTGAACTGTATGTTTGAATTATGCCGTGTGTTGTGTTGATAAGGTCTTTTAATTTTCTGGCTATTTCCATGTAAACCACCTCTACCAGGCAAGTTCCTAGTAGACTTCCTGGAGCCTCTGGCACTCTCCCTCTCCAAATAAATTGTTAATGGGAAAGTGAATACCCTTATTTCCCTGTTGTCCTCCGTGATGCATAGCAGAATTTGTTGAAACAGTCACTTTCTTTTCCTCCATCATCTTGATATACTTATCACTTCTGTTTAAATGGTAAATAGTGTGATAACAAAGCCAAACAAGCAAACAAAAGAAATCCCAAATCCCTGAAAAAGTTGTGTCCACAAGGCTGCTTCCATTAAATGATTCCTGCCTGTAGTTTGTGATAACAAACCGTTGACCAAGACTGGGACTAGGATTGGATCCAGCCGCACCTAGACTCGTCTCTGAGAAGTTTAGAGAGCAAGGGGGTCCTTTCTGAACCTCATGACTCAACGGGAGGGTCTCCCTGACAGTAATGTCTGACCCTGTCCTCTATGCAGTAAATAATCAAGTGTACCTTGCCATCGAATCTTGTTCACTGTCGCATTTACCATTGAACTTTGTTAATTCACGCTTTAACTCACTGTTTTCTGTCAATAAAGTATTGTTGCGTCTCTCTTGCGAGTGAAGTACAGTCTCACTCCATCCACGACAACAACAAAGAAATGACCCCACAGGGTTGTTACAGCTGTTCTTTATTGCTGAGCCATGCTGTAATGAATGTTGGTCTTCTCTCCACAGATAGGAGTGACCTGAAGATGAAACCCTCTGCCACCTATGAGCTGTTAGTGGACCGTGTTGGGCCATGGGACTTCAGTGGCGGTTTTGTTCCTTGTGAGCTGCTACTTGTTGGAGAGGATGCCTATCCTGTGCTTGTGAGCTCTAAGAAGCAGGTTCTGATCGCCGTTTCACAGTATGGGAAGGGCCGGATGGTGGTTGTTTC
>NW_008825281.1:0-3034 GCF_000699105.1 Pygoscelis adeliae
GTGAGCTGGGCTATCAATTTTGCCCCCAGTGTTGGCACGCCACCCCTAGGCTCATCTCAGCGAGCCTGGTTTTATCCCCTGCTTTGAACCTAGTTTAATTTGCTCCTATCCCAGACCAGACAGAAAAACCCAATAGAGACACAGTCCCAGTATCGTGAGCTAACGGCATGCTAGTCAGACCAAGAACATTCAGATAGCACATTTCCCCAAATGGTGTCAGAGCTCTGGCATACCGCATGCCCATGCCTCTGTTCCCTTCCTCCCCATGTGCTGCCCTCTGATCTACAGACGGTGCTGTCGTGTCTCCCATACGTGGTACTTGCTTTGCACATCAGCCAACGATTCAGCTTTCCCACACGGGCCAAAACGAAGTGCACAGAATAATTAGGTTAAGGACAGCATGAGTGTATGAATCTACA
The DNA here is from genome assembly GCF_000699105.1 of Pygoscelis adeliae. Classification (NCBI taxonomy): domain Eukaryota; kingdom Metazoa; phylum Chordata; class Aves; order Sphenisciformes; family Spheniscidae; genus Pygoscelis; species Pygoscelis adeliae. The sequence goes on from NW_008825281.1 coordinate 420, forward strand.
GTCCTGTGCCACAAAAACTCTGAACTGATATGCCAACATATGTCACAGCCTCCCTTTACATTTTTGGTCATTGCCAGTATTTTCCTCCAATTGCTCTTTCCTTTAGCTTCCAATTTCTTTGCTCTTAGAAAAACACTTTTTGCAGCGCAACCAGAGCTATTCACTATGTTTTCCTTTATTTGATCTATATCACTGTACGGGAGATTAACACTGACTTCTGAACCCTCTTTTCCTTTGTGAAGACCCACGATAAGAACATTGCTGTCTGAACATGGAAAAGCACTCCAAAATGACACATCTTTTGCAATGCTGTGAAATAGATTCAGTCAGAGCATCTGCAAACCCCAAAGGATGCTGCAGTTTAGAAAATTATTTTCTACAGAAGGAAATGAATGGAGGGATCTTGTCCTTAGTCGAGATTATAATAATCTCTAACCTAGATTCTCCATTCAAAACATGGCTTGGCCTTCTTTCCCGTTCACATATTTTTACTCAAAAGTAAGTTTCTTGGGACTGTCACTGGTTCTAGAAGATGTGTGTCTACACAGACACTATCACAAAGTACAAAAAGTCCTTATCCTTGGCAGGGGTTTCTAGTTGCTTCTAGCTGCGGCTGTAATAAAAAGATTCATAAGGAATCATGCACTTCTAACAACAGCCAGAGAGTATATATTTTTATAAAGCAGTAAGTGGCACGATAGCTTGACATTTTCTCTTTCAGAAGAAGAAATGGGTCTTTAAATAAAAAAATTAGTAGGTAATAAGGAAATAATAGATGCTAATAGCAGATAGCTATATCTGCTAAAAGAACAGATATAAATGCTGATGAGAAGAAGAGAGCAGCCTATATCAGTAAGAGACAATGAGAAGGTTGTGTGCAGGGAAGTAAAAGATTATTGAGTTTTTCGACAGCAAAACAACATTTAACCAGCTAAAGATAGCAAAGAACTGGGGAATTAATGAAGAATTCAAGAAAATATTACATTGTCATTCGGGCTTTTATCTTTAAATTTAATTCCCTTTCATCTTTTTTTTTCCAAAGCAGTGAATTCCTGTTCCCGTATAAAGACTTCGGGGTTAACAGACTGAAATATCTGATCTTCCTGCTTGCACCAAAGCAAAATCCAGTTGAAGGCTGGGGGGAAGGAGGGGGACTCTCCATTGATTCCTCTCCATGAAGAAAGGGCATAATATTCTTTGAAAGATGGCAGACAGAATGGTATTCTGAAAACAAACCAGTATGCCTATTATTAATGGAATCAGCAAACCTGTTTAGTTTTTTTTTCACTCAAGGGGATTAATTTGCAATGTCCACATAAATGACTGTTCCCTTAGCACATAACAGATCTTTATTTGAAATCCTAATTAAGCAGTCAGATTCCCTTTTCTGTTTTTCATATGGAGACAGTGTTCCGCATAACATAAAATAAAATCCATTATTGGAAGAAGGTTATTTTCTTTATCACCTAGACAAGATTTATTTCCTTGCAGTCTCCTAGCCCAAGGGAAATGTTCATCCCCAGACCATTCAATCTAATTAAAAAATGTCTTTTCGCTTGTTGGCACTGCATTTTTTTGAGACTATGCCTGAGAAATGATTTTCATGTTCATTAGAAGTATTGCCATAGTAGCTGGAAAAATATTGTTCTTAAGGGCTTCATAGAAAGAGATCTTTTAACAGTTCAGAAGCTTCCCTTTCCAAAATGTATGTGCCAAATTATCTTATTTTCTTAATCAGCGGAGCAACTTTTCCACCTAAGCTACTACTTTTTCCTATCACTTTTCCCGTTCTGGGCTCCTTAAGATTATTTGTTGACTTACGGTGCACAACCAGAGAGCACTAAAAAAACCCATCCTAGATTTCAATGGAAAGTTTCCATCAACGCATTATTTCTATTCTGGAGCCTTTCTGAACAACCCAAGAGTAACAACAGAATGAAGTTTGTGCTAGCCTGATGCAAATCTCATTGTCTTTTCACCAGAATTAAGTTTCTTATCACATTTTCCATGTTTTGTCTTTCCTCTCCTGTACCATCCATAGCGATCTGACCCTTTCAGGAATTTCTTTCAAGTCAGGAGCCAGCTTATTAACCTCCATTACAGATTTACTTCTTTTTTAGTTATATTAGATTAACTAAAGAACATGTTTAGTACTTCTAATCCTGGATGCTATTGAAGGTTAAGATTCCAAGTTGATGCCATCATTGAAAATAATCATATTGTACTTCTTGTTTAATGGCACAGAAATCCAGCTCCAAGATGAATGTGGTATGTCTCTGGCTACTCAAAGCTCATGTTTTTGTGTGCAGTTGTGTGCAAATCATAAATACTTTCTCACTATTTTTATGACTGACTTTCAACACTCACCACCTTTTTAATTTGTGTGCATCCCTTAAACTTTACAGCTCCCTGAATATAAATAGGTCAAAAAATGGCTGGCTTAGAGGAGAAGTATTCAACACAACTTTTTCACAAAAGATAATTACGGAAACACTGTTTTATGCAGGTAAAAGGAACGTGTCTCTTGGTTTATTACCAAATCGATGAATTCCAGGCAAACAGAATTTTTCAGAATAGAATAGAATAGAATAGAATAGAATAGAATAGAATAGAAT
>NW_008825281.1:3692-6646 GCF_000699105.1 Pygoscelis adeliae
GCTCCTGGCAGGACCTGTGGACCCGTGGAGAGAGGAGCCCACCCTGGAGCAGGTTTTCTGGCAGGACTTGTGACTCCCTGGGGGACCCATGCTGGAGCAGTCTGTTCCTGAAGGACTGTGCTCCATGGGAGGGACCCACGCTGGAGCAGTTTGTGAAGAACTGCAGCCCGTGGGAAGAACCCACATTGGAAAAGTTCGTGGAGGACTGTCTCCCACTGGAGCATGGGAAGAGTGTGAGGAGTCCTTCCCCTGAGGAGGAAGGAGCGGCAGAAACATGTGATGAACTGACCACAACCCCCTGTTCCCCATCCCCCTGTGCTGCTGGTGGGGAGGAGGTAGAGAAATTGGGAGTGAAGTTGAGCCTGGGAAGAAGGGAGGGGTGGGGGAAGGTGTTTTAAGATTTAGTTTTTATTTCTCATTGTCCTACTCTGATTTGACTGGTAATAAATTAAACTAATTTCCCCAAGTTGAGTCTGTTTTGCTCATGAGGGTAATTGGTGAGTGATGTCTCCCTGTCCTTACCTCGACCCATGAGCCTTTCGTTATATTTTCTCACCCCTGTCCAGCTGCGGAGGGGGAGTGATAGAGGGACTTTGGTGGGCACCTGGCATCCAGCCAGGGTCAAACCACCACACATTTTTTATTCTTTAGAAAACATGCTGCCTTCTAATACACACTTAGAAATTAAACCTTTCATGATTAGCAAGAGATTGATGTTCCCCATATGCAAGAAACAGAGACTAGAATTTGTACAGAGGTTACATGTCAACATAAATTCCAAGAGTGGAGCCCACAAAGCCATTCACAAAAAAGTGTACATATAATGTAACAATTATTTATACCTCTCTGTAAGGACTTGGGGTTTTTGTTTGGGTTTTTCTTTAAATGGCAGTCCAATGCAGAGATTATATTGCTCACCTCCACTACCCAAAATTGTGTACATTTATGTCCATGCATATGTGCCTGATTTAGCTATACATTCTAGCCATGTATCTCTGCTTCTCAACTGCCATAACTATTCCAATATCTAAGCCAGACAGTTTTAAACCCACAGGTCTTTTGATTCCCTCAAATAACCTGGTGAGGTTTCAGGATCCACGGTTTTCAGTTGCATCCTTTCTCTGCCTGTTTTAAGAAGGTGATTGGTGATTGAACCTGAAAAGAAAGATTTAGTATCTTCATCAGTGACATAGACAGTGGGATTGAGTGCAGTCTCAGCAAGTTTGCAGATGACACCAGGCTGACTGGTGCAGCTGATACACTCGAGGGAAGGGATGCCACCCAGAGGGACCTTGACAGGCTGGAGGAGTGGGCCAGTGTGAACCTCATCAAGCTCAACCAGGACAAGCGCAAGGTCCTGCACCTGGGTTAGAAAAAGCTACTCAAACTTCACATTAGCAACTCAAACCTCAAAGTAAATTTTAAACACCTAGGCTGCTGGCTCAAAGCCCACAGACAGGTACTTTTCACCTGTCACTTCCAGAGGCCAGGGAGTCTAGCCACAATTTCCATGGTGACGTAAGGAAAAAAGACCAAGCGCTCAGTTCTCCAGGGACTAAAAAAGCACATTCCATTTCACCTCAATAACGGGTTCATCTCTTGTGCTGAAGCTGCATCTGGAGTCCAAAGGTATGCCTTATACGAAAATCCACTAAGAATTATTTCTTACTAGAAGCTTTAGTTGGAGGAATGAGTGGAGTATGTATGTAATTATTAAACAGTGGTATAACTCTGATATGGCTCACTCCTTAGTTCTTCGTGAGTATCATACACTTAGAGTACAGAGATAGGGAGTCTGGTCTGGCCACTGGTTGTGGGAAGAAGCTGCAGTAAGTTGCATCCTCACCTGTCGGGGGGGCTTAAGCATCAAGAAAATATTTTGTTCCCCCGTCTTGTTCCTCCAGGAGCCGAAAGAAAAGACTGTGGTTGGTTTGCTTGTTTTCAACTTGAAATAGTGTTTGTGCTCCTCAAGATGCAACCTTTAAACACAGCAAGTGCTGAACCAGTGACCAGCTTTAGCAACCAGTCCCTAAGGTTCTTTTATACTGTTATTCTGCCCTTCTATTCTATTTGTGCCTGATAGTAGGCAACATCACAGTTTAGCTGGTGAAAGATAAAGGGTGTTCACTGCACAGCATAATAGACCAGTAACAAATTGGTTAGATATTGATGATTAGATATATTATGTCAATGCACCACAATAATGTTCTAATGAAAACCAAGCAGCTCCAATAACTAATCTGTTTAAGTGTGTAGAAACCAGACTAGGAACAAACTTCTCCAAATGTATCATATCAAGGCTGTGACCAGAGTTCTACACATTCGCTATTCATCAGATAGGAGTTTATCTTCAGTGAATGACAAAAGCTGCATGGACTAGTTGGTGAACATCTCTCTTGTATTTGGCCATATCTACTGTAGGATAGTGCTAGTATATGATTCACTAATTTAACATTCACTTTATGGCATTTTTACAACCTCTACATCACAAAGAATAGTGACTGACAGCAGACAAACAGGCGCGAGCTTTGCAGACAGCCCTCAACCAGGGAAAAGTTTCTGACCTCCAAGAAATTAACTACAACAGTGATCATTGTTCAAAACAAAGGAAAGATAGTGTGTTCGCACACAAGCTTGACTACGAATGTGCTGGTTTTGGCTGGGGTAGAGCTAATTTTCTTCAGAGTAGCTAGTATGGAGCTATGTTTTGGATTTGTGCTGGAAACAGTGTTGATTACACAGGGATGTTTTCGTTACTGCTGAGCAGTGCTGACACAGAGTCAAGGCCTTTTCTGCCTTTCACACCACCCCACCAGTCAGTAGGCTGGTGGTGCACAAGAAGTTGGGAGGGGACACAGCCGGGACAGCTGACCCCAACTGATGAAAGGGATATCCCATACCACATGATATTATGCTCAGCAATAGAACTAGGGGGAAGGTTGGCCAGGGGGCCG
>NW_008825282.1:0-3306 GCF_000699105.1 Pygoscelis adeliae
CCTAAAAATTTTACTTCTTCACTTGGTCCCTGACATTTTCTGGATGGAATCGCAATTTCTGCTTTATTTAGTGCTTGCCACAGTGCCACTGCCACTTCCCTCACCTTCTCAGTGGAAGTTCGTCCAACCAGAATATCATCTATATATTGGTACAGGTTCATTTCTTGGGGGAGTGAGACTGTCGGTAAAACTTCAGCAATTGCGGCATGAGCAATTGTAGGTGAATGTTTATGCCCCTGTGGGAATCTGTTAAAGGTATATTGTACTCCCTCCCAGGTGAAAGCAAACTTCTCTTTATCCTCCTCCTTCAAGGGAACCTGTACCAATATATTCTTTTACATCTAGCACGGCATCCATGGGTGTGCAGCTGCTTGCAAAGTAGCCATTAAGTTTGCGACGTTTGGTACAGCAGCTGTTAGCGGGGCTGTGTTGGCATTCAGGCGCCCATAATCAACTGTTAAACGCCATCTCCCGTCTGGTTTTTGAACTGGCCAGACAGGTGAGTTATATGGGGAGTGGGTTCTGGAGATAATTTGTCATTTCCCCGTATCAGCTATGACTTCAGAAATTCCATTCTGTGCCACAGCAGAAATCAGATATTGCAGTACATTAGTAATTTTTGACTCAGGGAGGGCAGGGGCTGTGTGAAGTGTGTGCACTGCGGCCTCCCGCTTTCTAACAGGGTTGAGATTGGTGTTTGAGCCAAAGGACCACACGCTGCCATTTGGCAGGTGCCAGGTTCGTCCGTTTAAAACATCAAAACCTAAAATATTTTCACAGTGATCTTTAATTGCAAAGCAAGTAGTCAACATGCACTTCTCACCTGGGAGCCATAAATTGACCTTTGTAGTTTGGCACTCAACGCTCGCTCCGTTCACACCGGTAATCTTAACTCTGCCATCCAGATTGCACGTCCAGGTTCTCAGCATCTTTTTAGCATTGAAATTTGTGCTCCCATATCTATTAAAAACTTCACCAATTGTCCCTGAGGATCAGCTGGAATTATAATGTGTGAGCCATCATCACTTATCCACTGGTAAGCCTCCACTTCCTGGACAGGCAGGCCCAATTGCTTTCCAGACACTACTCATTTTTTGGCTTCATGCCCTGCAATTCCTCCCTAAGGGGGAGGAAGGGGTTATCTCCCTTTCTGGGCACTGGCACCGGAGGAGTTGAAATACACTCCTTTCTTTCACTGTTATCTCATTTCTGGAATCCTTCCATCAGACTCAAGATAATGCCAGTAGGCTGACGTTGAATCACGGCTCTGGGAATGCCTAGGGCTAGAGCATTCCTCCATACCTTTGGTGCTCTTCAATGGCTTCCCAATTATGCCAATTGTCACAAGCCCATTATTCTAAGAATTTGGGACTGGGATTCACTCCATGCCTCCGTAAATAATTGGTGATACTACTTGCCATCCTGCTGACTACCCCAATTTGTCACAGATGGAGCGAGACTGCACTTCACTCGCAAGGCAGAAGCAACAATACACTTTATTGATAGAAATCAGTGAGTTAACAAAGTTCAACGGTAAATGCAACAGTTGTCTAACAAGAGTCAATGGCAAGGTACACTTGATTACCTACTGCATAGAGGACAGGGTCAGACAAAACTGTCTGGGAGACCCTCCCGTTGAGTCATGAGGTTCAGAAAGGACCCCCTTGCTTTCTAAACTCCTTCTCGGAGAGGAGTCTAGATGCAGCTGGAACCAATCCTAGTCCCAGACTTGGTCAACGGTTTATGTCTAAAGGATTATATATGCGCGATTAATCCTTTATATCACTTAGCTAAGATTTCAAAGTTTAGCATGCATTAGTCACTTACCAAGGATCTGCTGCAGCAAGGAATCTCTCAACAAGGAATTCCCCACCCAAGGGTTTGCATCACAGCTAAAAGGCAGCATAAGCATTCATTATAAACTCTTCCCAATGAGACTTGGGGATAATTTTCCTTACAAGGAAGTAACCAAGTAGGCAATTCAGAAATGTTGCATCCAGGAATCTCAACCCATAGGGTGCAGCAAAACTCTGTCACTGCTGCTTCAGACAGACCTCCTTGCAACTGTACTGATATAAGGCACTAGGGCTAGTGTTTGTTACAATCCTGGTAAGAGAAGCACTCAGAGTCCACAAGGTATTGGTTAAAATACCATTTATTGGACCTATCACAAGAAAGAAAAAGAGGATTGTCAATCTTAGATCCTTTCAGATGCTGGGAACCCCAGGTTTTATAGCATTAGACAGACCTCCAATCAGGGCATGGCACAGAATGCAGATCCCATCTGTGGAGAGTTTTGTTGTTATTTTGGTCCTTTGAGCTCTTTTAGGATTTTCTTGGAAGAAAACAATTCTAGTCATAATTTCTACTCTCTATTGTTTAACCTCTTCATTAGTGATCTGGACAATGTGTAAGAGTGCACCCACAGCAGGTTTGCAGATGACACAAAACTGGGAGGGGTGGTACCATTGTGCTACCATTCAGAGGGACCTCGACAGGCTGGAGAAATGAACAGACAAGAGTCATGCAGTTCAACAAAGGGAAATGCAAAATCCTGCACCTGCACCTGAGGAGGAATAATCCCATTCACTGGTACAGGCTGGGGTTGACAACCTGATAAGCAGCACAGCTGCCAGGCTGGGCTCTGTGCATCTTGTGAACATGTGTACTATGATGTTTTACAGAATGGTGACCTCTCCAACTAAGGGGCAAAAAAAGGTGGCGTAAATAGGCTATGTGTCCAGCAGAGGGGTGTGACTTCTGGGTCAAGAGGGACATGTGTTGGCCCAGAGGATGGGATTCCACCCATAGAACAGGACTTTAATAGGGAGTTGGGGATGTGTCACCTGTGACTTCTTGTGGATGAAATTTGCTCATATACTGTAAATCTGAAGCCACCGAGGCGAAGGGCTCCGAAGCGGAGGATCGTGCCGGGGGACCCTTCCTGAAGCGGCAAAACCGCGGCAAAACCCGCAAAAAGCAAAGGCGCAGGGAGTGAGAGGGTGCCCCAGCCCCCCACCCCGAGCCGGAGGAGGGAGCCCCTGACGAGCGGCAGCTCTGACTCAGCGTGGGCGGGGACAAGAGGGGCGGCGGCCAAACCTCCCCACGTAGAAGAGCAGCCCCCAGGGAGCGCGAGCGACCCAGGAGCGCGGCGAACAGGGTGGGCAAACAGGGCGTGGCGCGTCAGAAGGGCGTGGCGCGGCAGTTCGTGCAGGCAGGGCGAGCGGGCAGGGCGCAGTCCCCCTCCTGGCTCTAGAGGCCAACTCAACTGGTAGTCGTCGCCCTCCCAGAAGAGGACCGGCCATG
>NW_008825282.1:5034-10484 GCF_000699105.1 Pygoscelis adeliae
TTCATAATTTGCATAGGGTTTTCAGTAACAGCACTGGACAAGACTAAGGGACACAGGCAGGAAATTTGTAAAAGAAGGGAGTACCTCAGAGCCTGCCTCTGAACTTCCTTGAACTGAGAAGGCATTGAGTTTGGAGAATTAATTCAAACCCATCTCTACAGCAAACATAATTTGGAATGGCCAGAAGATGCTGGGATGATATCCAAAAGACAATTAATAAAACAAAAGCTATTCATGTATTTCATGACATGCGTCCTGGCACACAGCTCAGTAAAATTGATATTGATAAAGCCAGTGGAGCCTGGGTCACCAGTATTCAAGACTATACCTTTAAATATTGGCAAGATTTACGAGGACTTGCAGAATGAACCATTTTCATACCTAGGAAGTTTCTGTCTTACAGAAAATAATTTATTATTATAATTCAAAGATTCAGTGCCATATAAAGAGAATTTCTTATGTATACTAAGAATACAGGAAATACAAAAAACGTAAAGGAGTGGTCCATTATGAAACAGATTAAACCATTTGACAAATAATATTATTGAAGTGTATGCTTTAGATGATTTTCTGTGCTATATCAACAAAAATAGCATAATATAAACATTTAAAATATAAAACGTGTAATTAATATGCATAAATTTAGCTAGCATATACAAAATAGAGACAACTGTAAAACAGAAATAGAGACAATCTGAATTAAGCAAGAGTAGCTATTCTCCCACACCTTGTACACAAACAGCTGGGACTAGCTTCTGTTTCCTTTATTCCAGTTTAACTCTACTTATATTTGATCCTTTACAGAACCAAAGCAGTAAAACTGAGACCAAATGTGATCTCGCAGTGACAGAACACGCTGCCTGGAACTTACATATGGGAACATCTGACAATATAGGTTCTGATCCTGAAAATACTTTCACATGTGAGTAGTTTTATTTCTGTATTCGAGACCTTGCATAAAAGATTTGCCATGTGTCCAGTCATTATGCAAATCAAAACTTTTATTCTTGTTTTTTGCAGTTTAATTGTAGTAAATTTACTAGTAAGGGACAGCAAGGAATAATGGGCTCCAAATTCTGGCTTGGTTTGTTAGATCCCCCATCTGTGTACTATTTTCTCGTTTCCTAACTTTCAGTATATCCTTCTCAGCAGCCACCCAGTGCATGATGCATTCAGTTCACTACTTCACGTGATATATCTGGTTATGGTGTCAGAAACAAGGTTACTCGGTGATTCAGCCTAATGGAATTACTGGTAGCAATTGGTAATGGAATTACTTGTAGCAATTTCTCTACAAATACACAATGAGGGGAATCTTCAAAAAGAGGTAACATTTCTGAGCAGATTGATTGTGTCCATTTGGATATTTGAGATAATAAATAGGAACAAAATGTGTTTTATTGAAGTATTCCATATGAAAATTTGCATTTTCTGTAACATGGATTTTTAAGAACTTAATACCTCAAACTGAAAAATCGCATTCAAGAATTTGGAGCTTTGAACTTCATTTGAAATCTGAATTCAGATTTGGATCCGAAATTCGTAAATGATCTAATAAGCAATCAAAGCTGAAATTTCTGCCTTTAATGGTGGCTATTGCACAAGAAAATAAAAAGGTGTAGAAGCTAATAACAATTCCACCCAACTAATATATAGCACTTGTTTGTCATCGTTATTACTCAAAGTGCTTTGCACACTGAGCCGGCAGTGTGCCCAGGCGGCTAAGAAGGCCAACGGCATCCTGGCCTGTATCAGAAATAGTGTGGCCAGCAGGAGCAGGGAAGTGATAGTGCCCCTGTACTCAGCACTGGTGCGGCCGCACCTCGAATACTGTGTTCAGTTTTGGGCCCCTCACTACAAGAAGGATGTTGAGATGTTGGAACGTGTCCAGAGAAGGGCAACGAGGCTGGTGAGGGGTCTGGAGAACAAGCCTTATGAGGAGCGGCTGGGGGAGCTGGGGTTGTTTAGCCTGGAGAAAAGGAGGCTGAGGGGAGACCTCATTGCTCTCTACAACTACCTGAAAGGAGGTTGTAGCGAGGTGGGTGTCGGTCTCTTCTCCCAAGTAACTGGCGAAAGGACGAGAGGAAATGGCCTCAAGTTGCGCCAGGGGAGGTTTAGATTGGATGTAAGGAAAAATTTCTTTACTGAAAGAGTAGTTAAACATTGGAACAGGCTGCCCAGGGAAGGGGTTGAGTCACCATCCCTGGAAGTATTTAAAAAACGTGTAGATGAGGCGCTTAGGGACATGGTTTAGTGGGCATGGTGTTGTTGGGTTGACGGTTGGACTCGATGATCTTGGAGGTCTCTTCCAACCTTAATGATTCTATGATTCTATGATTCTATGATCTGCCCCAGTGTTTTATTCCCTAGTATTAAAGACAGAATTACCAAGACAAAAGAGCATAGAAAAAGCTGGATGGTTTCTTTTCCAGCCAGAACCCTCTGTCCCAGGTGGAGTATTTTGTTCTCTCCCTCCACATGTATCAATGGCTGTGTCAGCATAACCACCCATGACAGCAGATTCATCTTGTCTCTTGTGACTGCAAGCTGCACAGGCAAAACAGAAAAGCCATCACAAAGTGTCGTGGTTTAAGGTCACAAAGACATCCAAATTCTTCTAGACACAGGCAAACACTCTGTGACAGGGTCTCTTACAAATGCACACACACACTTGCTACAGGTGTCTGCAGGGAGCTGCTCTTGAATAATGGGAAAATGCTGTGAAACTTTGGATCGTGTGTGGGTTTGTATCTGTTTTCTCAAGGTGCTGTTATTGCTGGAAAAAAAAAAGAGAAGACGGAGAGAAAAAAGACATTTCCTTCCTGATCCCAAAAACAACCTTCTTCCTTTTTCCTTTCTCCATCTATCCCTCTCTCTCTTACTGTCTCTTCTGGTGGGCCTGGGACCAATGTTTATAGATGTTGTATTGGGTTTATGTGGAAAGGTTTTGGTAGTGAGGGGGGAAGGAAGGAAGCAGGAGGAGGGAGGCTTTTGTGAGAAGACACCAGAAGCTGCCCCCATGCTGGATAAAGTCAGTTTCAGCCGACTCCAAGATGGACCTGCCACTGGCCAAAGCTAGGTCACTCAGTGACATTGGTCGCACCCCTGTGATAAGCACCTCTGTGATAACATATTTAAGAAGGGGTAAAAAAATGTTGTGCAACAGCTGAGAGAGAGAAGTGAGAAAATGTGAGAGAAACAACCCTACCAACACCAAGGTCAGTGGAGAAGGAGGGGGAGTTGGTGCTCCAGGCACTCATGCTGGAGCAGTCTGCTCCTGAACAACCGTACCCATTGGAAAGGACCCATGCTGGAGCAGTTAATGAAGAACTGCAGCCCATGGGAACATTGGAAAAGTTCGTGGAGGACTGTCTCCCATGGGGAAGGACCCTGCTGGAGCAGGGGAGCAGCATGAGGAGGAAGGCGTGGCAGAGACAAAGCGTTACGACATGACCACAAACATTCCCTACCCCCTTGCGCAGCTCAGGGCAGTGAAGGAGGAGATAAAAGAGTCAGGAGTGAAGCTGAACCTGAGAAGAAGCAGGGTGGAGGGGAAAGTGGTTTTAGATTTGTTTTATTTCTCACTATCCTATTCTTATTTATGGGCATTAAATTAAATTATTTTCCCCAAGATGAGTCCATTTTGACCATGATGGTAATTGGTAAGTGATCTCCCTGGCCTTATCTCAATCCACGAGCTTTTTCATCATATTTTCTCCCCCTGTCCTGCTGAGTAAGGGGAGTGATAGAGCAGCTTGGTGGGCACCTGGCAGCCAGCTGAGGTTAACCCACTACAGATGTGTATCACTGTGGGAGCTCTCTGTTGTCCTGCAGATGTGAATTTTTCCTTTTACAATACAGATACATCAATCTTCTGCAGGGATAGCAGGAAACTAAAAGTTCTTTTCCTGTTAACAGTCTGTCGTGGCTGACACATGCAATGCAACACGCTGTGGCTACCACTTTCTTCCTGCATGTCAACACCTCTAGGGCTTGCTATTCCCTCCCTTCCAGCTCCACTTTGTGAGTACTCAGAGACCCAGGAGAAACCCAAGATGACAGGGAATGGGAAGTGGGATGTAACTTTCACAGCAGCTCCTGATTCTCTCACCATGCTGGAGGTGTCCTGGTCCCAGCATGCAAGGGCCAGGCACTTCAGGCTGTTCCCTGGGGCTCTGGGCAGCAGCAGACCAGGGACCTGGAGCAGGGCATAGCACAGCTCACCTACCAGGCCATCCTACAAGAGGTGATGGGCATTATTGTACTGCGGGATCCACAGTACAATACTGAGTTCCTGCCCAAACCACTGTCCGTCTTGCTGTCTCCAGCCTTCCAGTTCTTGCTGCAGAGTCAGGAACATGTTGCCTTCTCCAGGATCATCTGAATCGTGAAGCCTTTCCCTGTGCAGTCACTGACTCCCACTTTTTCCAGATTCCATGGGAAAGACCACTGTCAGTCAGCAGAAGGGACTAGTCATGGTGGAGGAAAGAGACACCTTCCAGACCACCTGCTTTTATTAGATATGCCACTTCGGTACCATGCTCTGGTACCAGCAGAGGGGAGGCTAAGCCCTGCATTTACTGTTGTATCACACAGCAGCTGGCCCCAAGCAGAGCAGCCAATTCACCACATGGCTGAACACCACAGGGAAATACAAATTCCAGCAGCTGGGAGAATTTGAGGTCTCTGATGCCAGTTTGTGCCTCTGTGCTGTCCATGACACCCTGGTGCAGGAAGCTTCCATGGCTGGGCAAAAACCTGGGAAAGGGAAGGTGTGTTTCTGTGCAAGGCTGAGCTCCAGGGCCAGCTCTCCCTGGGCTGTGCTATTTCAACTCCACAGCCAGGCCTGTCCAGTCAATGAATCTCTTTCTGAAAGTGGCCACTCTTCAGAGGATGGACAAAATGGTGAGAAAGGCTCTGCAGTGGAAATGTTCTATCTCCACATCCCGGGTCAGGACCACACTCACTGTAGGCTACACAGGGCTATTTTGACCTGGTCTCACCGCATGGTTCCCAGGGCTGAAAGAAACTGGTAAAGGCTCCTCCAAGTCCAGCAGTCCTGGTTCAAAAAAAATTTTTGGTCTCTTCAGAGGACTTTTTCCCACAACACAGAAAGGATGGATTGTTCCCAGGTGGAGCATTTATGCAGAACAAAAAGGATCCTGGCATAGAGCTTCAATCGGAAGTGAACAACAAGCCACAAGACAGTAAATTTTGTGGCATACGAAGGCTTGCCAGATGTGGACCAAGTACTCCTGGTGCAGTAGAGAAATACAGCTGCGCCCTGTGTGCACTTGCCCTCCACAGAGTTTAAAGTTCCCATGGGTGTCATTCAGAGTAAAATCCTTTTGCAACTGGAATATTATTATCCTGCTGGTTTTGGAAAACGCAGATAAGTTTAGAAAGCAGAGAGTGACTCAATGCATGACTAAGCACAGTCAATGCAACAA
>NW_008825283.1:0-16197 GCF_000699105.1 Pygoscelis adeliae
GATAAGTGTGAAGCTTAGGGTGTCCCCAGGAGAGGGACCGATGTGCCAGGAGCACATGCAGCCATAGCCTGGTGTGCAGGACCAGGGCATGTGGACAATGTCTGCCTGAGCAGCAGGGATGCAAGATAGCACCAGGGAGGTGCAGGCATGGAGGGGCTATTGGCAGGGGGCACAGAAAGGGGGCTGAAGTGCAGGAGAGAGTCTGCCTCCTTCCAGGAGAAGGGTCAGAGTCACTGTTGCTTCCTGGCATGGGGAGACCTGGTCCCAGACCAAGGCCCTGCCATCCCAATGTGAGGAGATAGAGCAGGAGATTGCCCCCAGCAGAAGGCCTTGGTGTTCATGGGCTGGGGGAGGTTCTGGGCTGACATCCCGCAGCTTCCAGGTGGCAGATGGATCTGGGATGTCCCTCTGCAGCCCAGTACCGCCCTTCACATGCCAGCTGGAGTCTTCTGACGGGCTCTCTCCGATCCTGTTCCTGACATTATTTTCCACAGGCCATGTCTGCTTCTTTCCATCTGCATGCTTAGGCTGTAGGCTGGGTGCCAAGGGATGGCAGAGATGGTCTGTGTGGTGGAGGATGCTGCATGGGCATGTGAGACACCAGGATTCAGGGAGTGGCTGGCTCAGCTTGTGCAGGAAGGAAGTGCTGGCCAAGTGTGCTGTGAGGAACTGTCACAGAATCACAAGGTGGTTGAGGTTGGAAGGGACCTCTGGAGGTTGTCTGGTCCAATCCCCTGCTCAAGCAGGGTCAGCTACAGCAGGTTGCCCAGGACCATGACCAGTCGGAATTTGAATATCTCCAAGGATGGAGACTCCACAACTTCTCTGGGCAACCTGTTCCAGTGCTCAGTCACCCTCACAGTGACAAAAGAGTTTTCTTGTTTTCAGGTGGCATTTCATGTTTTTTAATTTGTGCCCATTGCCTCTTGTCCTGTCACTGGACAGCACTGAGAAGAACCTGGTTCCCTCTTAATTCTCTCCCATCAGATATTGATATACATTGATGAGATCCCCCCTGAGCCTTCTCTTCTGTAGGCTAAACAGTCCCAGCTCTCACAGCCTCTCCTCATGAGGGATGCTCCAGTCACTTAATCATCAGAATGGCCCTTTGGTGGACTCTCTCTGGTATGTCCATGTCTTTTTTGTACAGGGGAGCCCGGAACTGCACACAGCACTCCAGATGTGGTCTCACCAGTTGTCACGGAGGCTCACAAAATCAAATTAGGCAGGAGATAGATTAAAAAATAAACTTTATTTAAACCAAAATTGTTGGTTTAACTAGAAATGAGGCTCACCAAAGTCGTTCAACACTCCGACATCAGTAAACCACAGGTACAGGATGGTGTACAAGGAATACTGCACAGCTGGCTTTAGAAATGAGGATCCAAAATGTGCACAGTCACTCACCTATAAGATGAGGGCTCTCAACCTCGAGGAGTTTCCTTGGGCAGCGTCCCGACCCAAGAGGTGGGTCCCCAACTGCAGACCCACTGCTCTGAAGAGGACTGACTCAACTCGCCTTCCGGTGGGGCTCCATTTATACCCTAGTCGAATCTGATCTGTGGTCAATTCTAGTTGGCTGAGGGCCTTAACTTTCTTACTCCTCGCCCGAGGTGTATATGTGACCATAATTACTGGCCCAAAGTGTGTCTGTGATGGTCAGCCCTCGCCACCGCAAAGGCGTGAAAGTAAGGGTGTGAAAAGTAAGGACACAGCAGTCTTAATGCCCCCAGTCTTTGTCAGGGCAGGTGCACCTGCCACACCAGTACTGAGTAGAGATGAAGGATCACATCCCTTCTGGCAACACCCCTAACACAGCCCAGGATACTGTTGGCTTTCTTTGCCACAAGGGCACATTGCTTGCGTACGGTGACCTTGGTGTCAACCAGAACCCCCAGGTCCTTGGCAGAGCTACTTTCTGGCCAGACAACACACAGTGTATACTGGTGCTGTGGGGTTATTCTTCCCTAGGTGCAGGACTTTGCATTCCCTTGGTTGAATTTCATGAGATTCCAGCTCATTTCTCCTCTCTGGATGGCAGCACACCCATCTGGTGTATCAGCCACTCCTCCCAGTTTTGAGTCATCTGCAAACTTGCTGACGGTGCACTCTGCCCCATCATCCAAGTTATTAATGAAGATGTTGAACAATATTGGCCCCAATATTGACCCCTGGGGTACTCCTCTAGTGACTGGCCTCCATCTGGACTTTGTACCACTGGTGACAACCCTCTGGACCTGGCCATTCAGCAAATTTTCAGTCCACCTCACTGTTTGCTTACCTAATCCATAGCTTATCAGCTTGCCTATGAGGATGTTACAGGAGACAGTATGAAAAGCATTACTAAAGTTGAGGTAAACAACATCTGCTGCTCCCCCCTCATCCACCAAGCCAGTCATCTTATCCTACTAGGCTATCAGGCTGGTTAAGCAGAATTTCCCCTTCGTAAACCCATGCTGTCCCATCCTGCCCTGCCACCTGGCACCTGCCCCTGCCATCTGCACCCATTTCATGGCTGAGTTCATGCATAAGCTGTGTCAGGGGACCCAGTGCCTGCCACAGCTGAGAAGTGGAGTGCAGCTGGCTGCAGTTATCCTGGGCTGCAGAGCAATGTGAGGATGTCTATGATAGGGTGAAGGGGTCTGCACCGCGTGTGCGTGGCCTGATGCAGGCCATGCTGTGCAGAGGCAGCCTGAGCCCTGCATGGCTGTGTACCAGCTGGCCCAGACCCTGCCCAGACCCTGCTAGGCTGGGCTGTCTTCTCCAGCAATGCTGGGTGGTGTCCAAAGGGCAGACCTGGGCAGAGAGGAGGACCAGGGTGCTGGGAGCTGTGGAGGGGCCTAACCCTAGGGCTGGCTGCGGCATGGGAATGCGGTGATGCCTTTTGCTGCTGGGACTCAGAGAAGGATCTGGTGTCTTTCCTGCCTAGAGCCAGGGCTTGTGGTGGGTGCAGGAGGGGTTTTCTTTCCTCAAAGCTTTCACAGAGCAGCCCTGCCCTCCTCCATAAGCACACACTGATGGATACAGCCTTTGGCACCCCTTGTGTCTGGGTAGGTCTCCCCAGAGAGGCTGAATGCCTACTTTGCTCCACAAAACTAGTGCCTGGGTCATCATCTCACCCACATAGCAGCCTGAAAATGAAAGGTTAAAGTGAAATGATCTTACAGTGTGGTTCTGTTTGAGCACGAGAGAAAGCTCCTCTCCCAGCCTGAGTCAATCCATGTGTTTCAGCCTCAAGCTGTGCATGGACACTGCCCACAGAGCGTTCTGCCACCCCAGGGTCCCACACTGTGCTGTTTCTGCAAGCCTCCCTGACCTGCCTTCCCATGCAGAGCTGGCTAGCTGCTCCCACTTCACCATCTTCATGCCCACATTCACCTCCCCACCCCAGAGAGCACATGGATAGCACAGGGCCTCACACTTTGCTGCCTCTCATACCGTCTCACTGCACACACTGTGCCCATGCCTCTGGTGTGGATGAGAGAGAGCAAGCCGCTCGGCACTGTGGGACAGGCAGGGTGTGCCCAGAACCAGGCATTGGGCTGTCCTGGCTTTGGGGGCAAGTTTCTCCCTGGACATTCAGAGACCTCCTAGGTTGTTCAGATGCTGACCTGGACGTGCGAGTCAGGGCCATGTAGTCTGAGGGGATGGTGCAGGATGGAGTGTGGCAGGGACTGGGTCACATGGCTCTTGCAGCCCTGCTCAGAATTGCTTCCTCTGCTGTTCCTCCAGCTGTGGGCTGGGAAGCCAAGGTGCTGCTGGTCCTGTGTGTGGGTCTGTCTGGGTGCAGTGAGGGGGAGGCTGAGCCCAGCTGCCACGGGGCTTGCCAGAGGCCAGGCTGTGCTCCCTGAGCCCACGCCTGACCCTGTCCTCAGAAGCTGAGCCCTGCACCAGTGCAGACATGCCAGCCAGGAGCTGGGGAGCAGCAGGAGGCTCTGGCTACGTTCCTGGCATCTCCCTTCCCAACACCGGGCAGCAGCACCTGGCCCAGTGTGTGGGTACCTGCCTCCTCCCACCGCAGCTGCCTGGGTGAGCACTGCCATATCCCAAGGGACCAAGGCCCCCAAGAGCTGCTTGGAGCATCTGTTTGTCTGTCCTGTGCCTGGACTGCAACTTGGCACCGAGCAGGACTGCAGCTGGCCTGCCTGCCTGCCAGCTTACAGGGAGGTAGGTGACATTTTCTCTGCCTTGGGTGCTGTGGCATCAGCCCTGCCCCACCACCCCTCTGGGTTGCCTTAAGGAGGGTGACAAGGCAATTGTCCCTGCATGGTCCTTGCTGGCAGGGAGCTGGGAAGTGAGTGGCAGAAGGGGCCAGGGAAGCGCAGCCATGGGCTGCAGCTACACTCCTAGAGGGCTGTGTCACAGCAGAGAGCACCCAGGTGCCCTTCCCTGGACCACAGGATAGGACAGGATTAGCTGGTCACTTTCCCCAGGCAAAACATTCCCACTGCCTGAGACCTGCCCCCCTTTCCCCTGTAAACTCACAGCACTGAAGGGACACTACCCTTTTGCAATCTCAAGAGGCCCTCAACCCCCCACTTCGTTCCTACCTCCATAATTTGCATTCTTGTGGCTGTGCAAACCAAGCTCAGCCGCTGTCCCACAATCTCTCCTTACCCTGCTGCCCTGCCTGCACCCATGCAGCTCTGTGCTGCCAGTTGCTCCCTGGAATAAGCGGCCCCATTCCCAGGCGATGAGGAAGGTGTGCTGCAGGCAGGCCTTCAAACACAAAGTGCAGGCACGGGCTGGGACTAGGGCCTTGGCAGAAATAATTTGTGACTGGTCTTTAAATAAAGTAGGTTGCATATCATGCAAGAAGATACTTTTCCTGCAAAGCAGACTGGAAGTGCAGCTGAGCGAGTAGGAGCAGAGGGAGGAAGCAGACCGCAGGACGATGCTGGCTGCTCACAGCACCAATGCTGTGCTATGGCCTGTCAGGAACAGAGCAGGATATTCTCAGTGCCAGCCAAAGTAACGTGGGAAATTGGTATTTTTTCCAAGTGGGAGCCAAGTGCAGTTTTGTGCTGCAGGAGGCAATTGGGGACCTCTGGGCTGAAGGCTGAGGTTATGCCCGGTGGGTGATCCAAGCAGCGAGGAAGGGAGAGAACAGACTGAGGGGAGAGGAATGGGCTTGGGAAGTGTGACAGACTGAGAACGCCTTGGAGATAGCAGGCTGAAGGACAATATGTTCAGGGAAGGGTGTTACAGGGGAAGAAACTGCTTCTGGCAGCCCAGCTTTTCTCCTTTGCTAACCACCCTCTCCAAAACTCGCTGATGCCCCTCCATCTGCAGCCAGCCCCTAAGCTGGCCAGGCCATGCAAGGCCCTCTCCTAGCCACCCTCCAGGCTTGGTGGTAGGACTGGGGATCCTGCTTGGTGCTGCTTGTTGCTCTGCCTGGAGCAGGAGGGTGAGCTGTGCCCCCAGACAGTGCATCCTGCAGTGGGTTTGGGGACATGTAAGGCCTCAAACAGCTCCAGGGCTGCAGTCAGGGGCATCCAGAAAGCCCTTTGCATTGCTCTCTGGAACAGGCTCCCAGGGAACAGGCTGTGGGAGCCCCTGTGCCCTTGGGGGTCAGGGCTGGGAAAGTTGATGCTTGGACCTGGGTGCTGAGGCAGTGGCCATGGAGTGGGGACAGAGCTTGTATGACTGTCGGAGTGCATTTGGGGTGCTGAAGATTGGGGGGGGGCACTAGGAGTGGGGAGGACAGGGTGCTCATGAGGGCAGAGCAAGGTGGGGTGGCGAGAGGAAAACTTGCAGGGTGCCCTGAAGCCCTGAAGTCCACCTGCCCTGTGCCATGCTCTGCCCCCAGGACTTCTTGGCCCAAGGGGAAGGCTCTCGCCCTGTACAGCCCCACAGCTGCCTGCAGAGCTCCAGCACTGCCACTGAGGCCACCACAGCTGGCTGCAGTGAGGCCAGCCGTATGCCAGGAGATTGCTCTTTGCTTGGGGCCACCCTGTGCTGGAGCTACGCTCTTTTCTTCATCGCACTGAGCTGCTCTTCCACACCCTGCTGCTTCCCAGAGCTTGTCTCTCCTCCACCTCATGCAGCTGTGAGAGGCTGCTGTGAGATAACATTTCAGAAGATGGAGCAGACGCGTCTACAGCAGAGAGACTTCAAATGGGCTGGGAAGCTTGTAGCAGCTCTGCACAAAGGAGATGGTGTGCAGTCAATCATCAGATCCCCCCACCCTGCACACTGCATATTTAATGGCTCTTTGGGTCTCAATGTTTAAATCTATCTAATGAGCATTTAACTGCTGCTCAATATTTAATGCCTCAGTGTTCAGTGTAATAGTCCCATGTATCACAGTGAGTGCTGGTCCATCACCCTGGGCATGGGGAGAGGCATGCTGCAGGAGAGCATTTAGCACAGGGCGGGGGGGGGTGGGGGGTGGATCTGCTCCATGATACCTTTTGCATGCATGGAAGGTTATCTCTGCACCATGAGCTCTTTCTGCCTCTCTTTGATGTCTGACTCTTCTCAGTGGTGCAGTAGACACTGGAGCTTGTCTGTGCTGGCTGGCAATGGGGGCCTGGCATCCTGCTGCTGGGCTTGCACTGGTAGGGTGGGGAGCTGTGGGCTGGGAGCAGCTCCAGGCAGCCTGCGACACTCGCTGCACAGTGACACCCTGTCCTTGGCCCATGATGCTGTCCCGCACTGAGCATCTGCCCACAGCTGCTGAGCTGGTTTGCAACCCGCTGGTTGCCTCTCCTGACCAGGCAGCCCCACTGTGGCTGTCACACCACAGAGGCTGCATCAAGACCTCTGGACACTTGGACGTGACTGCAGGGCCTGCCTCCATCCCTGCTGTCCCCACCACTGCCTCCCCAAGGGCTGCAGCCAGGACAGACAGAGCCAGGAGAGCAACGCCATGAGCTGTGTATCCCTGAGAGTGCTGGGAGATGAACTGTAGTGTGGCAGGGACAGACCACAGGGGACTGGTGAAGAGCACAGACCCAGCAGGGGCAGACAGAGCAGGACAGCCTTCGTCTGGCATGCCCTGCCCTCTCCCACAGCCCTCCCTGCCCTGAGCCATGTGGCTGCTCTGGCCCGTGTGCAGGCAGAACAGAACAGAACAGAACAGAACAGAACAGAACAGAACAGAGTAGAATAGAATAGAATAGAATAGAATAGAATAGAATAGAATAGATTTCAGTTGGAAAGGGACCTACAACGATCATCTAGTCCAACTGCCTGACCATTTCAGGGCTGACCAAAAGTTAGAGCAAGTTATTAAGGGCATTGTCCAAATGCCTCTTAAACACTGACAGCCTTGGGGCATTGACCACCTATCCAGGAAGTGCTCTTCCAGGGTTTGACCACCCTCTGGGTAAAGAAATGCTTCCTAATGTCAAGTCTGACCTCCCCTGATGCAGCTTTGGAACATTCCCAGGTGTCCTGTCCCCAGATCCCAGGGAGAAGAGATCAGCACCTCCCTCTCCACATCCCCTCCTCAGGAAGCTGTAGCGAGCAATGAGGTTGCTCCTCAGCGTCCTTTTCTCTTAACTAGACAAACCCAGAGTCCTCAGCCACTCCTCATAGGACATGCCTTCCAGCCCTTCACCGGCTTTGTTGCCCTCCTCTGGATGCATTCGAGGACCTTCACATCCTTCTCAAACAGTGGTGCCCAGAACTGCGCACAGTATTCAAGGTGAGGCTGCACCAACACTAAATACAGTGGGATAATCGCCTCTCTTGACTGGCTGGTTATGCTGTGTTTGATGCACCCCAGGATGTGGTTTGCCCTCTTGGCTGCCAGGGCACACTGCTGACTGCTGTTGAGCCTGCTGCTGACCAGCACCCCTAGACCCCTTTCTGCTGAGCTGCTCTCTAGCCAATCCTCTCCCAGTCTGGGTGCACGTATTTGTGTGCGCACTTCAGTGAGTTTGAGCACGGACATCTTCAACATCTTGCACTCTGAACCGCAGTGGGAACCAGCCCCATGCATGCAAGTCTTTTCTTTCTGAGGTACAAAGTCCCTCTTCCTCCATGGGCCTGAGCTGCAGGCATCTGCTGCTGCCGAGGCCTGAGATCCTCTTTGCTCCTCCATTGTTTCCCAGGCCCACAGGAGTGGCCCAGCATACCCAGTGCTGCAGTCTCAGAGCCCCCGATGAGCAGAAGCAGAGAGCTGGGGATTTAATCTTGCCCAGCCATCCTGGATGGGTGAGGAATAGCTGCAACCACAGCAGAAGTGCTGCATCTCCCATGCTGAGCCATGCGTACGACCGATGGTGCGGAGTGAGGGTGGCTGTGGTGGGGTGGTCCGCCCTTGTGCTGGGACTGGCGTGTGCTATGGCATGGGCCCTGCAGGGTGCCAGGGCTGCTTTGCTGTGCTCAGCTTGTGGGTACTAGCTGCAATGGAGATCAGTGGCTGTGGGGCTTCCCACGTGGGCACTGGCTGCTGTCCCACGGTGGGCAGCACGTATCCCTTCACCCTGGTCAGTGTCCTGCAGAGGCAGATCTCCGCAGCCAGTGGCTGCAGCCTGATTTACCCCATCACTCAGTGAAAGACCGGTAGCCAGAAGAATAAAGTGCCTGTTTATGTATTGTTTAGGAACAAGCAGGTACAGAACCAGCAAGAACAAGTGTGCAGCTGGAGTGTGCTTCAAAGTGCCATCCTATGCCACTTGCTCCTGTGAGGCTCCCTGGGGCACAGTCCATGGATGCTCAACAGACTAGCTTCCATGTCCTAGCCTCTCCCTTTGCTCAGCACTGGTCCCCTGCCACCCTCTGTGGTGACTGAGACACACTGGCCAGGAGCTGGGTGACAGGACCACTGTGTGTGGCTCGTGCCATTGTGCCTGCCGTGGGGGTGGCTCTCTGTGCAGTGTAGCAGTGTGTGACTTTTCCAGGGTCTGGTTTTCTCATGTTCCTGCTCTTCTGTGGCCATTAGTATAAAGGCAGTTTATAGATGTGCTTGTGCCTGGAGCAGGCAGCGATGTAGTGTGAGGTGACCTCAGCTCCCAGAGGAATGGGCACAACTGCCCTGAGGGAGCCTTGCCTATAAGCTTTATTGCTGAACAGATGCCCTTGGTGCCAAAGGTGAAGTATGTGGACAAAGAGTCATCACAACCAGGCTTTTGGCCCATGTAACAGATTTTATGTGAGACAAGGATGAGACCTTGAAGTTGCCAGAGTATTTCTTGAGGAACCAGTTCATGGGGATGCGGACAAGGAAGACTGGTGTGAGCTGGCAGTGGTAGTGCATGCTTTTTGGGTATCATAACATTGTCACTGTGTCATGATGCTAGGGTTGGGCTGGTGGGAGTGCACAGTGTGCACTCCTGGTGCCTTGGGCTCAGGGTCCTGCTCTGTCTGTGAGTGCTGTGCATTAGGGTTGTGTTCCAAATTGTTTCATGGGTTTGTATGCCACAGCCTATGCCCAGGATGGTCCCGTGGCACAGGGTTGTGCTCACTGGCTGCCCTGCCTGGTGGTGCCATGGGTCTGCCTCTGTCTTACTGGAAGCAGGTGCCATGTAGAGCTTTAGTTGTGGCAGAGACTGGGGGAGGCATGATTGCCCAGCGCTGATGGATTAGGAAGCTGAGCAGGCAGGCTTGGCAGTGTGCCCTGTCTGTGTCTCCTTTGTACTCAGTATCCATGTGAGCATGCCAGGATGTGCCTACACCAGAGATGGTGAGGAGGGGAACACTGTGCCCAGATGCAAGCTGATGTAAGTACAGGAGACTGTGGTGCGCATGCTGTCCCTGGAGCTCAGTCCAAGCTTGGGCAGTTACATCATGTTCAGCAATGCTGTGGCATGTTGCCCCTTTTCTGCAGTCTGTTTCTTGGGGAAACTGAGCACCTCCCTTGCACACATTCTCTCCATGGCTGTTACGCTGAGGTAAACAGCTGTGGCCCTTGCCCCACAGCCCAGAAGAGCTCTGGTTCCTGGGGCACTGCATGCCCTGGGCTTATGACTGCAGCAGCTACATCCTCCCTGGACAGGCCTACAGGTGTAAGTGCCTTTGCGGCAGTGGGGTCTGGGGAAGCTGGTTATCTTCTGGCATGAGCCATGCCTGCTCCCCAGCTGCCTGCCTTGTGCCCTGCTACACCTTGGCAGCACACCCCAGCAGGCCGGGTCCTCTGGCCCCCAGGGAGGGATGCTGAGGATCCTGCCTCTCATGTCCACAGCACTTGTGTGCCCAGGTATGTCACTTCCCAAGTGCTTGCATGGGTGAGATGCAGCTCCCGCCCTGCTCCAGACAGCTGCCTCCAAGCACGTCCTGAGCACCCATCATGTGCTCCTCCCTTGGCTGTGGGAAAACTGCTCTCTCTGGTGCGGTCTGTGGAGGGTCACTCTCTGCTGGCTTGGAAGGACTCCTCCGTGTCCAGGAAAGGTGCCTGCCCTGCTCTGGGAGCCCCAGAGCTGCAGAGCTGTGCCCTGAACCGCATACTAGCATGCTGAGCAGACCCTGCTGTGGTCTTACAGCAGCCTGCTGTGTTAATATGTCCCTGTGAAATCACCCCCTGCAGCCAAACTGTGCTCAGCCTCCCCTGATTTACCTTCCTCCCTGCCCCACTGTGCTGGTTTTGGCTGGGATAGAGTTAATTTTCTTCATAGTAGCTAGTATGGGGCTATGTTTTGGATTTGTGCTGAAAACAGTGTTGATAATACAGAGATGTTTTTGTTATTGCTGAGCAGTGCTTACACAGAGTCAAGGCTTTTTCTGCTTCTCACACCACCCCACCAGCAAGTAGGCTGGGGATGCATAAGAAGTTGGGAGGGGACACAGCTGGGACAGCTGACCCCAACTGACCAAAGGGATATTCCATACCATATGTCATCATGCTCAGCATATAAAACTGGGGGAAGAAGGAGAAACGGGGGGACTTTCGGAGTTATGGTGTTTTGTCTTCCCAAGTAACTGTTAACGCGTGATGGAGCCCTGCTTTCCTGGAGATGGCTGAACACCTGCCTGCCAATGGGAAGTAGTGAATGAATTCCTTGTGTTGCTTTGCTTGCGTGCGTGGCTATTGCTTTGCCTACTAAACTGTCTTTATCTCAACCCATGAGTTTTCTCACTTCTACCCTTCCGATTCTCTCCCCCTTCCCACTGGGGGGGAATGAAGGAACCGGCTGTGGGGGCCTAAGTGCCGGGCGGGGGTAAAACAAGAAAACCACTCACCTGCCCTTTCCAAAATTACCACCTCTATCCCTGTCCCCATCCTGATCACTGTTCCCATCCCTGTCACCAGCACAGTCCCCACACCTATCCCCACCCCTGTCCATCTCTCTCTTCATCCTGGCAGCTCCCTCCCCACACACTGGTTACTCCTGCAAATAGCTGTGACTGACTTCCAGGGTTTTTGAGGGAGAGAGATACCTGATTAATCCCAGAGTGAGCTGTAATCACATGGCAATAACTGCACGACTCGTGCTTATCTGAATGTGTAATCACAGCAATGAATAATATTCAGGGCTTAGCACCTCACTAATTAGCACGCTGCCTGGAGGGGAGAGGCTGCTGTCAGCTTTATGCAGCAGGTCTCATCCCTCTTTGGGGCCGGGCTCTGTTGTGGGGAGGGGCAACGACCCTCATTCTGTCAGGACAGGAGTGGAGTTACCAACTGACCCTGCTCCAGCGGCCCCACACATGCTGCCAGACAAGCATGCATGTAGTCCCTGACCCGCCACCCCAGTGGGGACTCTCTCGTGCCCCACAGCCCAGCTGTGGCTGGGAAATTGTCCCATGTCATGCAGTGACTCCTGTTCTGCTGCAAGGTCTGCCTGTGCTCCAGGCAGCAGCTGTGCCCCGCTTGGCCCTGTGTGCTCATGGAGGACGTGGTGACAGGGCACCATTCCCTGAGCCCAGTGTCCCCCATGATGGCTGTGGGATGCCTGTGCAGTGTGGACACACCATGCCATGCTGTGCTGTGCCAACATGCAGGTGGGCACCCACGGAGATGCTCCTGGTCCCTTGGTTGGCAAAGCTGCTGGCTCACATACAGCTCCTTGTCTACCTGCTGGTCTCTTCCAGCCCGCACCAGCGAGGCAGAGTGCTTTGGTGCAGCATGGAGGTGACAAACCACGACTAGTCTGGCCAAAGCCAGTCCCTACAGAAATATCCCCTGGTACCATCAGCACCAGGTGGCAGAGGTGATGCCTCTCCAGCCTCACTGCATTCCATTTCATGGACCCAAAGGGAGCAGGAGGCCCTTCTGCCATGGCCAAGTGTGACAGAGCAAGGACCTGGGAGTAGAAACCTCTGCCATGACCTGTGCCTATGCCATCCAAAGTACTCCTTCCTGAGAGCCAAGAGAGACAGGCTGAGAGTGCTGCCTGTGCAAAGAAAGCCCTTGTGGGGTGCAATGAACCACCACTGCCTGCATCTGTTAACCCTGCCATCTGAGGGGGCAGAGACCCCCACCTGCTCAGCCTGTAGACCTCAGCACTCCTATCGTTCCCACAGACCTGCTGTAAAGTGATGGCCTAGCTGCAGGGGGTCCGAAGCTGCTGCCTCTTCTCACGATTTGCAGGCAGCTCTCACAGTACTTCGTGGCACTGATCCACGCTCTGCTGGCCAACTAGCTCTTCCCTTACCTGGCCCCAGCCACCACAACCCTGAGGCAAATGTAACATATACCAGAGACATCAGCCAGGCCTTGCCAAGCAGAGCAAGCCTTAACATGAACCAGGGACACACATACCAGAGTGAACAGTGAAAAGACACACTGTCCAAACGAGCAGTGTCCACAACTGCGTGTAGCATGTGGTGAGCACTGTCTGCATGCACAGCAGGCAGTGAGCACCATCCTTGTGTGTGTACTGCCTGCGGTGAGCACTGCCCATGTGTGTGCATGGCCCATGGTGAGTGCTGCCCGCAGTGAACGCTGCCTGCAGTGAGCACTGCCTGCGTGCGTGCACAGCCCAGACGAGCTCTCCCTGCGCATGCATGCATGCAGCCCTGTGTGTCCTTGCTCTGCAGACAGTGCGTCCCGCTCTCCAGCATCATAATGGCTGAGGTGGGTGCGCGTGGAAGTGGCTGCTTTTCACCACCTTCTGTGGCAGAGGAGGCCTGTGGTTCTAGCAGGGCCAGGGCACAAGGGCATAGGGCTGTGCCATGGCCAGGCCAGGCCAGGATGTCCTTGCAGGCAGGCAGGCAGAGAGACAGCCTCTAGAAATGTGCAGTGTCACCAAATTAAGGGCTTAATTAGCAGGCGTGTTTCCCTTAAGGAGCTGTCGCCTCATTATCATAGAGAATGGTGATTAAGCAGCGGGAAGGGGCAGGTGCTGCCAGAAGAACCCTAGGGAAGCAGGCAGCAAGCGCTCATTCCTGTCGCAGGGCAGAGAGCGTGTCCAACACATCCAGGTCTGACACCGTCCTCCTCTGCCAGCCTCCTGGTCTCCCCAGTCCATCCCAAGCCAGTCCTGCCCTGAATATCTCACTCTACTCAGCTCAGTTGTCTCACTACAAGCTCCCCCTTCCAAGGGCAGATGGTTTCAATTTGCAAGCCTGTCCCCAGGAGGATTTGCTGGCTCGGTGTGATGTTGGGCTGGAGGAGGCCCATGGCATGACATGTGGGGGACAGGGTAGCTCCCCACAGGGACTATGGCATGACACATGGAGGATGGCTCACCCACCCTGCAGCGCTGCCAGGGGGTGCTGCTGTGAGAGGAGCCCAGGGAATTCACGGTGCTCAAACAGGGCCAAGCGTGCACAATGGCATCTCAGACAATATCCGGGACAGATGCTGGCCCCTGTGAGACTTGGTTAACTGAACGTCCAGAAAGGCCTGTGCCACATGCTCCCTGCAGAAATTAATTGTCTGGGGAGGCCACACTACTGCAGCATGTGTGGCCAGGTGCTGCGAGGCTCCTTTTCCCTTTCCCTTCCCCTTCCCCAAGGCTGACATAGGCTCTTCTGGGGATCTGGCAGGATACAGCGGCCTCCAGCCCAGAGCTGCCAGAGCCAGGGCAGCCACTTCCATGAGGCTCTGCCCAGGATCTTCCTGCGGACACAAGTGGGGATGCAATCAAATGCCAGCCCCTGAATAACACCCTTCAGCAGAGGGTGGCCTGGTCAGGTGCAGGAATGGGTACCTCCCACAGGGACTGTGGCCACTCCAGCCTGTGCAGTGGGGCCTGCAGGGAGGGGACGAAGGGCAAAGTGCCTGGGCCATGCTGGCCTGGTGCTGCTGCACCCCTCAGCAAGGCGAGAGGGCTTACAGGAGGCAGCAGACCTCCTAGGGTGATCATGACAGAGGGAAAGGCCTTGGGACAAGCCATGTAGGAAAAAGAATGGAGGCCATGGAGGTGTGCAGAAACCAAGGCGCATGCTCACCAAAGCAAGATCATACTGAACTAGCCTGACACTTCTTCCTGCAGTCATGTCCACTTTCTAGACTGGGGGGCTGCAGCATGTCTCCCATCTGGACACAGCTCCTGGCCACCTCAGGGCAGCCAGGCTGGGTGCAGAGTGCACCAGCCCATCTGGAGCAGGGCTGAGCTGGAGGAGGCTGGTCATAAAATCGTAGAATCATAAAGTCATAGAATGGCTTGGGTTGGAAGGGACTTTTGAAGATCATCTATTCCAACCCCCCTGCCATGGGCAGGGACATCTTCCACTAGATCAGGTCGCTCAAAGCCCCATCCAACCTGACCTTGAACACTTCCAGGGATGGGGCACCTACAACTTCTCTGGGCAACCTGTTCCAGTGTCTCACCACCTTCAGTGTAAAACATTTCTTCCTTATGTCCAATCTAAACCTACCCTCTTTCAGTTTAAAATCATTGCCCCTTCTCCCGTCACTACAGCACTTGGTGAAAAGTCTTTCTCTGTCTTTCTTACAAGCCCCCTTTATGTATTGAAAGGCTGCAATAAGGTATCCCTGGAGCCTTCTCTTCTCCAGGCTGAACAACCCCAACTCTCTTGGCCTTTCTTCATGGGAGAGGTGTTCCACCCCTCTGATCATTTCCGTGGCCTCCTCTGGACCCGCTCTAATAGATCCATGTCTTTCTGGTACTGGGGATCCCAGAGCTGGACACAGTACTCCAGGTGGGGTCTCACGAGTGCAGAGTAGAGGGAGAGTCACCTCCCTCAACCTGCTGGCCATTGACTGTACCTCCTTGGACGCAGCCATCCAGACAATTCCTGATCCATCTAACAGTCCATCTGTCAAACCCATATCTCTCCAATTTAGCGGCAAGAATGTTGTGAGGGACCATATCAAAAGCCTTACAGAAGTCTAGGTAGATGACATCCGTAGCTCTTCCCTTGTCCACTGATGCAGTTACTCCATCGTAGAAGGCCACTAGATTAGTCAGGCATGATTTGCCCTTGGTGAAGCCATGTTGGCTGTCTCTAATCACCTCCCTGTCTTCCATATGTTTCAACATGTCTTCCAGGAGGTTCTGCTCCATGATTTTACCAGGCACAGAGGTGAGGCTGACTCGTCGGTAGTTCCCAGGGTCTTCCTTTTACCCTTTTTAAAAATGGGCATGGAGTTTCCCTTTTTCCAGTCACTGAGAACTTTGCCTGACTGACATGACTTTTCAAATGTGATGCAGAGTCAAGCATGATGGTGCTTAGGCTGGCTGGTGGCCTGGCTGCAGAAGGTCAGTGTGCCTCGCTGCCCATACAGGACACTAGCGCACACAGCCTCGGGATCAGGAGCGACCAAGAGGGCTTGAAGCCACCTGCAGGACCACAGGCAGCTACCAGGTGTCTGTACTTCGTTCAGGCTGAGCCCTGCCTCAGCCCAGCCTCACTGATCTGCACCAGATGGGTGGGTGCTGCCAACTGCAGGCAGTGCGGAGACAGGGCTCAGTTTCACGTGGCCCCAGTCTGTAGGCAGAGAAGCTGGCTGGTATGATCTGGGACACCAGCATCTGTTTTCCCAGTGGGGACTGCAAGAGTTTGGCTTATTTGTGAATCCTGGGAGTACACAAATTGTACACCTTGGTGCTGGTAGAATCATAGAATCATTAAGGTTGGAAGAGACCTCCAAGATCATCGAGTCCAACCGTCAACCCAACACCACCATGCCCACTAAACCATGTCCCTAAGCACCTCATCTACCCGTCTTTTAAATACTTCCAGGGATGGTGACTCCACCACTTCCCTGGGCAGTCTGTTCCAATGTTTAACCACTCTTTCAGTAAAGAAATTTTTCCTCACGTCCAATCTAAACCTCCCCTGGCGCAACTTGAGGCCGTTTCCTCTCGTCCTTTCGCCAGTTACTTGGGAGAAGAGACC
>NW_008825283.1:20494-23570 GCF_000699105.1 Pygoscelis adeliae
GACTGCTTCCTCTCTGCCGTGTTGTATTTCCAGCAGATGTCCGGGAAGTTGAAGTCCCCCACGAAAACAAGGGCCAGCGACTGAGAGACCTCTGCCAGCTGCTTGTAGAACGCTTCATCTGCCTCTTCATCCTGGTTGGGTGGTCTATAACAGACTCCCAGCAGGATATCTGCCTCGTTGGCCTTCCCCCTCATCCTTACCCATAAACACTCAACCGTATCATCATCACAATCGTTGAGCTCTAGACAATCGAAACACTCCCTAACATACAGAGCCACCCCGCCGGTGGTGATGCCACTCCAGAAGAGATGCAGTTGTTCCTTGGTGGTAAGGCTGGTCAGGACTTGCATTTGGGGTTCTCTGCAAGCTGGTAGAGAGAATACTTTGAAAATATGTTTATATGAAAAATAGGCTCAGAAGGCTGAGCACTTAAACAGCTGGGCCATGCTCAGTGGGTTGGAATAAAGTCTTCTACCATGTGAGGTTAACTGTTGTGGGAAAATAATGGAAGATTGGTGCGGAGGATTGTAAACACACTCAAGTCACTTGCAGCTGGGGTGTCGAAAAACACATACATCATACTAATCGTTGTTTAGCCTTGTGTGTTGGACAAGTAGAACATCTGTGTTTAGACAACATAGGGCTGTGATAGACTTAGAGGCACACTATCGAACATGCTTGAGATTCCTGCCCTGCTGTAGGAAAGATCAAAGCACAGTGGTAAACTACGCCTGCGCGAATCCCTGATATACAGGCAAAACCAGCAGGTTCGGTGATCCTCTATCATGGACCAACCTCTGTGGTGCCTGTGTCCCCGCTTCTGTGCCTCTGCCTGGGTGCTGCTTCGGGGATCCCCCGGTTGGCGAGGTAACAAGAATAAATTTACTCTGCATTTCAGCCGTGGTTTTGTGGTTGTTCCTGCATCCTGCCTGTGCCCACTCACACAACTGTACTTTGTGAAGCACCAGGGAAGCTGAGAGGCTCCACATAAACTCTGGGCACAAGACAGCTGCACATTGTTGTGCTCAGGGGCCTGTAGCTTTTCTGCACACTAGGTAAGGTGGTCTGCAATTCTTGGGAGAAGCACAAAGATTGGCATTCAGAGAAAGAGTCAAAGTGTGAACCTGAGAAGAGGCCAAGGGAGAGTTCAGTACAACAAGGTGTCTGTAGCACCAAAGCAAATTCCTCTACAGGAAAACAAAAGCTAGGGTAGAGGTTTGGAGTAAGGACTGTGGCCAAAGGCTGTATCAGCATCCTGATGGGTGTGATCTGGTTAGAGGGAGAGAGATAACTCGGCCTTATAGCACAGGGAGCTGTAAGTAAAGCTTTTTATGTCACCTACCTGCCTGATCCTAGGCACAGCATTGTTGATGGTTGCATCCTAGTAAAAGCATTCTTAACTCTTAACCCTCAACATTTCTCTTGTGTTGAAGGTTATCTGAGGCACATGCCAAGACTTCACATTCAACAGGTGGGTGCTGAGAGCAGCCCACTGCAAGAGTCAGGTGCCCAAGAGACAAGGTGTTTGTCATGCAGCAGGATGGACTAGAGAAGGAGCTGGTAACACAGGACACTGGTACAGAAGAGGCGTTTTCACTAACAAGTGTTAGCCAGAGACTCCTTAGCAGCAGGACTACAGGGACTGTGTCCAAACCTCAGCATGGGAGGTTTCCGGAGCAGGATAATGCTGCTGAAAGCTGTGCATAGGCTGTAGGTGGTGATGTTCTGGAGCCACATTCCAGCACAGCACAAGTGGCAAGGGCAGGAAATGTGGTAAGATACGAGATGCCTTATATGCAACTACGACACAGTAGTGCTGCATGACATAGTTTTTGAGAAAGCATGGGCTGCAGCCAGTGGCCTAGGACTGCCACCTCACTCCCCATCACCATACGCCTGTGCTGTCTGCCCAGGTAGATTACAGCCCAAATCAGGCAGATGCACAGTGGGATACATGCACTCATCAAAGCCTCTGCTGCAGGAAGCAGAGGGCTGAGCATGGGGTGCCCTTAATGGCATGCTCAGAGGCTGCTGCTGGCAGAGCCCAAGGCTTATCTGTGTCAGCTAGGAAGATCTGACATTTCAGAGTCCCGCAGCAGCTGCTCCTACACCATGAGCTCAGGGAAAAGAGACAGCTGCACCTTCTGCTATCATCAAGAGTTGGAAAACACAAGACCTCATCCTGCATTTGTCCACCTATTAGAGCTGTTCTTGGACCACCAGCTTTTTACCGAACATCCAGGAACGGCTGTGAAGGGGACAGCATGGGATCTAGCATATGGGACATGGCACAGAGAAGGGGTCCTGGAAAATATCCAGTTTATTCTATGAGAAGCCAGGTAGGACTCAGTGCAGAGCCAGAACACAGCCCAGAGATGCCAGGTCCAAGCAGACCCCAAATGCAACTATTGCACATGCACCAGCAGTGCTGGTGGGCAAGTGCAGCTGCTGGGCACTTGCCTTGGGAAGGGCAATGTGGGGGATAAATGCTGCATGCCTTCTGTCAGTGTCTGGGCTGCTCTGTACCCATGGTCACAGAGGTGGCCCAGCAAGGGGTGGCGGTCCTCAGAGCAGGAGGCAGTGAGGCTAGGAGGGGGGCCTGGTGAGCTCTCAGCAAGCTGTCCCTAAACTGACATGGCTCACCCTGGCTGGGGGCAGTGTCGCTGTGCCTGGTCAGTCATGGCCTTAGCCCAGAGCTTCAGGCTCCTTGTGCACGCAGGCCTGTGCCAGGTAACGGCACCGGGGCTAGGCTGTGGGAGCCCGGCCACTCCCGAGCAGCATGGGGCTGGGGCTCCTCTGCTCCCTGCTGGGGCCATGCGGCTGGGACAGGCCTGGGAAGGGCAGCCCGAGGGCCGTGGTGCACCCTGCAGATAAAGACCCAGACCTTGAACTTGGCTTGCCAGTCTGTGGGGCTTGGAGCCCAGCAGAGACCTGAGGCTTTGCTTGAGGTAGCCAGTGCTGCTGAGGAGCCACACTGCAATGTTTTTGTATCATCACAGGTGGCGGGTGATGCATCATCTCCAGCCAGAGCTTTCAGCAGCGTGACTGTAACAAAGCTTTGAGCATTGAGTTCAGC
>NW_008825283.1:23588-27407 GCF_000699105.1 Pygoscelis adeliae
GAGAGCAGTGGTGAACCTCTGGCTGGAGTGCTTGTCCAGTACACAGGCTTGTTGGCACACTCTGCCCAAGGCATTAGCCCTGTCCTTGCCTGTGCTCAGCTGGAGCCAGTTGCTGCTCTCCTTGGAGCCAGTCCCTAAGCACTCAGAGTGCCTCGGGAGACGTGGTGTCACTATATGGTGAGAAAGGCATTTTGCTGGCACACAGAATCATAGAATGGTTTGGGTTGGAAGGGACCTTTAAAGATCACCTATTTCAACCCCCCTGCTGTGGGCAGGGACATCTTTCGCTAGATCAGGTTGCTCAAAGCCCCGTCCAAGCTGACCTTGAACACTTCCAGGGATGGGGCATCCACAGCTGTGTTTTCACTTTAACCAATGCCAGAGTGAAAGCCTCTTCCAGAGCTGCCCAAGAAGTTCCCGGATCATGTCCTGGCCTTCCTGGAGAATGGACTTGGACGGAGGCTGAAGGAGCTGGCATGGTCAGGTACAATCTCCTCTGTGCCACCAGGAGTGCTGGACATGCTGCTGGCCCTGTGGCAACTGCCAGCCCAGCTCTGACCCCAGCTGGCTCCAGCCTGGCCCCTCTGCTTTCGTATACAGATCTCTTTCACTGTGCAGTGCACCGGAGCATGGGAGCAGCCTCTGCTGCCATGTCCTTCCCTCCAAAGGGCAGCAACAGCAGGGGCTTCAGCCAGCCTCCCACCTCCCTGCCACCCCATGCTGTGCCTTGGGACACAATTAGTAATGGGAAGAGCAAGGGTGAAGTAGGGAGGCTCAAAGGAGGAGGGGGAGCTGAGCTGAGCTGTCCCTCTGATGCTGGGCCCCATTACTTGCCCCTGTCAGGGCCTGCAGGATCTCAGCAAAGCACACTTACAGCAGTCTGGATGTGAGGAAGGCAGTTCCCTGCTCCAGATGCAGCACAGCTCATGCACCGAGTATGAGATTCAGAGATACCACCTGCCTCTGCTTCCCTGCAGTGCGACCTGTACCTTGGGCTTTGCGTAGCATCCCCACATGAAGCCACATCAGCTGTGTCTGCTTGACGGTAGGCAGGAAGCTGAGCCACCACCTGGATCCCCACCACAGACCCCAAGGTCCGCCTAGATCTGGTCCTCTGGGGAGGACCTTTCTCATGGGGTGTATGTCACCGCCCAGAGGACTAGTGCCTGCTGAGTCTCCTCGGCTCCTTTGCCAGACTTGGTTTCCCAGCCCTGCACTATGAGATGCCCTGGCATGCCTTGGGAGCAAACTCTGCCAGAGCTGGGCAGCTGCAGCTCCGGCTGCCCTCCATGTTTGCCCCCTTCCCCTGCCTCCCTTGGGTCTCCTGTGTGGTCTCTGCTATCCTCCTGGCTGCCAGACTGGAGGGACCAGATGGGCCCTGCCTCCGCCTGGCTCCGCACTCCTGTCGGGGAGACACGGCTTCCTGCTGCTTCCCACTCACCAGCATTTGCATTGCACTTGTTCTCTGACCTTTGGAGAAAGCAACGCAGGCGGCGAGCTCCGTTCTGCACACTGAGACCCCGTGCTCCAAGGCACAGCACTTGTCTGCAGTCCCTGCCCCTTGCCAGCCCCAGGTGGGGACCCCCCCACAGCCCTATTGAGCCAGTTGCCTGCTCCCTGGGGCTGGTGTGCCCACATCCCCCAGGAGTGTGTGCACCACCATTGACCTGCCCCATTGCAGAACCCCCCCATTTGGGACTCCCATTTCACTGAGCCAGAGGCTGTCTGTTTGTGTGCTGGTTCAACGTCCCAGACTGCACACCAACAGACTGACCTGCCTTATGTGCTTGCACACATGGTGTCATACCTATGTATCTCTTTGGAGGCTGAGGCTCAGCCAGGACCGGCATGGCCCATGGTCATTCAGGATTGTGTTCATAAGCTTCTCATCTCTGCATGGACACAAACATGGGTCCACTCCACAGGACTGCGCTGGGACTTCCCTAAGGGGCAGGAGGAGGGATGGCTTCCCATTCCTTGGGCTTGCCCTGGTTTGGAGGCGCTCAACTCCTTTGGCTGTGTGCATGTTGTGGGTCAGTTGCATGTACAGACATTGGCATAGGGTTCCTCATTGTCTGCACTACATGCGCTGACTGCTGCAGAGATCCCCTAAGCTGAGCACACTTTTGGCTGTTCTCCCCTGAGCAATGTCTCTTCTCCCAGCTCATACCAGCTCTATTTCACACTTGGTTGGTCTCAAGGGGAGCTGCCACATTCAATATGTCAGATGCTGCTAGTATCGAGCTGCCCTGTGCCTGGGCTGTGATGCAAAGGAGTGAAGGCATGGGCTGCCCCACCACAGCTCAGGGGGACCTGGGAAAGGGTCTCCCACTCTCCCCTCCCTGGGGGCTGCTGGCCAAAAGGAAGAGGTTCTGCCCCACCCCATCCCACTGAGGCCTGTCCCTCGCAGTTTAATTGCTCCCTGTGCCGTGCAGTCAAGATCTGCTTGCTTGACCTCCACCAGGACCTGTTCATGTGTTGTTTTGCCTAGGAGGGGTTCTTAGGTCTGTGAGCCCAGTACCCATCCCACTCTCCTGTATCTAGCGCCTGGTCCCATTCCTATGACCCCAGGATGTGTTTCCCTCCTGTGCAGCTGGGACTTGTTCCTAACACAGTGGGGCTGCAGACATTATCACAGCACCAGCTCTGAACTGCTGGTGTGAGCACTGCAGTACTCAGAAAATACTCGGAGTCATGGGTCTGGGGGAACGTGTCAGCTTTATGGGAACAGTGCGTTCTCGGCTCTCCAGGCTCATGAAGGAAATCCGGGAAGTTTGCCTCCATGAGCTAAAAAATACTCAAAGAATTGCAACTAAACATCTCATGATCAAAACCAGGCCAAAGGCACAGACAGCCTGGACGCTATTTCCAAGCCTCTGAGGTGGCAATACTGACGTGGAAAGTAGCAGGAAGACATCCCTTGGTGGCTGCAGCTCCCCTTGGAGAGTGGAGGAGGGATGTGTAAGAGCTATGGCCAGAGCAGGTCCCAGGGGATGCTGGAAAGCTGTCCCACGGATGGGGAGAAGAGCCTCATGATGTCCTGCAGCTGGCTGGATGGGTCCATCCCTCCTGCGGCTCCCCTGAGTCAGGTGTGACTGCTGCAGGGTGACTCCCACTGCCTGAAGGTGGGATAATTGTCAGGCAGGGACAGAGCTGCTGTCTGGGATGAGGCAGCAGCCTGTTCCTGGAGGGGGACATGGCATTCAGGAGAACTGGCACATGGGGCCCTGCAGCTGCCAGGCATGGGTCCCTGTGCGGCTCAGTCAGGCCATTGAAGGCATGCCTGACCTCCTTCCAGCCGAGCCCACTCAGACACGTGTCCCTGCACTGCACCGTGGCTGCATGCTGCGTGCATGGAGACTGCCGAGCGGAGGCCAGGGGCATGCCAGGCTGGGCAGCCAGAGTGGGTATGGGGGCCTGCTGGGGAGGGCAGGTGGAGCGAGTATGGGGGCACACAAGGCTGGGCAGGCGGAGGGATTATGGGGAGGCACATCAGGGAGGCAGCGGGGTGGGAGGGGGTGTCCCCACTGGGTGCACAGATGCAGTTGGGCAGGGCAGGGTCCCTCCTTCTTGCCACAGCCATACCAAGGGTGCTGCTGTGGAGTAATGCACCACCGTGACCTGGGCCCATGCTCGCTGGCTTGGCCCTGCATGCTGCCTCGACTGCTCTGGCCCTGCCCTAGCTTGTCCCACCCATGCCTGGCTAGGGCAGACTGTGCCCCAGAAAGCGCCCCAGGCCAGGGCGCCGTCTGTCCATCTGTCTGTCTGTCCATCCGGCACTGCTGCGGGCAGTGCTGCCGGTGCTCTGCTCTCGGCCTC
>NW_008825283.1:28002-28854 GCF_000699105.1 Pygoscelis adeliae
GCTCCCACAGGAAGGGAGAACCTCTGCTCTGGCAAGGTGTTTCCTGGCTCCCCAGATAGGATGTGGAGGCACATCCTGACCCCCGCAGATGCGCACAGACCCGAGCTGTGCATGCCACAGACCCGCTATGATGCACAGCACCCCTCAGCACCCCAAACACATGCACATGCAGCCACGTGTGTGCACGCAGGACTCTGTGGCCAGGCCCTAACCCAGGACATCCGCGTGTCCCAGGACGCTGCCGCAGCCGGACTGCGGCAGGACGCAGGGCGCAGAGGGGGGCGGTGGCCTGGTGGGGGCCAGGGGTGTCCCCTTCCTGGCAGGAAAGGGGCTGAGCTGGCGGCCGCGGGTTTCCTGTAGGCTCCAGCTCCGCAGGCGCCAGGAGCCAGAGCAGCCTGTGTAGGAGCACGCAGGCCTGTGCCAGGTAACGGCACCGGGGCTAGGCTGTGGGAGCCCGGCCACTCCCGAGCAGCATGGGGCTGGGGCTCCTCTGCTCCCTGCTGGGGCCATGCGGCTGGGACAGGCCTGGGAAGGGCAGCCCGGTACCCCCGGCGGGGACAGCAGGGCTGGGGCAGTTCTAGTACCTCATCCTGGGGTCAGCGGGGTGGGCTGGCCCCGGTGCTTTGCTGTGAGCTCGGTGGGGCTGGACTGGCAGCACAGGGCTGGGCCACGGGTCTTGGCTGTGGCTGTGGGACAGTTCAGGCTACACCATGGGGCAGATCTGGGGGGCAGCATGGGGCTGGGTCGTGGGGCTGGGCCGTGGGGTTGGACCGTGGGGCTGTGCCGTGGGCCGTGGCTGTGCTGGGACCCCAGGGGGAGGAGCCCTGCCCTGCTCTCGGGGCGCCCCGCTGA
>NW_008825283.1:29588-53195 GCF_000699105.1 Pygoscelis adeliae
GGGGCCATTGGGTGCAGGGGGGGTAGCAGTGCTGGGCGGTGAGAGCATGGGGCACGGTGCCGTGGGGCGTGCAGGGGAGCAGGGGCTGTGGTTTGCATTGGTGTGCTACCGGGTGGGGGCTGTGGTTTGCAGTGGGGCATCTGTGCTGGGCATAGGGCTGTGGTGTGCAGTCCAGTGTGTTTGTGCCAGGGAATTTGGGCTGTGGTTTGTGGTTGGGTGCCCATCCTGGGAGTTAGGGGCTGTGGTGAGCACTTGGGTATGTGTTTTGGGGAATGGGGCTGTGGCTTGCATTGGGATGTATATGTGGGGTGGCCGTAGCTGTGGTTTGCAGTGCGATGTCTTGGGGTAAGGGCCATGGCTTGCATTGGGATGTCGGCACTTCAGGACAGGCACTATGGTTGGAAGTGGGGTACCTGTGCTGGGGAGTAAGGGCTGTGATGTGCTTCGGGGCATGTGGACTGGAGAGTAGGGGCTGTAGCTGTAGTGGGAGTCTTATTTTGGAGGATAAGGGCTGAGATTTGCAGTGAGCTAAATGTGCTTGGGGATAGATGCTGTGGTTTGCAGCGACACATACATGCTGGGAAGTAGGGGCCATGGTTTGTGGTTGGGGGTATATGCTGGGGAACAGGAGCCCTGCTTTTCGGTAGCATGCGCACAGGCAGAGCGTGCATCAGAGGATGGGCACACCTGTGCAGAAGCATTTAGGCAGGCAGGGGGACTTCTGGTGAAGGCATGGCATTGCTTTTGTAGCATGTGCCATTGCTTTTGTAACTTATCTGTTTGTGGTCCTTGTATATCTGTGCATAATTGGGTGTATCTACCCTCAGGTTGCACATACCTATGCATGATGCTCAGTGCACCATTCTTCTGTGTGCTCTGTTGTCTGTGTGTAAGCACAATTTGTGTAGTAAGTCATCTCCACCCCAGGCTGTCATGGATAATGAGCTGTTCTCTGGACTCGGGGTATGCTGGACAGTCTTGTGTATGGGATTTGTGTGGTTGTGTTCTTGTGTCTGAGCCTCAGCTTGCAATTTTGCCTGTCCCTGATGTCTTGGGGAACTGCTGGAAAAGTGAGAGTCTGCCACTCTCCTACTCATCCAAAACTGGGTCAAGGAAGCAGGAAACTCCAGAGCTGGGTTTGACTGCACAGGTACCGGTACCCATGAGTGCCTGTGGATGCTTGTGTAAATCAGGATGCTAGCATGAAGGGAGCAATGGATTTAAGCAAACAGGATTTAAACAGGAACCGTACCTGCTGTTTCTTGCCTTGATGTCTATGGACAGGGATCCTCAAAGCGTTCAGTGATGTAATAGTTACATCTGTCAGGCATCTGTGAGAAACACAGTCAAACATGAGGCTAGCTTTGCAACTGTACCTATAGCAAGGCATGGTGGGAAAATGTCTTGCTGTATTAGCATGCAAGGTGTTCTTTTAGCTGTTGTGTGTTTGTGCCAGAGCCTTGGGTTGCAAGGAGAGGACCTGAGGACTTGGGCACTGACCTCTGCAGGGCTCTGGTCTTCTCTTGGTCTAGGTCTCCCGGAGGGTGCCTTTGCCCAGGATGTGCAATTGCTCTTGGTCAGTGTCTGCTGGGCTGGCCAAGCAACGCTTGCTGCGGCCCTTGCAGATGTGGACATTGCACAAGACCACATGCTCTGAGAGCGTGAGTGGGAGCTAGAGACCTTGGGACTGCAGGACTGTGCCTGAGGCACAGCGCATGGTGCGTGCATTGCTTGTGTGCAGGCGATGAGGCTTGGGGCTCAACTTGCCTGGGAACAGTGCAGGGGCAGGGATGGCTCCTACCTGGGGCACGGTAGGGTCTTTCCACCCCAGAACTTCATAAACTTCACTAAAAACTTTGGTTGTCATTCTGTCTCAATAGTGACATGCGGGTAATGGAGACAACACATAACAAGTTTCCATAATTTCTTTTTATACTAACACTTAAACGCATTACAAAATTCTTGTGCATTTTGCACCTGCACAGTAGCCCTCTGTGGAGATTTTGCTGACTATGCCAAACTTGCAAGGTATGTGGCAAAAGGGGCTGAGGGCAAAAAAGGGCACAAAGGAGAATATTACAAGGTCCTTTTCTCAGATAATAACATTTTTTTTTTCTGTTGTACAGCATGTAACACCTAAATATTCATATAACACCTAAGTATTCTTAATATTGTTAGTATTATGATATGAATAATGCATATCTGTACTGTTTGTGTTTTGTACTGCATTGTTCACTTAAACCACTGTTGTGTTCTGGAGGTGCACACAAACAGACACACAAGCAGCCCACTACAGAATATTCTATTGAGATTTCCACCAGCTAAAAATTACTACTGCTGCCTCTGCACAGGAGTGCGTAAGTGCATATGCAAATGGTGAGGCATGTGTGTGCAAGTGGTGAGGAGCAGAGTATGGGGCTGTGGGGTGTGTGTGGGGTGGGGAGGGGGGCCAGGGTGGCAGGCTGGGCTCCCCTTCCCATCTTGCAGAGCGCGGCAAAGCACGTGTGAAGCTGGGGCATCTCAGTGGGGGGAGGCTCCCTGATGGGGGCACCGCAGCAGCCTGGGATCGATGGCAAGCTGGTCCTGCCCTGGAGCACAGCACAGAGCACGTGGCTGCAGTGGGGCTTTGCAGAGCTGGGCCAGAGGCTGGTGATGGCGTTTGGGGTAGAGCTGAGCTCTCCCATGAGAGCTGGGGCAGGGGCACATGTGCAGTAGGGATGTGGGAGTGGAGCTGCTCCTGGCAGCTGCCTTCGGGACTGAGGAGTATTCCAGGGATGGACCACAGCTGGGAGGTCATGTCGGGAGGGCCAGCCGCTCAGCAGCGCTCCTGGCTCCTGCCCCTCTCTCCCTTTGTGCAGGAGACAAGGAGGAGCTGCAAGGGGAGCCAGAGAAGCTGAGGCGAGCAG
Source organism: Pygoscelis adeliae (assembly GCF_000699105.1). Taxonomy (NCBI): domain Eukaryota; kingdom Metazoa; phylum Chordata; class Aves; order Sphenisciformes; family Spheniscidae; genus Pygoscelis; species Pygoscelis adeliae. The sequence goes on from NW_008825283.1 coordinate 32,495, forward strand.
AGCCGTGGGGCAGGGAAAGGGTCCCCTCCTGAGCAGCAAGGGGGACTGGCCGTGCCATGCCCTGCCCTACTCCTGCCTCCTCTGCCTGCCTTCTTCCCCAGCCCAGCACTGACCGCTGGCCCGGGAGGTGGGATCTAGTGGTCCAGCTCTGCCCTTGGCACCAGGGACACAAGGAGCAGGAGCTGCAGGATGCAGCGGGGGCTCGGCAGCCTTGTGTGGCTGGCAGTGCTGTGGGGCAGGAATCCCTTCTGCCACGGCAGACCTGGAGCAGGGGGAGGCCGTGCAGCTAAAACGAGTACAAAGAGTAAATTGCCATCCCACTCCTAAATGCAGCTGAGCTGCTGTAACTGTGACAACAGGCAAAAACTCTGGTTCATGAGTGTCTTGGCTCCTGTTGGCAGCGTGGGAAGGGGAGGCAGCGCTGGCTTTGTGGAAGTCTCTCAAGGATCAGCCCAAACTTTCAGGGGATGGGGTGTCTGTGCCACTACCAGCAGTCAGGCTGCCCGTCTCGTTATGGGGAGCAGAACGAATAGGGACTTTAGTAACCCGAGAAGCAGGTCGATCAGGAGACTCTTCTATCATTAAATATTGAAAGATCTTCTCTGGCAGCAGCGCATTCTCCCCTCACTGGCAGCAGTTCTGTGAGTTTGTGATTCTGGATGTTGTATGGACTCAGCTGTGACTGCATGGGTGACTTTGGGTGGGAACGGGGCTGTGCAGAGCCTGGGACAGTGCAGGGGGACCATCAGTGCCAACTTCTCACCACAATGAACCCCTCCCCAAGCAGACCTGAGCCCCCAGGATGTATGCAGGATGTGCGCCCCACAAACAGCCTCCTGCAGCCTCGACTTGCCATGAGCCCTCCATGGCGGTGCCAGGCAGTTGTGCTTCAGCCCAGCCCCTGCTTTAAGGGGCTGCTTGTTTGCGAGGAGCTGGTTCTTTGGGTTGTTCTTTCATGCCAAGGTGGATGACTTTGCAAGTTCCAGAACAGCAGAGAGACCTCGGTGGGCAGGGGTGGGTTTGGTGATTGGCTGGGCTTTGTTTGCACCAAGAAACCCGAGGGTGCAATTTGGTTCAGGGCTGCATTTCTCCCCAGGACAGAACCTCCCCAAGACAGGTCCTGGGCTGTGTCCCACCTCCCTACAGCTACTCCCCATCTTGGGGACTGCAGGGCTCCCTCCCCCGGGAGAGGCTGGCATTCCTTGCTTATTTAAGGAGTGGTTTAGACTTCCAGGTCTGGATTCTTCTGCTTTTTATAGACATCCTCAGGGGAGTGCAAAGAATGGCAGGAAATGCAGCAGCCCCGCAAGTGCTCAGCCCTGGACTCTATTGTTCAGCACTGGCGGAAGCCGGCCAGAGGCAAGGCTGCCTGGGGGACCTTCCCCTGCCCGGAGGAGGCTCAGCGGAGGCTCAGCCACGTCCTTACAGCGTGATGTAATGTTTCCTGGCCTTGGCAGAAAGGGCCTACAGCTCCCGGCATGCGTGGGCATACAGGACATCGCATGCTGGGGCTTGGGGGCTGCAGGCTGTACCCCTTCTTCAATGTCTCCTGCTCCTCTGCAGGGTCTCAGATCCCTCGAGCTGTGACAGGAGCCTGCTGGGACATGATGGCCATACTTGAGCTTGCCCTGACTGTCTGCTCACCTCCAGCCTGAGTCCCACAGGCCCATGGGGGCCATGTGGAGCAGCTGTGCCTGACCAGGCTATGCCAGGCAGTGCCGTGCTATGGTGACAACTGGGCAGTGGTGTGGCCAGACCAGTGTCTGAGCTTGGTCTTACACAGAGATGTGCAGCGGTGTCTGCCTGTGGCACTGCAGCCCTTGGCCTGCGTTTGAGGCTGCCCTATTGCTGGGGAAGGCTTTGTCTGCATTTCTTGTCTGGAGCAGCTGGAATGGATTCCTTGACGATGCTTGCAGGAGGGACTAAGTGGCATTGTCCCTTTGTGGGGTCAGGGCCCTGGGAGACCTCAGGACGCAGAAACGGGCACGTCCCCTCTGTATGAACCCTGATCACAGGCATCTGTGTGTGTCCCATCTGTCATATCATAACCCCATGGACATCTCTCTGTGCAGAGAGGCATTTCCACAACCCTCCTGAGATAGGAGTCTCCAGATGCTTCCCAGCTCCCACTTCTGTCTTGGGGACAGTTTTACTTCCACTGACTTGTCATTTCTGATCATGTCATGTTTGTTAGACCGCTGGGAACCAGCTGCTGTGGTTACTGCGAGTCTGCAGTCCTTGCCTCTTATCCTGGAAGGGGAAGAAGCGGAATGAAAAGCAGGGAATCTGGACATTCATGATAAAAGAGTCAAACTTAGACAAGCAAAAGGCAGAATTGCCATTCATGGGCAAGAGGAATAACAGCCTCCCTGGAGCTCTCCCTGCTAGTCTGAACAAGGCCCCTCTGGTTCCACAGACAGCAGGATCCTCAGGGACTGTGAGGGCTAGAATCCTGGCGGTGTGCAAGCTGCAGTCTAAATACATCGCAGATCATCTGCATAATTTATTCTTCTGTGAAGAGTTTAATTTATCAGGTCCAATAATAAACTCATAAATCTCCTTTGCCTGTTATCAGGGTTGGGAGAAGATGCTCGTATTATAAGCATTTAATTTATCTCCTGAGCTGCTTCCCATGCAGATCAGTGTCTTTGACATTACTGGATGTATATTCCCATGGTTGACGTTCCACCGGGCCCTCATTACCGGAGGACAAAAAAGGTGGTGCTCAAGAGGCCCAGCTCAGGAGGAGCCCAGGAGGTTGTCGTGCTGGCCCAGATCTGCTCTGGATGTCAGGATGGGATGGAGATGGTGCGGATGAGAGCCAGGAGGAAGAGCCATCCCTGCCAGAGATTGAGCAAGGCTGCTGCCGGTGCTGGGAGCCACTCTGCAGTTCAGAGCCACCCTTTGGGACCGTCTTGCTGCCTGGCCTGCCTCTGGCACTGCCCTGAGGCTGCAGAGGGGCAGTGGGTATTGTTGGAGCTGGGGACCAGCTGCCTGCGCTGAGGGGTGATCCTGCTGGCCGTCAGCGGACTGCAGTGGAGCCTGCAGGAGGGGGCTGCACAGCCTTGCCAGATTGCTGCTGCTGGTAACTTTGGTTGGTTTCCTCACCCACAGAAGCCTCTAGATCTGGCTGGGAACTTGCACCGTTCTGGGCCTCAAGGGCTTCCTGTGGCAGTGAGCTACACCATCTAGTTATGGGCGATGTGGAGAAGTATTTCCTTTTCTTAGTTCAGGATCCCACGACATTTTCTGCTGCCTTCATGCTGTGAGATGAAAAGAGCAGAAGTGTCGTCTCCTTTCTGCAGACTGTTCAGGATGTTACAGCCTTTTATCTGTGTCCCTTCTTATTTGCCTCCTTGTAAGGCAGCAATCTGCGCTCTTTCTTTTCTCTTCTTATGGCAGTTTTTCTTGCCCTTTGGTCATTCTCATCTACTGTTTCTGAGTCCCCTTGGTTTTGCATTTTCCCAGGGAGCCCTGGTGCTCAGTCCTACACCCGTTAGACACGTGGGGCTGTGCCCAGGATGATGGCTATGCAGGAACCTATTCCCTGTGTGCTCTGTTGCCTGTTTCGCTCCCGGTGCTGCCTCCGCTGCCCCAGCCCTCCAATACCCGGGGGGATGGTGGTAAAGTTCAGCTGGTGCTTGGCTGGGTCAGGACAAGGTGCTGCCGGGGGCTCACAGCTTGGCTTTCCAGGGTTGTGCCGTGGCTGTGCCAGCAGCCGTCACAACCTGGGGTCTTGGTGTGTATCTTGGGAAGGCTCCCGTGCTCCAGATGACTGCCGCATGTGTGTGGTTTGGTTAGCTGTCCGTCTGATGCCCATGCGGAGGCCCAGAGGGTGTGGAGCCGGGCCACCAGGCACGATGGGGTGTTTGGGTTATGCCACCTTTGGTGACATGTAGCTGTAGCCATGCTGCATAGCTCCAGCCCAAACCCACCATGTCCCTGGGCTGAGGCTGCCTGGAGGTGGCAGGGTGAGCTGGGAGCATGAGCTGCCGGAGATGCCTTTGGTGGACAGGGAGTTCCCGCTCTGTGGCACCACACAACCCACCCCCTCATCCGAGCCTCCTAATTGCAGCAAACAAGTCTCCTGGCACCACTGACAGTGGTGGGGTGGGAGGGCTGGGGCTGGTCTGTGCCCTTGTCTGGCTTCGGACAATGCTGTGTGCTGCAGCGAGGGATTTCAGACGGTGCATGGGTGGGAGGGAGGCTGTTTAGGTGTCCCAGCCTGTGACACTCTGTGCCCAGGGGTGTTACCCATCAGCCCTAAGCCCTTCAAGGCTGTGCTTGTCGAGATTTGATGCCCCTGCAGGCACAGCAGTCCCCTGCCCCACTGCCTGCCCTGCTCAGTCTTGGTATTCCCAGTGCTGAGGGACAGGAGAGAGACTCAGTTCACTATGGTCACTAAATGTCCAAGCAGGACACACACATGCCCTGTGCTGGTTTTTTTAGGTCCTACATAAACAGCTGTGGTAGGTTTCCTCTGTTTTCATGGCACAGGTGTCCTGTGAGCTTTTCTCAAGAGGGGAGGCAATGGGGCAGTGGCAGCTGTGTCCGGAGCATCGTGCTACGGGTCCCATTGGGACCTCAGCAGTGTCATTTTACAGAGAGGCACACAATAGCCACTAAGTTTTCCAGGTGCATCGCAGTGTCTGTGATCCCTCTGCCAGTGGAGGCTGGAGTATATCTTACAAAATGTTTAAAGCCTGGTGGCACCCCAGCTGCCCACGTGGCACACCGTGAGCTCTCTGCAAAAATGGGATCCTTGCTGCAGCCCCTTCGCCCTGCAGCACCTTGCACTTGCTGACACCAGCTGCAGCACAACAGGCGTGCTCCAAGAAATCCCAAGTCATACATTTTTAATTTTCTACAACAGAGCAGCCATTTCAGCCACTCACTCAGAAAGGATCTTTAATGAGAAGTGAGGAGAGAGAGCATGCACATTTCCAGCACACAAAGAGAGCAGAGACATTATGGATACACTTTTCTCTTCTCCTGTCTGCCCGTAGCTGTTCCTGAATTTAGCCTGGGGCACTTGCCGTGTCATCTTCTAGAGGTGGGCTCAGCTGGGCCCTGGTCCCCTGTCGCTTGTCCTGAACAAGAGAACAAGAGGGTTGACCATGTGGAGGAACTGACCCTTAGCATTGATGGCTTTTCAGCTCGAGCCTGCCTCTGCTCTCAGGCTGCATCCTGCCCAGGACTTTGCCTGGGAGCGGATGAGCCAGGGTGGGAGAGGCGCATGAGGACCCCCACTGAGCCAGGGTGGGAGAGGTGCTTGAGGACCCTCACTGACCCAGGATGGGAGAGGTGCTTGAGGACGCCCGCTGATGCAGGGTGGGAGAGGAGTACAAGGACCCCGCCAACCCAGGATGGGAGAGGTGCTCAAGGACCCCTGCCGACCCAGGGTGGCTGTGTCTGCCTTCCCTGGCGCTTGGGCCTGGGCTGTTCACTCGGGAAGCTGCATTGCCCTTGCATGCTGTCTCACTGAGCCGCGCTGCAGGGCCAGCGGAGACAGTGGGCTGCCAGTTGTCCAGCCTGCCTGGGCAAGGGGCGGAGCCCCTGTGGCTCTCCTCGGGGGGCAGCACATGTGCCTGTCCATGGGGTGAGGATGGGCTCGCATGGGCAGGAGGGCTTGGGGTGCAGTGCTTCTGCTTGCTGTAGGGAAGCCAGGGACGCTCTGCTGTGGCAGGGCGGCAAGTGTTGTTGCAAGCCATAGGTGACCTTGCCTCTCTCCCTGGTGTCCTGTAGGAGGTTTGCTCTGGGGATGCTCTTGTTCCCAGCCCTGCGGGTTCCACATCTCCCTGGTGTCCTGAGGCTGAATCTGCTGTCTACATGGGTGCAGCGTGCTTGGGGGCCATGCATGTGGTGCGCTGCACTGATGCTGTCCTTGCTCTCTGTTGTCCGCAGGTTGATGAAGAGGGAGTGCTGTGACCCCGTGCCTGTGACAGTCATTTCAGGTAAGCACTGTTCTGTCCTTCCCTTTCTGCCTTCAGAAATACCCTGGGCCTCCTGATGGGAGGTGGTGGGGAGAGGGCTCAGACTGGTGAGGGCTCTGCAGCCTTGTCCCGGGAGGGGATGGCCTGTCTGGGGCAGTGGGGACAGGGACCCAGCTCTGGTGCTCAGGGGCAGCTGCATGGAGATCTGAGGGCAGAAATGGGGCTTGTGAGGGTTGGCAAAGGATGGGCAGGGCTCAGGCTGGAGGGGACAGGGCGCATTCAGGCAGGCTGCAAGTGATGCAGAAGAAGTTATGAGTCAGGGGTAGGTCATTACTACATGACATGCTTTGAGGAGGCATCAAGAGGAAAGGTCCTGGGGGAGACTGGCTAACCAGGTATGCCTGGGCCCATCCAGCTGGGATCCAGGATCTCTGTCTGGGACAAGTATGACTGGTCTTGGAGGACAGGAGGGTTCCTGGACATCACACTGGTGTGGGTGCTTCTTCCAGCCCTGGCTGCTCAGATGCTGCCTCATGCAATGGGACTTTTTACTGCCCTGCCTGAGGACACCGGACCCTTTGCAGGCGCTGCCCGTCCCCAGCACTGGTGTGGCTGGTGATCATGTCACTCCACAGCTGTGCTCATGGACTGGGTGCTGCATGCACGCTGCTCTACAGACCAGGGCAAGGTCTTGATGAGAGCTGGGTGTGAATGTGCAGCATGTTGTGAAAGACATTTTCTTTGGCCATACTGAGTCATTTAGGCTTTTGGTGCTGTCTCTGTGGCTGCTGTCAGGATGGCACGAGGGGAGTTGCAGTGCCATGGTGTGAGGCCAGCCAGCTCCGTATATGCACAGTGAACCTGCAGCACCATTGTTGGCAGGTTCCAGAGCTCATGTCCCACAAAGGGAAGGAAAGCAATGGTGGGTGCCCCTACCCCAGGATGCCAGGCCAAGGGCAGGGGCAGCGCATGCTTTCTCCCAGGGCACCGAATGGATGTGGGCAGGGGAGGGATGCAGCAGCTGCTTGCTGTGACTGTGGTAGGGCCATAGCCTGGAGGCCCTTTTTCACAGAGGGAGAAAAAGGCAGCCAGAGCTACCCTGGGGACAGGGAAGCATGAGGGATGACATGGGAGAGGGGAGAGAGGAAGCTACTGCCCACAGCTGGTGGAGAAGCAGCTTGAGCTGTAAGACACAGCTGGGGAATGGTGGGGGAGAAATGTCCCGTGGGAGTGGGAGATGGCAAATGACAAATGTCTGCCCATGATCTGGGGTTGGTCTGTCCCCTGCCTGCCTTATGATCTTTGCTTGGTGGATCCTGCCCTGAGTCGTGCACTGCCCTGGCCTCTGCATGCTCCTCTGAACATCCTTCTTTCTTCCCTCTCCACAGGGGTTTCTTGGTGCCCAACAAGGACCCCAGCCCCTACCGGGCAGAGTACCGGCTGGTCCCTGCCACTGGAGGGTCTGGTTGATGCTGTTCCCGCTCCAGGTGTGCACACCTGGAGTGTGTCCCTGAGGGTGTGTTCCCACCTACTGCTCGCCGTGCACCAGTGCAACCAGTGCTGGGGCTTGCAGAGGAGCAGGACTCCAGCTTCTGCCCCCGTCCCCAGGCTGTGACCTGCCAACCCCATTCATTGCAGACATTTGCTATGTCCCACCCCAGGGCAGGGACGAGCTGAGAAGTGAGGGACCCCTGTGCACATGCACACCATATGGACACTTCTATGGGGCTGGGGCTCAGAAAGTCCCAGCTTCACCCAGCCCCTTCTCCCTGTGCACTAGGCAGGCTGAGCTGTGGCGTGCAGCAAGCAGTGTATATCAAGCTCCAGGGTGAAGGCTTGGAAACCAGAGGATGAAACAAAGGAAACATAAAATGCTAATGCACAAGAATAGTGGGTGCTTTTTCTGTCTTCAGCAGGCTCTTTTCAGAGCCTGCAGCTTTATTCCAGGACCCCTGAAATGTGTTGCCACTCCAGATAATTCACACTGCCCGTGCAGGGCTGGCTGAGCCGTGTAGGCTGAGCCACGTGGGCTGTGCTGCGTGTTTCTGTACAGGGGCTGGCTGTGCTGTGTGGGCTGTGCTGCGTGGGCTATGCTGCGTGTTTCCGTACAGGGGAGTTGCTGTGCCATGCTGTGCCGTGCTGTGCCTTGCTGTGCCAGGCGGTTAGGGGCTGGGGAGCTGCTGCACTGAGAGGGGTGCTTCCCCACAGGGCTGCAGGGCTGTGCCAGTTGTCTAAGCACTAGCTGCCAATGCAGGGCAGGTGCAGTCTTGGAATATATGTGGTGGGGATGAATTGTGTTTGAACTGAGATGTGGGCATTTATCCAAGCTATTCTTCTACTGGCTTGTCTGTTCAATGAAGTCAGTCCTGCCTGGTCCCAGAGCACATCCATGACTTGCAGGGCTTAAATCTGACTGCTGTAGCAGCATAATTTCTGAACACTTGCAGCAGATCATCCCACAGAAGACAGCGCTCTGACCTGGTCCTCCTCGTTCTGCAGCAGAACAGCAGATCCCAGTGGGAGTAGGGCCCCATGGAGCTGGGCTTGGTGAAGGCATTCCCTGTTGCAGGGCTTTGTTCCTAGCCCTGAAGGGGAAGGACCATCCTTCCCTGCTACAGCAGGAGCCCAAGTCTGTGGGACATGGGGAGGCTTCTCAGCGTCTGCGGGAGGCTGTGGCTGAGTCAGGAGCCTGGCTTAGTCCTGCTCCACTCTGTCCCCGCCGTGGCTGCCCGGCCAGCTACTGCCTGGAACCTCTTCCCCGACCCCTGCCAGTGCAACTGCTCTGCCCTGTGCTGGCCCTGTGCTGCCTCTGCAAGGTGGGACGGGACTGGGGGCAGGGCTGGGCAGGGGTGCAGGGTGGGGAGGGGAGGGATGCCAGAGAAGCGATTAGCATCTCGGTCCCAGACAAACAGATGGAGGCAGTGTTATCCTATTACCTAAGGGCTAAGCGGGAGAGGCTGAACAGTGTGTTCAGGCTGGCTGATCAGTGGGCGCTCTGGGCTCCTGCAGCAGCAGAATGTTTTCCTGGGGTGGCAGCCACCCTGACACCAACTCTGGATAGTGTCTGCACCCGGGCAGCACCGAGTCCCTGGGAACAGGTCAGATATACACTCCTAGACATGGGGTCAGCACTGGCAGCCCTGGACCCTGCGCTCTGCTGCTGGGGCCTGGAGCTTTGGCAGGGAGGCCAGGGTGCCTGCAGGGTTGGGGTGCTGGGGCGGTGCAGGGGCTGTGCTGGGGCAGGGCCAAGGCCCTCGCAGGTGAGGCTGAGCGAGGGGATGGTGATAGGACCTTGCTGGTGGCGATGATGAGGGGGCAGTAGGTCCTGGCAGCAGCAGGGATTTGCACCAGGTTGCTTCGCGGATTGTGTAATCCCTGGAGGTCCTTGGGTTTCTTGCTTCTTGCTGTGTCGTGCTCCTACTAAGCTGGAGCTGGGGGGGGTGGAGGTACGGTGCAGGATTGCGACAGATACAGGGCAGTCCTGAAGTCTGTGCAGCTCTACAGCTGTGCAGGGTGGCAAGCTGGGTCAGCCTGGGCCACAGCATTGCCCACACATCGAGGGGCTGGGTGTTTACCTGGCTGTGCTGCCGTGGATCTGTGCCTGCTGCCCACTGTGCAGGGACATAGGTGCTTGCTGAGATGAGGGTGGGAGGTGTGAGAACCTAATGCTTGGATTTACTTGTCCTTGGGCTGTACCTCCTTCCTGGGCTGTGCTTACCTGCAGCTGTGCCCAGTGGTGGTGTGGGGAGATGGAGGGAGCAGATGTGCTTTCTGCCAGCCTGCCCATGGTGGGGCAGGCTCCAGGGTCTTGTTCCTCCTGGCTGTATCCTCACATGTGTCTGACCCAGGCATGCTCATCTCCTCCATCGATGAGCTGGGAGTGTGTGTGTGTGTGTCCTTATGCTCTGGCTCCACATGAGGAGCTGATGGGGGTTCAGTGACTTGTGGGACGGGAGGAGATGCCAGTCCATCCAGTGCACACCTCCAGGCAGAGGCGTCTGTGGCCAGGCTGGTCCACGGGGCTCTGGAAGAGTCTGACTCCCTGCTCTGGTCTTGGTGGTGATTTCCAGCTGTTCTCTTGGTACTATGGATGGTGCAGTGCCGCCAGTGAGGAGAGGTCTGTCCCTGTCCCCACTGGTCCCACACGGCAGCATGACCTGCTGACTGGGCAGGCAGCAGGCTGCAACATGGGGGCAAGATCAGGAGACCCTGACCGGGGGTGCACAGGGCCCCGCACGTGCTCCATGAGAGCGTGTAGCTGTGGTTACCAAGGTGATTATGTTAAGTGATGTTCCTATGGCTACATACCGCTTGCGCTCAGAGTTACTGGGGGGGAGTGTGCAAAGCCCCCAGGATCCCCGGTGCCTCCTGGTGAGACTGTTCTTATTGCAACCATCCCCTGGCTCCTGCTCTGGAGCCAGCTTCCCAGAGTGGGAGAGGCTGCATGGGCAGCTCTCGGCGCTCTGCTGGGCTCTGCAGACCCCGAGGGCCTGGGGCTGGACTGGCTGTACACTGTCCCTGCCTGGGTCTCCATGCCTGGCAGGAAAGGACTTGCAGTTTGCAGACACCCCTGTTGGGACAGGCTTGGGGCAGGCCCTGTGTGATGGTGGGCCTCTGGGGACACCCTCCCCACTAGAGCAGCAGTCACCGCATCCCTGGAGCCCTGCATTAGTGGTGCCAGCTCCTGTGAGGTGCCCTCACGGCACATGGAGCCCATGGATCCCAGGTGCATTGCAGGGGAGTAGGTCCTGCAAGCTTCGAAGTCTTCAGCCACCTCTGCCTTTCCCCAGGCTCTGTTCCTCCCTTCAGCCAGGTGCACCCTGAGATGGGGTCCTGTGGGGACAGGCTGGGGTGCTGGATGGCCCGTGGGGCTGACTCTAAGCATGTGCTGCACAGGGAAGGGTGAGGGCAGCCTGGGAGGAAGGACTGCGGTCACTGATGCTTCACCAGGAACCGGGACAGATACGGGAGAGGGCTGTGGGGCAGGAAGCAATGGGGACTTGCCCCATCTCTGATGGAGAAGAGCTTGGGGAGACCTGAGACATGGGTCAGTTGGAGAGGGAAAGGGGATGTCTGGGAAGTGTTTCTCCACTCTGGATTTGTACTGAAGTGAGCCCATGTTGGGAGGCTCAAGGGACTGTCCTCACGTGGCTGGGGCAGCCGCTTGCATCTTGCTGTTGCTGTGGGAGCCTGGAGCCCCACACAGAGGTGTTCTCCCTGGGGGACAGTCAAGGATGCACAGAGCCCAAGGAAAGAGGCTGGGATGGTACAAACCCAAAATTGCCTGAGTTAGTTGCTCCTGTGCAAGACCAGAAGCTGGCTGGCTCAAAGAGGGTGTGGAAGCAGCCTGAGTGCAAGCAGCAGACTCCGGGGAGGTGGGTGTGTGACAGAAACCTCGATTTAAGAGGCCACATGTACGGCCAGGGCTGTGTGTGCAGTCTGATAGGGCTCGGTAACAGACTTTCCACCCTAGCCCGACATTCCTGTTCTTGTGTCATTGTTCATTGCCACTTCTGCTTTACAGGAACAGCTAGAGCTGTGAGCTGCTCTTGCTAAAACCCATCAGGACAAAATGGGCTTGGTTTAACCTGGGCCAGCTTCCTGGGCCAGCTGGCAGCGTGGGCTGTCTGTGTGTCTGCATGTCCAGCCCAGGGGTGGAAGTGAGTGCACAGGGATGGGGCAAGGACCAAACCACTGTGTCCCAACATTGCCGCTGAAATGCCTGTGTGGTGCAGCCTCAGCATGTATGTGCTGTCTTGCTTGCCGGGCCACTGTCCTACCTGCCCAGCTTGCCAAGGGAAGGGGGTACATGGCCAGGCAGCAGGCAGGGCTGAAGCTGGCGGTGGCCATGCTGCCCCAAGCCACACTCAGGGCTGTGTGGCCAGTGCCTGGCACCAGATAGCACTGTACCCCATGTGGGGACCACAGGGACAGAGAGAGGATTTGCTGGCCTGTGCTCCTTTCTCCTAGCTGGGACCAGCCAGTGGGTGCTGTTCCTCCACCATGGGGGCTGAGGGTCCTGGCTGTGGCTGTCGGCTCCTGCTCTGCCCTGCACAGGCTGGCAGGGAGCTCTGCTGCCCATCAGGCCACCTCTGAGGGGTCTGGCTCCTTCCTGCAAGGGGGCCAGTCCTGTGTCCCCCACAGGGTGATGGGGCAGGGATGGGGCAGGCAGTGTGGTCATGTCCTGGAACTGGGGACGCACAACTCTGTGGGAGGTAGGCAGCTGGGGGTCCGTGCAGGGCTGTGACCTGCAGGAAGCATATGTGTTTTGGGCCAGGGATTACTGCCATCTGTCCTGTTGACCTGAAGAGTCAGTTCCAGCTGGGACAGTGGCAGGAGTGAGCAGAAGGCCTTTGCTTTGGCCGAGTGGGGCTGCCATGGGGCCAGGCCAGCAAGGAATCAGCTCCTGTGGTTTTGCAGTGCTGTGCTCACTGGTGGCCAAGCACTGGGTTCCTCTCCTGCAGCAGTGCATAGGCAGGCAGTAAGGGGCTGCAGAACTGCAGGACAACTATTAAGGACAACTCTCAGGAACCCCTGTGCCAAAGACTATTGCCCCAGAACTCTGCAGACAGGATCCCCTACAAATCTCCATCAGCCATGCACTGCAGCTGCTTCCACATGTGCATGTGCTGGGGGAGTTCAGGGGTGCCCCTGCCTCTTTGCTGGGCACTCAGAGACACAGGTGGGCCCTGGTGATCCCGGGCTTGCACTGCGTGGGCATAGGATGCTGCTCCTTATCCCACTGCCCCTCACTGGGGTCAGCACTGCTCTGCTGTCACCCCAGGAAAGCCAAGTGCTGGTGCAGCAGGCTTGCTCCCAAGAGCGGTGCGTTACGGGACTTGCCCTTTAATCATCCACACATCCCCAGTGTCCCACTAACCCTGGCAAATGGAGAGAGGGAAAATCAATTGGCAGGAGAATTACCCATCAGGCCCTGTAGGACACTGCGGCCACACACAGGCCGATCAATGAGCACTGCTCCCTCTCCCTCTCCTTGTTAGCTCTGTGCATCTTGACACTCAGTCTGGGGCCACAGTAAGCACAGTCCTATGCCTGCCTTTGCCCCTGCCCCTGCCTGCATGGGTCAGTTCTGGAGAACACGGGCAGTGGTGGCAAAGGACAAGGTTGGGCTGGTACAGACTGCTTTGTGCTACCTGTCATGTGGCGCTGGTACGGAGCCATGGCAAACAGCAGGGCCGACTGACCTGCTTGTGCCCAGAGAAGCAATGAGGACGGGCCTGGCAGCCCCAGGCACAGAGCTGGCAGGATACTGAGGACCAGCCCTGGGTTGGTGGGAAAGTGGCCCGTGGGAGCCCCAGACTCCCGGCACCCCACGTGGGGCGCTAAGCTTGGGCCCTGTGGTGGGGGCAGAGCAGCATAGTCCCTCCCGCTCCCCATCCCCCCCCGCGGAGGCCACCATGCCTTCCACAGTGCCTGCAATCATCGACCGTGTGTTCCAGCTGCAGCTGCAGCCGCCCCTAGTAAATCAGTAACGTCTAGCCTGTGCGAGAGGGCGACTCTGCTTGTCCCATGGGCATTGCCAGCCAAGCGAAAGCAGACGCTCACCGATCCTTTGAGGTGAGGGCTTGACTCCCTGCAGCGGCGCGGGAGGGCTTGGGGTTCTGGGTAGGGCTGTTAAACATGACCCAGGGCTCCCCGGTCCTGGGATGGCTTGGGAGTGATGAGGAGCTTGCACAGTGCCTGCACGCAGAGCGGGGGCCAGGCTCGGTGCCATTGCAGGAGCAGAGCCTGGGGTGCTGTGGGAGCTGCTGGAGCAGGTGTCAGGTCTGGTCTCTGGCAAGCATTGCCTTGGGGCTCCGCGGCCATGTCTGAAGGGTCTGGCAGGGCAGGGGTGATGCTGGTGCAAGTAGGTGGATGTGCTGCCTTGTCCCCAGTGCAGGTGCCTGGGTGCTGATCTGGAGTAAGTCAGGTGAAGTCTGTCCTAGTTGGTCCTTTCACTAGCAGCGAGGCAGAGGAGGTACCCCAACAGCTTGTCCTGCTGCAACCACGACAGCCCCAGCACGTGGGGCCATTCCCAGTGATCTCAGTAGTGACAGCCCCGTGTGCTGCTCTCCACACCCACCCCGGCAGTGACTCCCCAGCAGGATGCAAGATCTCCCCTTGGCCCCCACTTGTGATGCTGCTGTATCCACTCACAACCCCAGTGCAGCACGAGGAGCCCTGGAGCACAGGGACCTGGTGCAGCTTTTGCCCTGCCAGCATGTGGCCGTGGGGGAGAACTGGGGGGCGTGTGTGCTTCTCCCACACATCAGCATGACCCAAGTACCTGGTCCCTGCTGAGTCGGTGCTGCACTAGCTGTCGCTCCCTGCCATCTGTCCCAGGAAAGCAGCACTTGTGTTAGAGAGCAGCTGCCTGCAGCCTCCTGTACCATGCCTGAAGCACCAGCCCTTGCTGTGCAGGCGCAGCTGGGGATGTGGTGAGCCAGATGCTCCCATGCTTGCATGTCTTGGGAGACCCCGTTCCTCAAAGGGCCAGGCCTTTCGGGAGTCACAAAGTCACTGGGCATGTGAGCGGAGAGGTGAAGCCCGAGGCAGTGTACCAGCAGGCTCATTGTGGATGGGAAAGCAGGAGCTGGAAAGGGGAGGGAATTTAACCCTGATTCAGACAGGGAAAACTGCCAGTCCCAGGCAGGCTGCATTGCTTGCTGTAGTAGACTGGTGCTTGGAGGTTTCTGCAAGACAGTGTGGCTGGATGCAGGTTAACCCTCTCAGGTGTTTGTGGTCATGATGCCTGGGTGGCCAACAGCCCCTGCAGAGGAAGATGCAGAAGGTGTGCAGTTCTGCTTTGCCCCCATGCTAAGACTTGTAAGATCTCCCTTGGTTCTGGAAAGATTGTCGCTGTTGCTGTTGAGGTGTTAGCTGCTATTATCCTTGTTTCATTTCAAATGCTCCCTAGCAGACTGCTAGCATCTGTGGGACTGCTGCTGGGGCGGGAACTGATACCTGCCTGCGATGTGCACTCTGGGTGACAAGGGTTTTGAAGCCTGGAAAGGCATGAGCCATGCACAGGACTCCTTTGGAAGTGCGTTATTTTGTGTCCCTAAGTATGAATATGGGGAAGGGGTCTGCCTTGCAAGAGGAGACCACATAAGTGACACTTGTTTAGCCTTCAAAGTGAAGTCTGAGTATGGATCTAATTGCTGCCTGTGATATGTATATAAATACTTACATAAACAAAGGAGGAGAGAAGAGCTGCATAGGCTAACAGACAATGCTGACGCAAGAGTAGGGTAAGCTAGCTGTGAATGAGTGGGCTAGAAATTAGGCCATTTCTAACCATCACAGTAAAGAAGGGTCTGAAACAGCTTTCCAGGAAGAGGAGAGAGAGCGAGAGGAGACCCGGAGGAAGGAGTTTGGTAAGAGGATTTCAGACGTGCCAGCAGCCCTGTCCCTGAGGATGGAAAGAGCAACCTCCCACAGCCCAGTGCTGGCCAGCTCTGGCTCTGTACAGTGCTGGGCTCTCGCCCCAGGCTTCAGGACCTGGTGCCAATGCTGACAACAGCCACAGGTCTTTGCACCCCTCTCTGGGCTCCCTTTGGCTGCACCAACTCACCCTTCACCCTGCCTTAGGACGGAGTGTCAGCACCTTCCCTCCTCCCCAGGGAGGTGCCAGCTTCCCCTGTCTCAGGAGCAGTTCCAGCTGGCACCTCTGCTGCAGAGTGCCTTGGTTTCTTCTTCCTGCTCTTATCATGCCCTGGGGATGCTTGTCTTCTTCAGATCTTACCTGTTGCACCTTTCTAGGTCCCACCACCGCAGTGCTAGCACTGCACATTTCCCAGGATTCTCCCAGCCGGATGCCTTCCCTCCAGAGGAAGAGTAATTCAGTGACACACCAAAGTGATGGCCGTGGTTCTGCATTACCTCTAACCCAGGGGGGACCTGGAGCCCCGATGGAGAACCCTGAAGATGCCAGAGCAGTGTTCAGCAGCGTAGTGTGGGATGATCCCCATGGCATGGCTGCCCTTGATGGAGGGATTTGTGAGAGATGGCAGGGAAGGTGGCTTAGACTCTGTAACACTGGGAATGGTGGAGAGTGGGGCAGGCCATCAGGGAATGCTGTTTCTCACAGCGTAAGAGGTAAAGGTGGCTAGACTTTACAACCTCTTGTGAGGGCTATTGCAAAGAGTATTTGGAAATCCAAATAAACTGCTCTACTCTGGGTTTCACTTATTGGTGCTCCTGGTGGCATGTGCAGGGAGCTCTACTAGACTAGTGAGGCATGACTTTCTTTGATGGAAGCATTACTGATTTGTTCCTGTCACTATAAAATCTTCTTGAAAGATTTTATAACTCTCTGATGATTTTTCATCCGTTTTTCTTGGTGTTAGAATAAGACTCATTGGATTATAATTTCTAAGATACTCAACTTGTATCTTTTTTCAAGATAAGTGATTTTTTTCCTCAGCAGGGAAGTTGATTTAATAAGAGAAAATGAATGTGAATGACTCTGCAAGTCTGTAATGGAGTTCGGGGGTGGGGGTGGCCAGTGCATTTTTCCAACCATTCACAGTTGTGTCTTAAACATTATTGGGAACTAATGAGGTACTAGAAGATTGGGGAAAAAAGCAAGAATAATCCTGACAATTGCCATCTGGAGCATTTAATTTCTCCCCCTAGTGAAATAACAAGACAGAAAAAAAGGAAAGAAATAAAATCAATGAACGGCAATAGTGGAACAGAACTACGGGCAGCAGACCACAGGCACAGGCTCAGATGGGTGCTGCTGCCAGGCTGGGCGGAGGGAGATTTGCCCCTGACAGGCCATGAGCCAGAGCCACCTCTGCCTGCTGGGACACCGTGGTTGCAGGACTGATTTAGGGGGTAGATCTTGGCTTGCTGGGTTTGTTGCCGCAGGGTGGTATCTGAGGGTGGCTGAAGCTGTGCTGGCTGAGGCAACATGAAGGGAGAGTTGTGGCATTGTTCTTGCTTAATTCCCTGTGTGGCAGTGTGTCAGAGGGAGGAAGGCAGCAGGTGGGAGCCAGGCCCCTCTGTGACAGTGCACATTCAGAGGAAAGCTGTAGCATTTGGGGAGTCTTGTGCAGAATGGTGCCCCTGCCTGCACAGCACGGGCATGGCTCTGGAGAGGTGGCAGGCAGAGCTCAGGATCCTTCCCCAGCGCCTTTGGGCAGATGGGTCTGCATCCAAAGTATTCTTCTGTGTTGGCTCCAGACTTCCTGCAGCTCATGGGTCCTTGCCAGCTCCGTGAAGGTGCACGTGTACGTGTGTGCCCCAGCTGCAGGAGGTCTTCCTGCTCTGCTGCTTGCGAGGGCGTACACAAGTGTGCATTGCCATTGTCCCATCTGTTCCAGGGTCTGCCTGCCTCTGTGTGGATGCATGCCCACGGGATGCAGTCAGACCACGTGTTGCTTGTATTTCTGATGATTTATCTCCTACTTGCATTTTTCCAAGCAGAACTTCGTGTTCCTCCTGCTGTTGTTTCTAATCTCTTTAGGGCCTTTTCACTTGCCTACTCCCAGTTTCACACTGCATTTCATTAAGGTGCTGTTTGATCCCTTCTTCCAACTCACTAATAAAAATCAGGCCCAGTCCCAGTCCCCCAGTCCTTACCCCCAGCCCATGGCAGTAGCCAAACAGCAGTGGTGACAGCTCGTTTTGTGTCCAGCCTTTGGCTACTTTCAGGCCTGACCGAGAGGCAGGCTGAGCCAGTCTCCCACGCCACCATGTCTGGCGAGGCTCTGCCCGTCCCACAGCAGCTGCCAGCCTCAGGGAGCAATCCCAGGCCAGGGACTTCTGACACGGGCCCTTCGTTGGCCCATCTCCCGGCCTTGCCGGGCGGCCGGCATGCGCACAGCATCCTCTGTACAGACCCAGCTTCCCTCAGCCCTGCTTCCTCCCCTGGGGCATCAGCTGTTGAGATCTGAGACCACAGGCTCCTCTGCCCGTCCCACAGCAGCTGCCAGCCTCAGGGAGCAATCCCAGGCCAGGGACTTCTGACACGGGCCCTTCGTTGGCCCATCTCCCGGCCTTGCCGGGCGGCCGGCATGCGCACAGCATCCTCTGTACAGACCCAGCTTCCCTCAGCCCTGCTTCCTCCCCTGGGGCATCAGCTGTTGAGATCTGAGACCACAGGCTCTCAGGGTCGTGTGTGGGTTGTGATGGGTCCTGCCAATGGTCTGCGCAGTCCCTGTCCTGCCCTCAGCCCCTCACCACAGGGTGCTGGGAACTCCTCAGGGCCCGGCCATATGCTCTGCCTCCTGGTCTTGCCGTGTTTCAGTGCACATGCGAGGATGGGCCAGCCTCCCTGAACGCTGTGCCACCCTCACCTGTCCCCCGGGACCCCGGCATGCCACTGGCCCCGTGAACCCATGCTTGCATGGCTGCAGGTTTCTTCTCTCGGCCTCGAGCTGTTCAGTGTGACTCTGCCATGTGCAGGCCATGGCTGCTGGCTTCCCAGTTCAGACTTTCTGTGCTCCCCTCTGGCCCTTTGTTCGACAGATATTTTTGCTGTCTCCCTTCCTGACTACTCTTACTCCTTTGTCTTTTGTGCTGTGAGAGACCTCAGCTGGTGGCTCCTTGGCTGTTTGTGGCTCATGGTCATTTCATCCACTTCTTCCCCTCACCAGCCGCACCTTGTCCCTGGTGTCCCTGACTCAAAGCTCCAGAGCCCAGCCTATTCCCTGCAACCCTTGCTTTTGCCAGGTGGCCTTTTCTGCTTCAAAGCCTGCATCCCTTCACCTGAGACCTGCGAGCTGCTCAGCCCCAGCACGTGTTCTGTGGAGCTGCCACTCTGATGCATCTCTTCCTGGGGCCTGGACAGACACAGGGTGGGGTATGCTGTGTGCTCCGTGGAGCAGGAGGCTTTCCAACGCCACCGGTCTCGTCTCCCCTTGCCCCAGTGCCCTGCTAGACAGCTGTTCTCAGACGCCGGGGAGACACAGCAGGAGAGCTGCTGTGGGACAGGCACCCTGGAAAGGCATGGATTTGGCTTTCTTTGCTGCTGGGCAAGAATGTTTTCTTATACCTTAAAAAGGGACTGGTTGGGGATGACTGAAACTGTCATGGCACTGTGTCCCCTTGTCTGGGCACAAAGGCTTGACCCATTCCAGGGCGGCAATGAGAGACCAGGGGTGACAGGAGTCCAGGGGAAGCTGGAGAATCCCTGGTCCTTGCATCTGTGAAGCAGCAGCAGACAGACAGGACCTGCAGCTCTCCAGTGCAGGGGTGCAGGTGTGGATTGAAGGAAAGGAGGAGCCCAGAGACCAGCCAGTTGCTCCTGGGCTGATCTCATTGATTGTCATGATCAAGCCATGATTTCTGTTCTGGGGCTAGTGCCATGGAGTTGCAGTGCTCATGCTCCTGTGACCCCGAACTTCCAGGTCTGTCGATGCAGCCTTCTCCACCTGTCTCGCTTGTTCTGCCGGCACAAGGCATTTGCAGCAGATGCTGCTCCAGCTGGGAGAGTTGCTTGAGGCCGTCCGCACTGGCAGAGTCAGGCTATCACTGACGCCTGCCTTGTGCAGTCCCTCGGCCTCAGGGTGGGAGGGCCGAAGGAAGAGCCATTAGTCATTTCCTGGACAGATCCAGGCCATACCGTAAATCTCTCCAGCTCTCAGTGGTTTGGGGGCTATTTCTGTTTGAGGATTGTCACGTAGATTAAAGTCTTGAATCCCAGCCAGTGATGGACCGGACACAGTGCCATGCACAGTCCTGCAGGGCTCAGCCCAGCATCCCATCTGCTCTTGGCAGGGCAGTTGCTGGCCTGTCCCTGCCTGGGAGCAAGGGCTTGACCTGCGTGGCAGGCAGGGTCCTCCTGGCTTTAATTAGCCCTCACTGGCGGGGGGACTGGCAGAAATAGCAGCCTGTGGTCGCGGCTGCTTGTGTCTCTGCTCTGTGCTGGAGCTAATGATAGCTGTGCCTGCCACCACTCCAGTGCGTGCACATGTGGCTTCTCTGAGTGAGACAGGTCTCTGGAGTGGAAACACAGGTCAGCTGTCCTCCCACTCCCAAAACTTTGGCACGAGGGCACTGCTGCATCCTGTTGTCCAGGTATGAGCCAGTTCGGGAAACCCCTGGCAGACAGCCCCAACTCCTCACCCGATGGGCTGGTGGAGGTGCTGCTGGAGCCTGCAGCCCAGGAGCCAGTGTCCGGTGTGCACAGACACGCGTTTGGTGGTGACTGCCTCCGAGCAGGGGTATCGGGGACCTCACCGTGGGCAGCACTCCAGCAACTGCAGGATGAACAGTTTACAGGGCCAGAACCAAGACCTTTCTCTGTAAAACCCAGAGACAGGCAGGGTGCTGAGCCCCTCCGAGTCACAGCTGCTTGTCCTGCTGATGTCCAGCCTCCCTCATGAGTCCCTCCTGGCAGATGGGGAAGGAGCCAGGCAGGCCCTCCAGATATGCTGGTGCAGATGTGGAGACGGAGGATCATGGTTGCATATGGGGGACAGGGCCACTGGGACGAACTGCAGGCATTGGTGGTGGTGTGGAGAGAAGACCGTTGATCAAAGGAGCAGAGCAGGCCCCAGAAGCTGGGACAACCCACCCTCTGCCCCAGGGCGTTGTGTCTAGACCCTCTGTGCTGGCTCTGGTGCATGCACTGTGCTCTGAGCCCTCCCTGGGTGAGCAGGGGCTCTGGGTGTCCATGCACCTGGGATGGGGTAAACCCAGGGCAGGTCCATGCTTTGCTGCCAGGATGAGGAAGGGTCCCTTCTGGGTGGCTGGTGGGAGTCACTGCAATGGGGGCTGTGCCCGCTGTGGGGGGCTGGGGAGGGCATGCAGTGGCA